>NW_024080811.1:1558769-1654691 GCF_003009895.1 Hyaena hyaena
CATATGTTTGCACATATAGGTGGATTAGAAGGAACTTAATGTAGGATGAAGTGGGAGAAGAAGAAAATAGTTGGGGAGAGGGAGGGAGGCAAACCATGAGAGACTCTTGAATGCTGAGAACAATGAGGGCTGAGGGGGGGTGGGGGGCATGAAGGAGGGCATTTGTTGGGATGAGCACTGGGTGTTGGGATGAGCACTGGTTTACATATAACTGGGTGTTATATGTAAACCAACTTGACAATAAACTATAAAAATAAATAAATAAAATAAAATAAAATGAAAAAAAAAAAAGAAGAAAATGAAAACCACTGGCCCAAGATGGAATCACTTATTCCAGGCCATGTCACCAAACCAGGGCTTAATATTTAACCTAGTTGCAGTTTCAGCCTCCCCCAGAAATGTAGTTTTAACTAATCAGTCAGGAATTTTCTGGTCAGCACCAGGGTGGTAATCTGTCACATGGACCATCTCCAACCACCCCACACAAAAGGAAGCCGAGGTAATCTGCATCATAAAACCCCAGCCCTTCCCACTAAGGAAAGGTGATCTTACCAGAAACAATCCTTTTTTGTTTTACCTTTGTTAATAACTTCTTGCCCCACCTTCCTTCCTATAAAAACCTTCCATTTGGTAGCTTTCCCCTCTACTTCCTAGATGGGATGCTGCCTGATCTGTTTAATAAAGCCAATCAGCTTTCCTGGTATGGACCACACACACACCTCCCTGCCTCTGCTCCAGCTGTTCCCTCTGCCTGACTGGTCTCCTAGCTCTTCCACACCCCAATTCACACTTCTCTTGGAGGGCCCAATGTAAATGTCACTTCTTTAAACCCTTCTACACCCCCTTATACAACTTAGTCATTCTTTTGGTCTCTCCTCACAGAATGTTGACTCTTTGCCTCTGATCCATTCTTCTTACTATAGCAAGAGCGATCTTTTTAAAATGTTAGAACCTAACACTCATTCATTCGCTTTGCACTTAGAATTAGGTCCAAATGCCTTCATTTGAGGGCCTGTGTGACCAGGCCCCTCTCACCTCTCTGACACCTTCTAAACCTCTGCATCTTGTTAGCCAGGCTTCAGTCACAATTGCCTTCTTTCTTTTTACCCCCTAAAGTAAACTTTTCCCTTTTTCAAGGATTTTGCATATGCTCTTCACTCTGCATCTAGAAAGCTCCTGACCCTCCCTTCACATGGCTAGCTTCTCATCTTTTATTTAACATCTATTTATTTATTGAGAGACAGAGAAAGACAGAGCACGAGCGGGGGAGGTGCAGAGAGGGAAGGAGACACAGAATCTGAAGCAGGCTCCAGACTCCGAGCTGTCAGCACAGAGCCCAACATGAACTCACGAACCACAAGATCATGACCTGAGCCAAAGTCGGATGCTTAACCGACTGAGACACCCAGGCGCCCCATAGCTTCTCATCTTTCAGGAATCACCTTAAATATCACCTCCTCGGATAAAGCTTCCCAACTTACCCTATGTAAAGTAAGTCCCTCTCCTGTTGCTCTTGATTTGGGCCCATTTTTGTTTACTTCATAACAGTTAGGACAACTGGCCATTACTGGTTAGACTTGTTTGTCTTCTCCACTAGAATATGAAATCCCTGAAAAAAGGGGACCAGGGCTGTAGAATGAATATATAACCACTCACATTTTACAATTATTTTCTATCTTTTCACCACTTATTTACCTCACTAGCTCCAGCAACTGAGTGGAACACATAGCAAAGTTTAAACCTAGTTTCTACATTTATCTGTCCTCAGCTTTGGTACTTTTGTTTTTTACTGGCTAGAACACTTACTATTCTGTTTTTCTCTGGAATTTTTTCTCTTGGGCAAATATAGATCTAGTGGGTATGGTCCTAGTATTCCTTGGTCATCCCACTCCAATGCCCAAATCTAAGCAGTTCTAACACACAGCAACGGACTACAGTCATTTGGTGAGCCTCACAGAGAACGTAGCAAACCCCGTCATGGTCTGCAACGTCAGATGAGGAATATCACGGATCACAGTGTGCGTCGGGGCTGGCCTTGGTTGCTGGAGTAAATGGAATATGATATCTATGCAAAATGATGGCATATTGGTTTTAGAGATGGTCTACTTAATTACATACCTGATTTGGCTACTTCATTATGTCTTCTAGTATAGTCACTGAGCATTAAAATACCAAACATATGTTGTTTTATTATAAATCACTTCCTTTAACATTCATTTTTATGTCATAGGTTAGGCACTTTAACAATCTTTTTAAAAATTGCATGCAAATTGTCTCTCAAAAATGAATAAACGTTAAAAAAAGGGGGGTTGTGGCTGGGTGGCTCAGTCGGTTAGGTGTCCAACTTTGACTCAGGTCATGATCATGATCTCATGGTTCATGAGTTCAAGCCCTGTGTCAGGCTCTGTACTGACAGCTCAAAGCCTGGAGTCTGCTTCAGATTCTGTGTCTCCCTCTCTCTCTGACCCTCCCCTGCTCACGCTGTCTCTCTCTCTCTCTCTCTCTCTCCTACAAATAAATAAAACATTAAAAAAATAAATAAATAAATATAAATTACATGGATAGGTAATGATATCATTTACAAATTGTACTTCAGGATCATAAAGGGAATGCAAGAGCTGAGAAGAGTTGAAAATCAGGGCACATCTACTCAAATCAACAAACGCTGATTGATAACATGGAATATGCTAATCACAGAGGGAGACTCAAAAAATGTGCGATATAAACATCTCTGTTATTGTATTGAGAACTTTACAATCTAGTTGGAGACACCAACCTGAAACAAAAAAAATAAACCAAAAAAAAAAAAAAAAGCCACACGCAGTTTCTATCACTATCACATGATGGTACAATAAATTAAGAGGTCAAGAATAGTTGAAATTTGGGGTGCCTGGGGGCCTCAGTACGTTAAGCATTTGACTCTTGATTTTGGCTCAGGTCATGATCTCGCAGTTAATGAGTTCAAGTCCTGCATTGGGCTTTACACTGACAGCACAGACCCTGCTTGGGATTCTCTCTCTCTGCCCAACCTCCCCGCCCCCCCTCGCCCCGGTCATGTTCTCTCTCTCTCAAAATAAATAAACTTTGATTAAAAAAAATTAAGTCCCAAGGGAGCCAAGTCTTTTATCTTATTCAAGTTGGCATCTCCAATGCCTAATATAGTGAGTCCAACAAATGCTCAAAATTGTTGGAGTTACTGATCTAGGTAACTAGATCTTTTTTTTTTTTTAAATGTTTATTTTTGAGAGAGAGAATGCAAGTTGGGGGGCAGAGAAAGAGGGAGACAAAGTATCTGTAGCAGGCTCCATTGTTGACAGCAGAAAGCCTGATGCGAGGTTCAAACCACAAACTGAGATATCATGACCCGAGCAGAAGTCGGATGCTTAACTAACTGAGCCACCCAGGTGGCCCAGCAACTAGATCTATTTTTATGCTGAACCTGAGTAATTCCTAAACCTGTTTCAATTAACAAGTTATATAATTATTCCAGTGTCAGACACCATTTCACAAGTAACCAAATCTTCCATAATTTTAGTTTTAACCAAATAACTGAAGAAAATTGATAAGATGCTTATAATATAGAATAGTAGCTTTTTTAAAAAAATATTTTTATTTATTTCTAGGAGAGAGAGAGAGACAGCATGAGCAGGGGAGGGTCAGAGAGAGAAGGAGATACAGACTCTGAAATAGGCTCCGGGCTCTGAGCTGGCAGTCAGCACAGAGCCAGACGCGGGGCTCGAACTCACAAACTGCGAGATCATGACCTAAGCAAAAGTCGGACACTTAACCGACTAAGCCACCCAGGCGCCCCAATAGTGGCTTTTTTTTAGTCTACTATGTAAAACGATTACCAAAAGATAATTCATTCTTAAGTTGTTTTGTTCTAAAAGACAGTATATTTTGAGTGTGTTCTCAAAGCCCAGATTCAGTATGAGCTAGCTGCTGTAAGCTCTAGGCTCTGAGAATACCCCCAAATATTTGTTCTTATTCCCATACCATGCTGTTCGGGTGGCTCATGGCCATGGTTGATTTGACTCGATCTGTCACATAAAAAGTTCTGTCATTCTATTAATTCTCTGTGCCTAGATAAAAAATAAGAAAAGCTGACTACACATAATGAGTTTTATGTCTGAAAAGAAGAAAAAAGTCCAGTTATTGTTCAAAACAACAGAAATGAAACTAAAACAACACAATTAACTATTATTACTATATAAAACTTACAAGGAATAAATCAATTTAAAATTTAAACAGCCCCTTAAAAGGACATTATAAATTAGCAAGAACTTAAGGCTCTTTTTTCCTTAGGAAAATTACCTTAGGTAGCATAAACAGGAAAGGGGTAGTTAACTCTACCCACAGATAGGCTTGGATAAATTCTTACATTCCAATTAGTCTCATCAGAAAACATCACTGGCCATCAAACCCCTTTAATGATTACTAAACCACCTGACTAAATTTCAGTCTACTCTAACTATGTTACAAAGTCCAAGACAGGGTGGAACTAATTTTCCATGTATTGCACTTTGGGATTCTGCTGTCCTAGGGACTTAACATAGCTCCTGACTCTCGGCAGCTAATCTGAATCACAACATAAAATGGAATCTATCTGGGAAACCTTTTTGGGGCAAGATCCTTTTGCTATATGTTTTTTTGTTTTTATAGAAAAAGAGAAAGAGAGAGCACAAGCAGGGGAGAGGGGCAGAAGAGGAGAGAGAAAGAGAGGGAGAGAGAGAATCTTAGTTAGGCTCCATGTTCAGCACAGAGCCTGATATAGGGCTTGATCCCATGACCCTGGGATCCCAACCTGAGCTGAAATCAAGAATGGGCCACTTGGGGTGGCTAGATGGTTCAGTCAGTTAAGCATCTGACTTCAGCTTAGGTCATGATCTCGTGATTCATGGGTTTGAGCCCCATGTCGGGCTCTGTGCTGACAGCTCATAGTCTGGAGCCTGCTTTGGATCCTGTGTGGCCCTCTCTCTCTACCCCTCCCCCACACATGTTCTGTCTCAAAAATAAGTAAAACGTTAAAAAAAAAAAGAGTGGGCCACTCAACTGAGCCACCTAGTCGCCCTAATGTTGATTCTGACTAGCTTCAATTATGATGATACTTACTGATAATTAAAAAAGGTAACACCTGCCATTCTTACTTAGTAAGTCAGAGATAAAGAAATTTTATGTGGTAATGTCACAAATTCCCTATCTTTCTTGGGAAGTAGAGAATAAAATATTCCAAATAAAGTTTTACTTACCTTAGTCAATGACATGATGTATAACTAAAAACTAAGGGGACTAATTTCATTTGCCATACATATAAGTCACTTAGGTGTCAGAATCATAATTGTTGGCCACTCTAGAGGATATTTTCCAATCATATCAGTATATTTACCAGTATATTTATCAGTATAAATATTATATATTTTTCAGTGGATAATTTTAATTTGTGAAAAAAAGGGTCAATAGATGGAAACTTTAGAATCTATAGGTAAAACTTATAAAACTAGAAGGCTGAAGAGAGAGCTAAGAATTTCTTATCAAGATTGACAAATGCTACAATTGATTAGAAGCCACAAAAAATTTGACAAAGGTGAAACTAGGGGTATAAGTTAAAACATTCCCTGAAAGATGCTAAAACCAAAGAACAATCAAAACAAGAAAAGGTTAGAGTAGGAAAAGAAATAGTCTTCTGTAATCACTCAAATACCAAATTATATATTCAGCACTATATTAGCAGGTCAGGGGAATAAAAAGTTATTGAACATAGTCCCTGTGTCCAAAGAGCTTATATTGTTAGAGGAACAAGACACAAACACTCTATGTCATTTAAATAACAATCCAAATAAAACATATAGGGATGAAGAAGCCAACAGTTGGATGGTTGTGGGTACAGTAGATGAGAAATCTTCATAGCCAAGACTGATTCTGAGCTGGGCCTTAAAAGTTGAATTGCAATAGGCAGAAATTGAGAAGAGAATAAGCAGAGGTCAGAAAATGACAGAGAACATAGTAGTCCAGGACTAAGTGAGGAGACAACAGGGACATATGCCAAGGGCACAGATCATGTCAGTCATACTAGGGAGTCTTAAATGCTCTCCTTATATAATTTTAAGTCACAAAATGTTTGTGAACATGATTAATATATTTCTGTATTTAATCTGGAGCATGACTTGGAATGTATTTTCAGGAGAAACTGTTTTAGAATTGATTAGAGAAGTCAGCAGTAGAGGAATAAAGAGTATAATATCAGAACTGATATTGTAAATCAGAAGTTCTTAAGGTGGTCCACACACCCCTTGGAAGTCACTGAGACCATTTCAAAGGATTTGTGAGGTTGAAATTATGCTCATAATACTATTAGGACGTTATTTGCTTATTTCACTGTGCTGACATTTGCGTTGATGGCACAAAAAACAATCATGAATAAAACTGTTAGTGTCAAGACAGTGGAACCAAAATGTACTACTAGCACTGTAGCTTTTGTTTTTAAAACAGCTTTATTGAGGTATAGTTAATGCCCAATAAACAGCATATATTTCAAGTGTACAATTTGAGGAATTTTTACATTATGTACATATTGAGAAACCGTTGCTACAATCAAGATGACAAATATTTTGACAAGTTTCCCTGTGACCCTTAATAACCCATTTATCTCTACTTCCCTCTTCTTGATCCTTTTTGACCACTATAAATTTGTTTGCAAGTTCTACAATTTTATATAAATGGAATCATATAGTAAGTATTCCTTTTTCATGCTAACACTATCCAAAGGCAAACTAAAGAAAGTAGACTTCAAATTAAGGAAAAACCCAGGAGAAAGAGGATCATTGCATCATAATAAAAGATCAATCCATTAAAGTGGACATAGTAATCCTAAATGCAAATGAACTTAATAACAATTTCAGAATACATGATGCAAAAACTGACCAACCTGAACTGTAAAAGAAACATATATACAATTATAGTTGGGAATTTCCATATCTCTCTCTATATAATGGGCAGAACAAGTATATAGAAAATCAATAAGCATACAGGAGTCTTAAACAATCAATGTGACATAATTGATATTTCTGAAACACAGTAATAGCAGAATATACATTATTTTCAAGTGCACTTGGAAAACTAGTCACGAATGACTATATTATGGGCAGTTTATGATAAATTTCAAAGGACTAAACTCATATAAAATATGTTCTCTGACCACAAAAGATCTAAATTTAAATGGATTTAAATAGAAATCAACAACAGAAAGATAATCCTCAGATATTTGGAAACTAAACATTATACTTCTAAATAATCCATAAGACAAACAATACCTCACAAGGGAAATTAGAAAATATTTGAACAGAATGAAAATGATTTTTGGAAACTGGTATCCTGAAACAAATGAGCTTGAGAGCTTTTTTTCTTTTTAAGTTTATTTATGTATTTTGAGAGAGAGAGCAAGCATGCACACACATCCAGGGGACAGGCAGAGAGAGAGATGGGGAGAGAGAAAGAGAATCCAGAGCAGGCTTCATACTGTCAGCACTGAGCCTGACACAGGGGTGTGCAATTCCACAAACCATGAGATAATGACCTGCGCCAAAATTAAGAACTGGATGTTCCACCAACTAAGCCCCCCAGAACCCCCAAGCCAACTCTTCTTATAACATTAAAAAATTATTAAATATAGTTCTTTTCCTTTTTTTTTTTAAGTTTATTTATCTTGAGAGAGAGGTAGAGAGAAAAAGGGAGGGAGGGAGGAAGGGAGGGGGAAGGGGCAGAGAGAGAGAAAGGGAGACAGAGAATACCAAGCAGGCTCCATGCTGTCAGCGCAGAGCCCAAAGTGGAATTCAATCCCATGAACCATGAGAACATGACCTGAGCGGAGATCAAGAGTCAGACCTCTTAACTGACTAAGCCACACAGGTGCCCCTTAAATATAGTTATTTTTATAAGAATGTTATTATGTTCATATATAACGATTTTATTTTAAATGAATTAATAAAGATTTTTAAAATTTACCCATTAAATTTTTTTAATGTTTACTTCTTTTAGAGAGAGAGAGAAAGAAAGAGACAGACAGAATCTGAAGCAGGCTCCAGGTTCTGAGCCATCAGCACAGAGCCTGGCATTGGGCTCAAACCCACGAGCTGTGAGATCATCACCTGAGCCAAAGTTGGATGCTTAACTGACTGAGCTACCCAGGTACCCCTAAATTTACCCATTTTAACGTTTAACTACCCACCATTTTATGACAGATGGAAGAAAGCTTGAAACAGTAAGTTGTAAGACTTGATGACTGAATGAATTAAGAGTGGTAAAAGGAAAACAACTTAGGTACCTGGGATGTAAGAAGACTTGGTGCTCAGAAATATCTGAGATAAAAAAGATATAATCATAAAGAACTTGGTTGTTCATAGCAGATTTGCCTATTTTAATCCAGAGAATTAATCACCATAATGTGAGCTGACAGAAAACTCACTCAACTAAAAACATCAGTTTTTATATTTTAAGGGCTCAATTAGAATTCCAGCACACTACTAAAAGGCCTTTTATATGCACACTTAATGGACAAGACACATGTCTGCCCAGTGCTGTCATGCCTGGGCTGAGGCAGAACAATTGATGGGGTTAGATGAGAGATTCACACAAGGCAGAGAGGGCCCAGACTCAGCAGAACGGAAGTTCTTAACCCCATCTATGGGGTCCCTAAAGAACTAAATTTATTCAGACCCTGTGTATGCATACACAGCAGCACTTAAAGCTTGGAGGACAGACTGTTTGGGTTAATCTTTTCTTAGCTGTAGAATTTCAGAAAAGGTTGAGTTTTTGTGCCTCTTTTTTCTTAAAACAGGGAAAATTATATCATAGAGTTACTGTGATGATTACAAATGTAAAGCACTTAGGAAAGCACCAAGTACAAGAAGTACTTGATAAATACTGTCATTACACAATATTTTACCTGAAATATGGAGCAAAAAGTAGTAATCTTAATCTACAGGGTGAGTGACGGTACAAGAAATATAATAAAAGACTCTAGAAGTTAACTACGATATCTAAATGTTCCAGGGTTAAAGATCCAGGACTATCAGCCTATTTGAGAGGAAAGTCCTGATGGTGATGGTCAGGAAGAGAGGAGTCCAGGGAGCTGGGGGGAGGGGGCAGAAGGGGTATGATAGCCTGCTGTGATAGCAAAATACCTCTCTGAACAAAGGATTAGGGGCAGGATAAAGGACTCTGGAGCCCTGACCTGACTGTGGGCAAGGCAGTCATCCAAACAGCTTCCTGGAACTACTCCCAATCCTGCCTCATGCCTAAGACACACACACAGACAGAACAAAGAATTTGCAAAATCACCCCACAAAGTAAGCTAGCAGCTGGAGGTAGAAATCATTTAAAAGGATATGGCAGTTTGCAAACTCTGCTGCCAGTAATGTCGACACCTGACAAAGAATTTCCACATTCTTACTTCTGCAAGGACTTCTGCACTCAAAAACCAGGAGCCGAGCACTCTGCCTCAGGCCATACACCAGCACCTGCCCCCTGAGGGCAGGCCGGGAAGGACGCAGTGGCAGTCTGGAAACGCTTTCAGGATTTTGGCAACACTTCTTCATGTAACACTCGGTACTGTACTTCCATCTGCCTCACTAACAGAATAAAAACATCTATGTAGGTCAGGAGGAAATGAAGTTCTATACACATTCTATGCTTCTGTGTACTCCAAACCAGCTCAGGCATCATTTAAAGTTGAATGAGAGGGTGTGTGAGAAGTCCGGCGAGTAGGAAAATCGTGACAAGGCTGCTCATCTGCGGGAGCCAAACATTACCCTTCTCCTGAGCAACTCTTTTAGTCTGAGTGGATAAAATGCTTAAGACTCACCTTGATTACTCTGGAGAGAAAAAGCGCAGGAAAAAGTTATCAGAGAGATTCTAATTTGTGATCTTTTCGCAAGAATAAATTATTACCATGATTGAAAGGAATGTATTGACTTACCTCGAAAATATCTGTCTTGTCATCAAATAAGCTGACAAAATATTTATAGTCCGCATAAGCCCAGAATTGGGAATGATCATAATCTCTAAAAGGTCCAGAAAGAGGAGACTGGTCACAGTTCCAGGTCAGAAACTCTTCAAGTGTAGCTTCTACATAACCACATGTGGTTTCAAACTGGGGAACTGCAATGTAAGAGAGCCCAATCTTAAATGTATACTAAACACTGTTTCTAAATATTGTTGTTTTTTTTAAAATGAAGACAGTTTCAATCGAAAAAATGTTAATTAGCATTTAACATTAATTAAAAATTAATTTTGTGCTTGTGATATAATTAGAACCATTTACAACACTCACAATATCATGGTTTAACATAAAGGCGAAAAACAAGGTTTTCACCTCAAGATTAAAGACTACACTTAGTATAGCCTGATTTAGTAATCCAGTGGTATACTTTAGATTATTAATCTTCCAAGACCATTTCAGGGATCTGTGAGGTCTAAACTATTTTCACAAAAATACTCTGACGTTTTTCATTTCCATTCTCTCACGAGTGTATGGTAGAGTTTTCTAGCTTAGTAAACCTTAGTTGATGTCACTACAGAGATAGCTAGTACAATATGTGGTTATGTTCTTGTATTTTTAAAATGTCTAAGTTTTAATTTTAATATGGTAAGTATCACTAGATATAAACCACATTGACAAAAGCTCATTGGGGAAGTCAATAATTTTTTTTAAAGGTACAGCATTTATTGTTTTTCCAAACATTGCAAAAGATATGGAATGTTTCATGAAGTTGCATGTCATCCTATGCAGGAGTCATGCCAATCTTCTCTGCATTGGAGAACTCAACAAAGGGAATTGGCAAAGGGATCCTGAGGCCAAAAAATTTGAGAACCACTTCTTCAGATTAAAACGGAAAAAAGGCAATAACAAAAAATGGTCTTTTGAAAATTTTGACTTTATACTACTGCACATATATCATACATAGCTCCTCAGAATTATTAAATGGCCAATGGCAAACTTAACGTCTGTTCATTTATTCATTAACTCATCTCAGAATCACTTATTAAGTTCCTAATTTGTAATTAGATCAGGCTTGTGGGAACATAAAAGAGATAGGTAATACTCTTGAGTTGATAATATATTTAGACAAAGATAAAGCTTTAACCAGAATAATAGGAAATTTGGGGCATGACATAACTAAATGCAAATTTTGTGCCACAGACACACAGGAAAAGGCAAAGACACAGAGAAGAGGGTTGATGAGGAAAGCTTAAAGAGAAATCTATTGTCTGTCCATTTATGGATGTGACTCATTTATATAAGAACTATTCTTCTAAATAGTTCAAACATTATATAAAATTTTTCATGAAAAGAATTCATGAATTTTTTTGTAACGAGAATATTTTTTTAAAATTTTATTTATTATTTATTTTGAGAGAGAGACTACAAGTGAGTGTGAGCAAGTGGGGGGCAGACAGAGACGGAGAGAGAAAAATCTCAAGCAAGCTCCATGCCAATATAGAGCCCCACGCAGGGCTTGAACCTACGAACTATGAGATCATGACCTGAGCCAAAATCAAGAGTTGGATGCTTAACTGACTAAGCCACCCAGGTGCCCCAACAAGCAGAATATTTTAAATGCACATTGGGAAATTAATATTCAAGAAATGTGATTATGATCAGCATGAAATCCTTTCAAGAGATATAGATCTACTGTGTGTAAATCAGCACAATGTCTGAAACATAGTAGATTCTCAGTTAACAGTTAGGTACTAATTCTGATTCTTATATTTACTTGGGGCCCTTCAAAAGTTAGTCAAATTAGAAAAAGAGGAGAAAGGCATTCAAACTCTTCTTTCAACCCCTTTAACTTTTCCCTCTGTTTCTGCCTGAACTACTTAGGATTACCTTGACCATCCTTCTCT
This sequence comes from Hyaena hyaena, assembly GCF_003009895.1. Taxonomy (NCBI): domain Eukaryota; kingdom Metazoa; phylum Chordata; class Mammalia; order Carnivora; family Hyaenidae; genus Hyaena; species Hyaena hyaena. The sequence continues at coordinate 1,570,671 of NW_024080811.1, forward strand.
CCCCAACCTCTCTTTTTCCTATAACCTCAGAATGGCAAAGACTAGAGGGGAGAGTGTGTGTCTAGGAGTCATCCTAATTCTACTTCATCAACTTGTCACCTGACTTGGAGAAGTAGGAAAACTTTACAATAGTACATTTATCTAAAAGATTAAAATCTGCATATTTAAAAACCTTTAAAATTTGACAAGTTTTGAGAAGGACTGAGAACAGTGCTTGCCACTCAGTAACTTGTCAGTGTGTGTGTGTGTGTGTGTGTGTGTGTGTGTATGTATACACACGCTTAATATTATCAACATCATCATTAAGAATTTACCCTATGGGTACCTGGCTCAGCTGGTTAAGTGTCTGACTTTGGCTCAGGTCATGATCTCACAGTTCGTGGGTTGAAGTCCCACATCACTGAATCTTCTGCCTCCCTCTTTCTCTGCCCCTCCCCAGTTGTCTCTCCCTCAAAAAATAAACATTAAAAAAAAATGGGAGAATATATTTGCAAATGACATATCACATAAAGGCTTAGTATCCAAAATCTATAAAGAACTTCTCAAACTCAACACCCCAAAAACAAATAATCCAGTGAAGAAATGGGCAAAAGACATGAATAGATACCTTTCCAAAGAAGATACCCAGATGGCCAACCAACACATGAAAAAATGCTCAAGATCACTCATCATCCAGAAAATACAAACCAAACCACATTAAGGTACCCCTCACACCTGTCAGAATGGCTAACATTAACAACTCAGGCAATAACAGATGTTGGTGAGGATACAGAGAAAGAGAATGTCTTTTGCACTGCTGGTGGGAATGCAAACTGATGCAGCCACTCTGGAAAACAGTACGGAGGTTCCTCAAAAAATTAAAAATAGAACTACCCTCTGACCCAGCAATTGCACTACTAGGTATTTATTCAAGGGATACAGCGGTGCTGTTTCAAAGGGGCACATGCACCCCAATGTGTATAGCAGCACTATCAACAATAACCAAAGTATGGAAAGAGCCCAAATGTCCACCAATGGACGAATGGATAAAGAAGATTTGATGTATATATACAATAGAGTATTACTTGGCAATCAAAAAACATGGAACTAGAGGGCATTATGCTAAGTGGAATTAGTCAGAGAAAGACAAAAATCATATGACTTCACTCATATGTGGAATTTAAACAAAACAGATTAACATAATGGAATGGAAGCAAAAATAATATAAAAACAGGGAGGGGAACAAAACATAAGAGACTGTTAAATACAGAGAACAAACTGAGGGTGGTGGGAGGGGTTGTGGGAGGGGGGTTGGGCTAAATGAGCAAGGGGCATTAAAGAGGATACTTGTTGGGATGAGCACTGGGTGTTACATGTAGGGGATGAATCACTGGATTCTACTCATGAAATCATTATTGCGCTGTATGCTAATTAACTTGGATGTAAATTTTAAAAATTAAAAATAAACATTAAAAATTGTCCAACTTAAAAAAAATTTATCCCAACAACATAGGAATACACAGAGTTCTTTTAACAAACAAAAACCCATGTAGTGAGAAAGCTGCATGGTGCTGGGAAATAGGAGTCATTTTACAATCATTTCAGTAAGCTCCAATGGAAGCCTTAAAGACATTACACTGTCTTATGAATTTTCACTTCATAAAATTTAATCCAATTGATTGAACTCAATATTAAAGCTATTACTTGAGACATTTGCCCCTGGGGGTATAGAGTAGGACTTCAGGGTTAAGGCCAGTTTTCACAGGCATGTCTGCATTGCAGCCTTACCTGGGGACTTTGTTCTGTCACAGCAAGTACTATACTTTAAAAAATGAAAACCCAAAAGTGAAAAAAATTACATGTGAGAACTGTTAATGTCAGGAGAAAATTACTATGAATGGAATGAATGGAAACGACAGACTTTTCCATTTACATACTGATTTCAAAATTCTTGTGATTTTTTCCTTCTAGGAAGTAGTAGCACCAAAGGTACTGTTTTCATTCTGTTATGACAATTTCTTTCTGGGTAGTACAGCTGTTTTTCTTAGTTTATTTTTTTGCAATGCAATTATTCCTTTACAACTTTATTATTATTGTTCTTTCATTGCATGTTGAAGTAGCCTAGGCAGCTGCAATTTTCATCCCACTTAACTATCAAAGCATTAGGTAAGAAGTAGCTCAACTGAGCTCAGGATTTTGAAGTAGTGTGTAAGTTGAGTTTGCTTTTACTTTCATAAAATGGAGTCCTAAAATATTTTTTGCAGAGCAGGGAAACAAGTATTTCTCCATTTTGTTAGATTTCATCATTTTATAAGCAACAAACACTGCATGGAATGCAGGTACCGAGCAGGACTTTCGATCATCATTGTACCCCCTACTGTTTAGGATTCTTTCTACAGTTGTTTTGCCAAATTATTGTCAGTTAAGGTACAGTATTGCCACTGAGCATGTATGTTGGCAAATGAATTAGATCCAGAATGGTTTCAAAGACCTACGAGATATCATTATGTGCTTCCTAAAATAAACTAAGATATAAATAAAATTCCAAGTATAATTACTAATACTATTACCTCAGGCATTCTAGAAAAACTCAAACCAAGACCTAAAACAAAAATAAGAAATATATTTGACCAACCACAAGAGACTCTTAACAACAGAGATCAAACTATGGGTTGATGGAGGGAGGTGAGTGGGAGATGGGCTAGACATGTGATGGATACAAAGGAAGGCACTTGTGATGAGTACTGGGTGTTGTATAGAAGTGATGAATCACCGAATTCTACTCCTGAAACCAATATTGCACTGTATGTAAACTAAAATTTCAATTTAAAAAATTGGTTCAATCAATCAATCAATCAATCAATAAATAAATGCCATTCCTGCAACTAAAAGGGAAAAAATATATATTCAATAGGAAGAAAACAAAGTTATCATTGCTTATAAGATCAGATGCCTGTCTTCCTAGAAAATCCACAAGAATAAACTAAAGAACTACACACACTAATAAATGGCTGGATAAAAAATAAACATACAGAGCAGTGTGAAGAAGAGGAGGAGAGAACGACCCCTGGACCGGCCAAAGCCTGTGCGCTGCTGAATCCCCGCATCCCGCCGCCGTCACCACCACGCCCAAGAGAAAGGCTGAAGGGGATGCTAAAGGACATAAAGCCAAGGTGAAGGACGAGCCACAGAGAAGATCTGCAAGGTTATCTGCTAAACCTGCTCCTCCAAAGCCAGAGTCCAAACCTAAAAAGGCCCCTGCAAAGAAGGGAGAGAAGGTACCCGAATGGAAAAAGGGGAAAGCTGATGCTGGCAAGGATGGAAATAGCCCAGCAGAAAATGGAGATGCCAAAACAGACCAGGCACAGAAAGCTGAAGGTGATGGAGATGCCGAGTGAAGTGTGTGCATTTTTGATAACTGTGTACTTCTGGTGACTGTAGTCTGAAATACTATTTTTTATCAAGTTTTATAAAAATGCAGAATTCTGTTTTACTTTTTTTTAAAGCTATGTTGTTAGCACACAGAACACTTCATTGTTGTTTTGGGGGAAGGGCATATGTCACTATGAGAATATCTGCGAAGCTAGATTGATACAAGGGGAAAAACACCATTCCCTTCTAGTTCTGAGAAACTTCCTCTTGGTTCCCAGGAGGAGCCATTCCTTGATGTTGACACACATTAGCCACCTGGGCACAAATGCCTTGTGGTGTGGAAAATCTAAAATTCATTTTTTATGTCCTTTTCTCCCTCTGCCTTCAACATAGACTTGACTCCCTTAAACCCAGAGACCTGTTGGAACCTGACCCCATGAAATGATTCCCAGTATGTCAGGCAATCTGGACTTTACAGTGTCACCATGGAGATGGCATCCCTCAAAAGAGTTCCTTTTATAGCTTGTGGAACTTCAGATTGATAATTCTGTCATTTTCAGTTCATTTCCTGAAAGTCAGGGTCGGCTCGTGAAAAGTTGTTAAACAACATCCTAAATGTGAAATGTCAACCCTCACTCTAAACTGTCCCTGTTCAGAGCATCAAATGAAAACTTCGTTGGGTTTGATAGTGGCTTTCTGATTTTGGTAGTCATTGAAGAAGGGAGTTTGAAAGTTGTTGTATACTGTTAATGATTGTCTGCCCATGTCCTGCCTGAAATACCATCATTGTTTATAAAAAGTATCTTTAATAAAGCTGGATACAGTTTGGCTTGGGAAAAAAAAAACATAAAAAACTAAATGGCCATTTTAAATCTACCAGTCACAATTAGTTAGAAAAATACAACAGGTAAAAATAATTTCCTTCATAACAGCTATAAAAAGTTTATATTTATAATATTTTAAGAAATTTATATATGTATATGAACCCCAAATCTTTTTACGAGAGATGAAATAAACTTGATAGGTGAAAATAACATGTTTTTGTGTATAGGAAGATATGGTATTATCACAAGGTAGATTCTTTCTGAATTAACTTATAGCGCTTAATGAATTTTCATTTAAGATTCCAACAGGATCTATTTAATATGAGTATATTATTTTAAAAAAATTTTAATGTTTATTTATTTTTTAGAGACAGAGACAGAGCATGGGGCGGGGGGCAGAGAGACAGAGGGAGACATAGAATCTGAGGTAGCCTCCAGACTCCAAGCTGTCAGCACAGAGCCCGATGCGGGGCTCGAACCCACGAACCACGAGATCATGACCTGAGCTGAAGTCGGAAGCCTAACCAACTGAGCCACCCATGCGCCCCTGTGAGTACATTATTTAACTCTAAAATTCATTTAGAGGAATAAAATTCAATAACATCTAAGAAAATACTGAGAAATAAGAGTAATTAGGGAGGATGATTTGTTCTTTCAAAAATTACAATATGTATCAGTTACTAAAATAGCATTTTAAAAATGTTCATTGCCTTAAAAACTGTCTATAAAAACTTATAGCTTGACACATGGTCCAATAGCAAATGCTGGCATTTATAAGAATACAGTAATATAATAAAGATGATTTCAAAGTAAGTAGGAAAAAAAAGGATTATTCAGTAAATGGTACTGAAATAAAAGGTACTGTTATTTCCAACTTAACTAAAAAAGTCAGTGAACACCATATGTCAAAATAAATATGGAAAGGGTAAAGAGTAAAATGTAAAAAGAAAATCAAAATATCAGAAGAAAATATTAGGAAAAAGAAAATAATGGAATATATCTATTTTTAAGATATAGATACAGAAGGATCAAGATACAGATACAGAAGGAATTTCTAAGTAAATAAAACAGGAATAAAGGTTAATGAGATATTAATTGATTTGACTACATAAAAATATCAGGTTGTTTTTTTTTTTTTTTAAAGAAATCTCAGTTTGGGTAAAGAGTAGCAAAACACACTCTCTCATGTTCTGAAAGGACGGTAAATGGAAACCACTTTTCTGCAAAGAACTTTGCCAAAAGTACCAAAGGCCTTTCATTCTTTTACTACACAGACCTGAGTGCCCATTCAGTGCTCAGCTCAGCTCATGGTGATCTCTCACCCTGGTACTCAAAGGTGGTCTTCTTGAGGGGAAGAGAAACTTTAAACGGTTAATTACTTGCACAACTAGCCATGTAATTCTAACTGAGCTAAATGCTACTGGGAAATACAAGGTGCTCTGAGATAACTGAGTAGCTGCACCTGACTTGGAAGGCAGACGCAATGTGGTCAGGAAAGTCTTCTATGAGAAACTGATATTTGAGCTAAGATCTGGAGGAAGAAGACGAGTTAACCTAGTAAAGCTGCAATAAGAGAAAATGGGAAAGGAGGAAACAATGGCTGGCCTCCACATGCAGAGGCCCTGAAGAAATGAGAAGCAAATCTCTGGAAATACAAAAACTAAAAACAAATGTTTGGCCTGAGCTCAGGGAGAGAGATTAAGCTGATGAAGCAAACAGACTTCTACATCACAGTTTTAGCCTTTAGCCTAAGAGAAATGGGAAGCCATTTAAGAGTTTTAAGCAGAGAAATAGGATGAGATTTATTTTCTTAAAAATTGTCTCAGGGCGCCTGGGTGGCTCGGTTGGTTGGGCGTCCAACTTCGGCTCAGGTCATGATCTCATGGTTCGTGGGTTCGAGCCCCGTGTCCAGCTCTGTGCTGACAGCTCAGAGCCTGAGGCCTGTCTGGGATTCTGTGTCCCTCTCTCTCTCTGACTCTCCCCTGCTCACACTCTCTCTCTCTCTCTCTCAGAAATAAATTAAAAAAAAAAAAAAAACTGTCTCTGGTTTCAGTATGAAGAAAGGACTGGGTGGGAAGGGTAGAGGGTTCAGAGGGACTATGGCTGAGGCTACTGGAGCTATGGAAGTGAGACAGAGCAGGGTGACCCTGCCTAGAGGATGGCTAAGGGGAAAAAGAAGCAGGTGGATGCTGCATATTTAGGGTGTAGGTCACAGGGTCACCAGATGCCACTTAGAGAGGCAATCGGGTGACTCAGAGGTTTCTGGTGTAAGAAGGTTCACACATAGTGCTGCTACTGGTGATAATGTTCATACCCTTTGACCCAGTCATTCGTCTTCCAGGAATCTATCCTAGAGAAATAATCAGAAACTTGAACAAGATTTATTTTCAAAGATGCTCACTATAGTCTTATGATACTATCATACAACAAAATATTAGGTAGCCATTTTTTAAAAATTAATTTATTTTTTAATTTACATCCAAGTTAGTTAGCTATAGTGCAATAATGATTTCAGGAGTAGATTCCTTAATGCCCCTTACCCATTTAGTCCATCCCCCCCCACAACCCCTCCAGCAACCCTCTGTTTGTTCTTCGTATTTAAGAGTCTCTTATGTTTTACCCCCCTCCCTGTTTTATATTATTTTTGCTTCCCTTCCCCTATGTTCATCTGTTTTGTATCTTAAACTCCACATATGAGTGAAGTCATACGATATTTGTCTTTCTCTGACTAATTTCACTTAGCATAATATTCTCTAGTTCCATCCACGTGTAGTTGCAAATGGCAAGATTTCATTCTTTTTGATTGCTGAGTAATACTCCACTGTGTGTGTGTATATATATATATATATGTGTGTGTGCGTATGTATATATATCTGTGTATGTATATATATGTGTATGTATATATCTGTATATACATATATATATACACATACACCACACCACATATATATATATATATATATACACCACATCTTCTTTATCCATTCATCTATCAATGGACATTGGGGCTCTTTCCATACTTTGGCTATTGATGATAGTGTTGTTATAAATATTAGTGTGCATGTGCCCCTTCAAAACAGTATATATTAAATAGCCATTTAAAGTTTATTTTTGAAAGAGAAACAGAGTGTGGGAGGGGCAGAGAGAAAGGGAGACACAGAGTCCAAAGCAGGCTCCAGGCTCCCTCCAAGCTGTCAGCACAGAGCCCCATACAGGCCTGGAACTCATCAACCTTGAAATCATGACATGACCTGAAGTTGGACACTTAACCAGCTGAGCTACCCAGGCACCCCTAGGAAGCCATTTAACAGTCACATTTAGGGGCTCCTGGGTGGCTCAACCAGTTAAGCATTCCACTCTTGGTTTTGACTCAGGTCATGATCTCACGGTTTGTGGGTTCGAGCCCCAAGTTTGGCTCTGTACTGACAGCTGAGAGCCTGGTTGGAATTTTCTCTCTCTCTCTCTCTGAAACCCCTGCCTGCTCTCTCTCTCTGGATAAGTAAATAAAACTTAAAAGTCACATTTAACATCAAGAGAAACGTGTAGTAAAAAAAGGCAGGCTGTAAAAATTATTACTTTATTTTTAAAATACTAAAAGCCCTGCATAAACATTTATCAGAGTGTAACTAGTGGCTATATTTTGGTACTAGTACAGTGTTTTTAAATTTCTTTGGATCTTCCCATTTCTTCAATGTTTGCTACAATGACTAAATAAGGAGCATCTGGGTGACTCAGTTGGTTGAGTGTCTGACTCTTGATTTTAGCTCAGGTCATGATCCCAGGATTGTGGGACTGAGTCCCATGTCAGGCTCTGTGCTGGCTAAGGAGCCTGTTTAAGATTGTCTCTTGCTCTTCCTCTGCCACTCTCCCACCTTGTGCTCTCTCTATAAAATTAAAAAAAAAAAAATTGGGGGGGGGGAGGGACTCCTGGATGGCTTAGTTGGTTAAGCATCAGACTTTGGCTCAGGTCATGACCTCACAGCTAGTGAGTTTGAGCCCCATGTCGGGCTCTGTGCTGACAGTTCAGACCTGGAGCCTGCTTTGAATTCTGTGTTTTCCTCTTTCTTTGTCCCTCCCCCAGCCACACTATGTCTCTCTTTCTCTCTCTCAAAAATAAATAAACATTAAACACATTTTTTTACTTTTTAATGCTTAAAAAAATGAGAAAGTCATACTTTTATTTTTTTAATTATTTCTATTTTTAAGTAACATCTGTTGAGCATTTACTATGTGTTAGGCACATTTATGAATGTTTTATGTGTACAAACACATTTAATCTTGAAAACATTTCTAGGATACAAAAAAGTTAAGTAACTTGCCCAAAGTCACACGGTAAGCCAAAATTTGAATCCATGCAAGCTGATTTCAGAGTTAGCACTCTTACACCACTACCGTATACTGCTTGTGGAAGTACTGCATTTATACCCAAAGAAATAACTTTAAGAAGAATAATTAAGGCAACCTACTGAATAGGAAAAAATATTCAAAGGTCCTTAATCTGATAAGGGCGTAGTATCTAGAATATGGAGTTCCATACTTACAGTGGTTTGACTTAATAGTTTTTTAACTCTGTACGATGGTGTGAAAGTGATAATATTCAGTAGAAACCATACTTCAAGTTTTGAATTTTAATCTTTTCCCCAGCTAGTGATATGCACTGCGATATTCTCTTGTGATGCTGGACAGAGGCAGCAAGCAGTAGCTCCTAGCCAGACTACTACAAGGGTAAACCACAGATACACTTACAACCATTCTGTACCTATACAGTCGTTCTATTCTTCACTTTCAGTATTGCATTTGATAAATTATATGAGCTATTCAATACTTTATTATAAAAACAAGACTTTGTGTTAGATGATTTTGCTCAGCTGTAATCTAATAATAAGTGTTCTGAGCACATTTAAGGTAGGCTTATCTAAGCTAGGATGTTTGGTATGTTAGATGTATTAAATGCAGTTTTGATTTGAGATATTTTCAATTTATGATGGGCTTATCGGGACCTAATCCCACCATAAGTCAGGGAATATCTATAAGGATCTCTTTTACAACTCAACAACAAAAAGACCAAAATATTCCCCTAAAACCAAAAAATACTTCAATTAGAAAATGGGGAAAGAACTTGAATAGACATTTCTCCAACAAAGATACGCAAATGGTCAGTAAACACATGAAAAGATGCTCAATAGCATTAGTCACTAGGAAAATGCATATCAAAATGAGTTATAATTTTATATATATTATCCATAACATTACCCACCCACTAGGATGGCTGGAATAAAAAACAGGGTGAGTATTGACAAAGATGTAGAGAAATTAAAACACTCATACACTGGGGTGGGAATATAAAATAGTCCAGCTGCTTTGGAAAACATTTTGGCAGTTCCTCAAAAGGATAAACACAGAGTTACCATATGATTCAGCAATTCCACTTCTAGGTATAATCCAAGAAAAATGAAAACACATACTCACATAACAATGTGGACATAAATGTTCATAGTAGCATTATCCATAATAGCCAAAAAGTGGAAACAACACAAATGTCCATCAACTGATGAAAGGATAAACATAATGTAGTGTGTGTGTGTGTGTATATATATATATATATACACACACACACATACATATATATGTAGATCATATATATATATATATATATATATATATATGATCAGGATAAATACATTTTAGCAATAAAAATAAAGTACAGATATATACTACAACATAGATGAATCTTGAAAACATGCTATGACATGAAGAAGAAAGCTAGACATAAAAGGCCACATACTGAATGAGTCTATTTATATGAAATGTCCCAATAAGCAAATCTATAAAAACAGAAAGCAGAAGCACCTGAGTGGCCCAGTTGGTTACACATACAACTTCAGCTCAGGTCATGGTCTCATGGCTTGTGAGTTCAAGCCCCACGGAGTGCTTTCTGCTGACAGCTTGGAACCTGGAGCCTGCTTCAGATTCTATGTCTCCCTTTCTTTCTGCCCCTCCTCTGCTCGCTTGTGCTCACATGTGCGTGCATGCACACTCTCTCTCTCTCTCTCTCTCTCTCAAAATTAAATGTTAAAGAAAAACATAAACAAAAACAGAAAGCAGACTAGTGGTTGCAAAAACCTGGGGTAAGATGGAATGAAGAGTGACTGCTTAAGGGGTACTGGGCTTCTTTCTGGGGTGATGGGGTGATGAAATGTTCTTGAATTAGATAGTGGTGATTGTTGTACAAAATGGTGCATATGCTAAAACCACGGAATTGTATATTTTAAAATGACAAATTTTATGTTATGTGAATTACATCTAAATTTTAAAAAATTATCTTTAGTAAAAACTCAGAGCAGTTACAATTGCAGAGACTTTCTACTGTCTTTTTCTTTTATGGTGAAGTGTAGCTTGAAAATGTCAAATCACTGCGCCTCATCGACAAAACAGGTTTATAACAGTACCATTCTAAGAGGGTTTGAAGAAGGTTAAGAGAATTAATATGTATAAAGGACTCAGAACACTGCCTGACACAATAGCTCTCAACGACTGTTAGCAATTAATGGAAGTATTGCAGGTGGGAGTCTAACCACGGTGTGAAAAAATTACAATTCTTATTTATCTCCTGATAACTGTCTAATAGACACTTCACTGGATGAGAGATTTGACTAAAATCAAGAAAGAAAAAGCACAGGATGAATTTTTATGTGCTTTTTCTGGTCTAGCATTGAATTTTAAAATACAGTAAACATTTTGATCTGTGATTAGAGTGAGATGCCAAAGAGTTTGAGGTATTAATCCGGCTCTACCTGACACGAGTATGAGGGTGTTCTAGACACCAAAACCATATAGGTCTTGGGAGATATAGAAGGTCAGCATGCGAGAAGGAAGCTTGGAGAAGCTAGAAAGGAAATTGGGTAATTTTCTAGTTCCTTCTGAGTTATTAATAGATAGTCATAGAGCCACTTCATAGCAATGCTTCAAACACTGTGAAATTCTAGACTAGCAAACTTGCTTACATTTAAACAGAAGTTAGACACATTCTGAAGCCAGACAATAGTCATGGACTCCTTCAGATTAAAAACAGCACTGTTTATTTCCTTTAAATTATTTTTAGAGTTAACAGTAACTGCTTTGACTATAAGGCAAAATACCAAAATGTTACAAGTCTTGAGGGAAGAAGGAGATGGCAAAATCTAATTACTTAAGAGGATGAAAAGAAACCCAGCTTTACATACTTCTAACATTTATGCAGCACCATAGAGGTAAGAGAGCTGATAAAGCAGAGAGATAAAATTACAACCAAGAGTATAAGCACTATAAATATAGAGCCTGAAGCCACAAATGAAAGGACACATTCTACGTGAGTCAAAAGTTAAAAGACACTATAAGATTAGTATTAATCTTTTTCAGTCACAGGTGAACATAAAGAATAGTATGTTAGGGGCGCCTGGGTAGCTCAGTCGGTTAAGCCTCCTACTTTGGCTCAGGTCATGATCTCACCATGCCCAGGCTTGAGCCCTGTGTTGGGCTCTGGGCTGACAGCTCAGAGCCCGGAGCCTGTTTCCCAATCTCTGACTCCCTCTCTGTCTCTGCCCTTCCCCCGCTTGTGTTCTGTCTCTGTCTCTGTCTCTCCCAAATGAATAAACATTAAAAAAAAAAAATAGCACATTAACAAGCCTTAAGTGAACCACATTCAATGAGCCATAGTACATGGACAAATATTTTATATAAGGTTATCAACTATAGGTTGTTAAGTCCAAAAAAAAAAAACCTTAACACAAACTGTCCATCTGAAACTTCCAATGAAACTTTCCTATATGCAATGGTCAAAAACAGGATTAGAAATAAAGGATTCTCTATAGATAAAGAAACCACTGCTAAGACTATGGAAATGGTACTGAAGAGGCATCATTATGATGATTACTCATAGTCCTACCTGTGTCTGTTCTTTTCATTCCCATCCTGAATCCTATCTGCTTGCCATGAAGGACCTCAGAAAGGTGGTTAGCGGTCCAGTGTTGTGCTGGCCAATGAGAAGTCATGTTACAGAAGACTGCGGGTTGTTGTAAAGACATTATCATTTCTTTTGCTTTCTCTGGTGTAAAAGGTTTGATACGTTCACCTAGAGAGAGAAATAAACAGAGCAACAGGGAGATAGCTATGAAGTTATTTCATTTAATACAAAGAAAAAAATAGCTAATATCATTTCTATTATGGTACATCTTTCTATGGAATTATACATTTTACACTTTGTTTATTACAATTTACATAAATATTTGACCTCAAACACCACAACACTTAAATGATTTTTCTTATATAAATTTTAAATGTTGGAAAAAATTTAAACTTTTCAATGTCAAAAATGTTTTTTAAAAAGACCTTTCAATTGTATTTAAGTTTCAGAACGCATCATTTTTTGAGAACGGTATTTCCTAAACAGAGGCTTGTGTATGAATCGCTGATGGGAGCTACGCTGAAACAACCAGTGGTGCTGGAGCCAACAATCATCCCCCTTGCCTCACCATGTGTTTACCCAAAAAGACCACTGAGTCAGTCAAAGGGGTGTGGGAGGATTATTTTTGTTTCAAGATTTAAAACGATAGGGGCACCTGGGCAGCTCAGTCGGTTAAGCATCCGACTCTTGGTCTCGGCTCAGGTCATGATCACAAGGTTCGTGCTGATGGCGCAGAGCCTGCTTGGGATTCGTCTCTCCTTCTCTCTGCCCTTCACATGCTTGTGCTCTCTCTCTCAAAATAAATAAGTCAGCTTAAAGAATTTTTTTTAAAAAGGTAAAAAGATGTACTAGAATGGGTATCAGTGTTAGTCCTTGACTTCAACTGCATCTAAAAACAATATAAGGGATATGTACAAACTAATACTGTGACTTATTGAGTACTTAAATAAATGTCACAGAATCATAGACTATTAATCCTGGAGAGGATGGTAATAATAAGTGTTTGTTGAACAAGTCAGTTTCTCCTTAAAGACATCTTAAGATAGAAGTTTTATGGGAAAGTTAAAAAATGCTTCATACTCTGACTCCTGATATATATGTATATATAATAAGCATATACTTATGATTCTCTAGAACAATCAGATAAACCCTGTAATTCATTATCTACTATGCATTTATACTTAATTCAAAAAAACAAGGGGCGCCTGGGTGGCTCAGTCAGTTGAGTGACCGACTTCGGCTCAGGTCATGATCTCATAGCTCGTGGGTTCGAGCCCCGCGCTGGGCTCTGTGCTGACAGCTCAGAGCCTGGAGCCTGCTTCCGATTCTGTGTCTCCTTCTCTCTCTGACCCTCCCCTGCTCACGCTGTCTCTCTCTCTCTCTCTCTCAGAAATAAATAAAACATTAAAAATTTAAAACAAAATTCAAACAACTAGGAAAAGGTAATAAATTATCTGAATTCTCCCATCATCCAACTTTCTTCTAAACTTTCTCATCACTTCTTGGCCTTTTGGCTAAGATCAAGTGCATAAACTTTCTCATAAAAGGAAGAGGGATGGAGAAGGAGTCATCAGAAAATTAAATCATACTTGTCTGAATGTAAGTCTTGTTTTTAAAGAAAACGGGAATTTAAGTCAATTTGGTCTCCCTTCTCAGACAAGGACAAACACTCAGATTCCTACTCTAAACCCTATGAAAGTAAGCAAGACATCTGAGGACAGTCTGTCACTGTCTACGCAGTGAGGGCTCCCAAGTGAGGAGATGAGTGTGGACACTTAGGGAAAGGCAGGTAGAAGAGCTGGGGTGTGGGGGTGTGGGGGCTGCATGGAGGAAGAGACAAGGTACCCTTACGTCTCCAAGTAAATGAAGCCCCAAGCTTATCTTTAAGCGCTGAAGAGCCTGTAAGGGAAACAGAATGTGACCAGGAATAAAATTTTCTATCTTTCCTTGATAGATTGCACTTTTTGTTTTGCACTTTTGACATGTTTGATAAATTCACACTAGAGGTCTTGACCCATACTAACCTATAAATGTAAGTACAAGGCTATCTGGATCATGACATACCAAATCTTTCTGGACTTGGGAGCGCCTGGATTCCATGTACATGAAAATGGACAAGCTGTATTTTTTATTATATATGTTTTAAGTTTTGCTAGACTATGAGAAGCTCCAATGCATTCATGATAATACTCCATTGTTTGTGGCATATAAATTAGTGCTATCCTTTGGCAAACAACTGGAAAAATGAAGCAGAAGTCTGAATAACCACTCATTAACCTAGTAACTCATGTTATAGGAATTCACTTTTAACAAAATAATCATCATTTATATGCATACTCATATACATTGTATATGTACACACATACCCATAAAATATCTATTACCATAATATAAAAACTGAAAATATAAGCAGCCTAATGTCGAAAAGTAGAAAAATATTTACTGAATATTACTATTATGTAAATTTCTCCCATGTGTATATCATGTAGAAATGTGTGGAGACGTGAAGACTGGACTGGACTTAGCTGCTGTACTAGCCAAGTAAGAGGTGTATAGTAAGGCCTTGAACAACATGGGGTGGCAGTAAGGAAGGCAGAGATGGTAGAGGTAAAGAAATACTAAGAGAATAGTATCAAAGACTAATACTATTAAAGAGATGTGGGGTGGGAAGCAGATGCAGCTATAAGGGAGATGGAGGTTTCCAGACTCTGACTTGACATAAAAAAAGTTACAAGCAACAGCTCATTCTAGTGGAAAGATGAAGAGTTTGGTTTTGAACATCATCATCATAACAATACCATATATTTACTCCTACAATGCTTTACTATTTGCTATGTAGTTTTATATACATTAAAACTGCTCATTTGATCCTCTAGGAAGCCTATAAAACACAGGCAGAGAAGGCATTTTATTTCCATTATCCAAAGGAAGAATAGAAAGCTCAGATATCAAAGGTCAACACACCAGTGATGAACTGGAACTACAGGTCACATTCCTTGATTCCAAGTCCCATGCTCTTTCCACTGCACAAGCTTACTTCTAGAGAATTAAAACCATGGGACCCATACTAACACTACAAACTCAGGAGAGTATAATCTGAAAAGAGAAAAAGAATAAGTTAAGGAAAGCTTAAGACTGATTCATGGATAATAAATCCACGTGTGCTGTTGGGGAGAGAGGAATGTTTTGATTTGTGCGTATGTGGGCAGGGGGTAGTGGAGTAATACCTGTAGTAGACTGTTAGTTGCTTACCTTATCCAATACCCACTCTCTTCTTCCTTACTAACAGAGCTTTGAGCAATGGGCGTGGCTGAAAAATTACAATTCCTAGACTCCTTAGCAGATAGGAGTGGCCAGAGATACCTCTGGAAGTTGCTGAGTCAGCCTTTTTGCCCTTAGCCTTCTCTCCTATATTTTGCCTGAAAAACAGACATATTTTTGAGAGATAAGAGAGAGGCCCAGGGAGTGCCTGGCTGGCTCAGTTGGTAGAGCATGCAACTTTTGATCTCAGGGGCATGAGTTCAAGCCCTACGTTGGACATAAAGATTACTTCATTTTTTTTTTATTTGAAATTTTAAAAAAGAAAGACCCATGAAATTGCAAACCCAGCTAAAAGAATACAAAAAATGTCCATCTCTGTGCCACTGAACCAATACCAGCAATATTCTACCTCCTGGGCCCTTTAGCGTATAAAAATGAACTCTTATGGTCAAAACTGCTACTGATTCATAACTGGTTTAACACCTTGCCTTCTGAGGCTATTGTTTTCAAGGACAACCATATTCTCTATATAAATTACTCTGTGACTTCCACTGAATGAATCATGGCTGGTCTGACCCTATAATAGCATTCTTTCGTTTCTACAGTTGTGAAATAGTCAAGCTTTGAACACTTTGCTTCTAGAACTTTAAAGAGTAGAGAAAAAGAGAAGCACCAGAGCTTTTGGGGTAGGGATTTATTTATTCTGCTTATTTTAATCAGAGGCAATAGATCAGGCTTTGAATGCTCCCAAAAGAGTTGTCATATTTGGGTAAGATATATCTTGCCATCCATACACAAATAAATACATGCTCATTAGTAACACATGAGTAGTGTTTTGACACAATAGCTTCAAAGAAATATTTTTTCCTCTAACATAATGTCTTTTAAAAAAGTATTTAATGATCTGATCTAAAAATCCCAGACATCCCAGAAGTTATTTACTAGGAGATCCTAAAAAGAAAAATTTGCTGAGAAAGCACGTAGCCCAGTGATTAAAATACATTAAATGCTCAAACATTTGCTAAATGAATAAAAAGTACTATAAAGTGTGTGCAGAACAGAGCAGTAGGATGCTCACTATAACAAGAAATTAGCATTTTTACAGAACCTCAGGCCTACCAATGAAATAAAACAATCAGCTGGTCATGAAATAAAAGTAATCTGGCTTCTGATAGTTTAATCAACAATGAACTGGGCCATTAAATTAACAAATTTAAGTGTTACAATTTTCTTTAAAAAAGAATGCAATCTACATTGTATTAATTAAATAGCCTAAGGATGCTCTCAGTTGCTCCAAGGCAGGAATATTTGCAAAGAGCTATAAAAATTCTGAAGCAACCTTGACAACCTTTAAAGGATAAGTGTATTTAGGTCTAACTTGGAGCATCAAGCAATTTCTAATGAGAATACTTAGAAACTAGATGTTGCACAACAGTCTTTTCTCTTTCTAAATGCAGTATGTTATTCAGACAATTGATTACAGCTTTGGTGTCAACTAATTCTTTGGAAGTAGTGAAACATGATCAAAAAGCAAATTGCCTTTTTCTCAGCAATTTTTCTTTAATTAATGCAAACTATAAGATACTTTCTCTGAATTTGTTAGCAATCTGCCTTCAGTCAATTAATACACGGCTTGGATTTATATCCAAGATTTAGAATTCAAGAATAAGGAAAATTTACCAAGTTTCCAGAATTCCCTCCTAATATTGATAGAACATAACAAAGACAAAGATCCTAAAACTAAAATTAATTCATCTCTCATGTCAGGCATAATTTTAATAGAAATGTTAATAATTATAAAATTTTAATTAAATTTTATTAGATTTTATTAAAACGCATATTTAAAACTTTCAGAAAGTGAGAGGAGAGTAAGTCAGAAACTGCATCCTTGCATGGTAAGCTAAATTATTTCTAAACATATACATGTAAGCCTATGATGGTTTCATTGATCTGACAACTACAAGAAATTTTTAAACTTCTGAATAGTAGATATTGGGTAAAAAATAATGAACATTTGGATCACATCACAGAATTATGTAATTACTACTTAACAAAATGACTGTTTGTATTAAAGACCAAATGGTAAAACTTACAACAAAGATAATTTTTCATTTTATAGTCACTATTTTAAAATGTCAATACAGGGGTTGTGTCTGGGTGGCTCAGTCGGTTAAGCATCTGACTCTTGATTTTAGCTCAGGTCGTGATCTCACAGTTTCAGTTCATGGGTTCAAGCCCTGTGTAGGATCCTGCACTGGCAGCATGGAGACTGCTTAGGATTCTCTCTCTCCCTTCCTCTCTCTTTCTCTCTCTGCCACTCCCCACTCACACACTTGCCCTCTGGCCCTCTCTCAAAATAAATAAACTTTAAAAAAAATGTCAATACAGGGCACCTGGGTGGCTCAGTCAGTTAAACATCCGATTCCTGATCTCAGCTTAGGTCTTAATCTCAGGGTTGTGAATTCAAGCCCCGCTCTGGGCTCCATACTGGGTGTGGAGCCTGCTTAAGGAAAAAAAAAAAAAGGCAATACAAACCAAGAACATTCTCCTGAAAGTTAACAAAATGTTTAATTAAAATGAATAGTCATGAAACCTTTGGATTTCACGGTCTAGCAGGTGTTAACACTGAAGAAACCATAAATAGAAGTATTGAGGCTCTTATGACATGATCCTTCCAATACCAATGCTGGGTGTGGTAGCGAACCCCAAGTAGTTTCAGGCTGGGAACAGGAGGCAGTTACATGCTAGACACTTCCCATCCACATCTTCCCATCCTCTTACACTTGTATCTTTTGCCCAGCAAGGCCAGAAAATCCATTTAGGGCCAGAAAATGGCTCATAAATAAGACTTCTAAGTTCAAAAGTTATACTGTTCCTAAACTTAAAGGAAAAGCAAATCTATGTTTTAAGTGAAGTTAACACTAGGAAAAATAGAAACAATACCAGAAAGTCTCAAAGACTAAGGTTCTTTAAAATCCTCCAAAATTATCTTCAAAATTTCTACCAAAATGTTTCCATCTAGCTCTTCAGATTCCGCTAAGTAAATTTTCCCTATTTCAAAATAAAATGGGTATTTATGTAACTACTCATAGAAAATATTCAACAACAGAGTCTTAAAAAGATATTTGCTCACCCATATTCATAACAACACTATTCATAATAGCCCAAAGGTAGAAGCAAACCAACCATCCATCACACGGTGGATATCATTCAGCCTTAAAAAGGAAGGAAATCCTGTCACATGTCATGGATAAACCTTGAACATATGCTAAGTGAAAAGAGCTGGTCACAAAAAAAGACATCTACCGTATTATTCCATCTACATGAGGTACCTAAAAATGTTCAAATTCATAGGTACAAAGTAGAATAGCAGTTATCAGGGCCTGAGGGGAGGGAGGAAAGAGGAGTTGTTTACTGGGTACAGAGTTTCAGATTTGCAAGATGAAAAAAGTTCTAGAGATCTGTTTCACAACAATGTGAATATACTTAACACTGAGTTGTACTCTTTCATAATAATGGTTAAGATAAAAAATTTCATGTTGTTTTTAACCACAGTTTAAAAATTCAACAGTATAGTTTATCTGACATTTGTCCTTATCAAATATAAAGTATTTTAGCTACACATGAATTACATATATGCTCTACTATGGAAATTGTTCTACTTTTTAAGACTACAGAAGCTTCTGCTTTTCTTTAAGCTCCCCTGCCTCCTTTCGCCACTTTCTCTTTTAAAAATGAGGGGCAAAAAATGACTGAGAGAGTATGACATTTTCAACTGAGGAAAAGTAAATCCAGTCATGTGAAAGTGTCAGCTCTATAAGAACTCAAGTCCCTGAAACTCTGTAATAAGATACTTCCTTGGGAATGTCAACCTTAAAACTGCCTGTTATTTTACCAGCAAAATGAGCTTGTTTGGGAATAGCAGAGGAATTACAATTCAGCATCAGCAAATGGACTTTAGGAGGAAATTGGGAAGGGTTGTTTTGAACAAAAGTTCATTGGAGAAGAAAAAGAGTTGGAGGTTGTGGTGGTTTCTCATTGGCTACAAGTGGTAGTTAGCGCATTGTTCGAGGGGCTGGGTCAGATCTTCCTTCTTTTAAAAGCAGGAAATAAATTCCCCTGTGAAGTATCCTCCCTTATCAAGATTTAATTCTTATCTACCTTCTTACAGCTGCAAGGAGTGGTATGTGCAGGAGAGAGAGCCCCCTTAAGGGCTTCTCAACTCCATTTTAAATGTTTTCTTTACTCATTTCAGGAAGGACTGGAAGAAGAGTTACTAAGAATACATTCTTCTCTTCATCACGGCATAAACCTGGCTACAATTAAAACAAGAGCCAAGACAAAGGACATAATAACCTCAGTCTGAAAGGCAGAATCAGATTCAGAGAAGTACAACTTTTAATTTCCTGAAAAGTTTCAAACAATTCATAATCCTATAACATCTCACACTTAGTATTTAAACTGATTCTTAACATTAAGTAGTTTCATGTTTGTTTGCTTGTGTTTTAAGAATTTATTTTAGAAAAAAAAAAAAAAAAGAATTTATTTTAGGGGCGCCTGGTTGGCTCAGTCGGCTAAGTGGCTGACTTCGGCTCAGGTCATGTGATCTCATGGTTCGTGGGTTCGAGCCCCGCATCGGGCTCTGTGCTGACAGGTCTAGCTCAGAGCCTGGAGCCTGTTTCAGATTCTCTATCTTCCTCTCTCTCTGCCCCTTCCCTACTCACGCTCTCTCTCTCTCTCTCTCTCAGAAATAAATAAAAAAACATAAAAAAAATTTATTTTGGAGTAGTTTTAGGCTTACAGTGAAATTGAAAAAAGGTGCAGATTTCCCATATATCCCCTTCCCACATATGCATAGCCCCCCCCCCATTATCAACATCATTCGCCAGAATGGTACATGTGTTTTTTTGTTTGTTTGTTTTGTTTTTTACCAAGATAAACCTCAATTGACATATCATAATCACCCAAAGTCCACAGTTTCTCTTAGGTTTCAGTCTTAGTGTTGTATATTCTACAGGTTTGGACCAAATGTAATGACCATTAATATAATATCAATAGAATATCCATCATTATAAAGTCATACAAAGTATTTTCATTGTCCTAAGAATCTCGTGCTTTGTGTATTCATCTAATGTTTGTTTTCTTCTTTTTAAAAGGAAACAAATCATCTTTACTAAATAATAAAATATTATGAATTTTAAACTATAATAGCAGTAATATAGTTCTTTTGCATTTTAAGGTCTCCTTTATTTTCAAATAAGGATTCCAATGTATTTGATTATCAATATGATCATGCTTTGCCTTTAGTAACTTTCAAGCTATTACTTCAAAAAAAAAATCACATCCTTGTAGGCAAGACAGTTACTTTTATATCCCTAGAACTTAACACAATGTTTGGCATAAACTGATAATAAATAAATGTTTTCTGAATTCACATCTCAGTTGTATATAAAATATTACAACTAACCACTTGTTTTCTCTACTTCTGCATAATGAACTATTGAACATGAGAAACATGCTCAAAACAAAGAGATCAGTTCCATAAGTTCATGCTCACCTCCAATGGGTGCCTTTTCTGCTCCCAACTCATTAGTTATCCCTAGTCGATTCCTAATCCCTTGCCCCTTCAGCACCAATTCTAAAGCTTCTTCACTTTCAAATCCCCAGTACCTTTCTCCACTTCCTCACTCTTTGTGGTGCCTTGCTCTATTATTCTTAGAAAACTGAAACCCATGATTTCCCTCGTCTTTACTTCAACATTTTTGGTTCACCCTGCTCTCGTCTGGTTTCAAAGGACACAACCTGCATTCTCTGCTACCAATTCTACTCTAGAAGAACCAGTCTGTCTCCTCACCTTCCTCCCTGCCCTCTGCCCCTACATGTCTCAGGCTTTTCTCTACTCACTTCCACTACCAGCCTCACCTGCCAGACTCGGCCTCTTCCATTCATTTCTATATTCAAACTATACCAAACTTTCAAATTAGTCTAAGAAGTACAGACCAATCCAATTTACATTAGTTCTTTCTTCTTTCAGCCTCAAAGCACTTAAGATGTATAGTATTTACTTCCCAACTAATTGCTTCCTGCCTTGTGGATATGTCTTATACTACAATTCTATCTGCATCTTTTCCCAAACTATATTTACAAGTCATTTTAAGGCAAGGACTGTCTTCTACCCTACTGTATTAAACAGTCTTCTGTTTATAATATATAGTCAAATACTTTCTGATAACGGGGCAGTAATAAGTTTGCTTAAAAATTAACTTTCCTACGACTCTCACAATTCATCATTATATAGAACACACTGACCCTTTCACATGCATGTATTTAATGTCTGTACTTTTTTTTACACTTTGTTCATATAACCCTTACGTAATTTAAAGCAAAGCCTTTTCTTCCAGTAGGATTTTGCCTATTTAGCTTACTTTGGGTTTTTTAAGTGTTTATTTATTTTGAGACAGAGAGAGAGAGTGCCTGTGTGCATGTGAGTGAGAGAGGGGCAGAGAGAGGGAAAGAGAATCCTAAGCAGGCTGCGCCCTGTCACCAACCATGGGATCTCACCAATCATGAGATCATCACTGAAGCTGAAATCAAGAGTCTGATGATTAACTAACTGAGCCAACCAGGCACCCTTATTTAACTTACTTTGTCATGGTATGAACAGTCACCCCAAAGTGGAGTTTCTAGGGAGGATGACAGTTTAAAATGAGGTTGAAAGTTCCACAGATAGGATTCTGAGAATCTAATACAAAAATATAAAGTCACCTGCAAAATGGGTGTGCATGCTGCGTTTTCCGGGGAGTGGATCCATATTTTCATTAGATTTTTTTTCCTTCCTTATTACTTCAAGATTAAAAATCACAAGTGTCCTTACCACAATGAGATATCACTTCACACCTGTCAGAATGGCTAAAATTAACACCTCACGAAACAACAGATGTTGGCAAGGATGTGGAGAAAGCCGAACATTTTTGCACTGATGGTGGGAATGCAAACTGGTGCAGCCACTCTGGAAAACAATATGGAGATTCCTCAAAAAGTTAAAAATAGAACTGCTCTATGACCCACCAATTAGTTATCCAAAGGATGAAAAAAATGCTGATTTGAAGGGGCACATGCACCCCAAGGTTTATAGCAGTGCTATCAACAATAGCCAAACTGGGGCACCTGGGTGGCTCAGTCGGTTAAGCGTCCGACTTTGGCTCAGGTCATGATCTCACAGTTCGTGGGTGTCAGCCCCAGGTTGGGCTCTGTGCTGACAGCTAGCTCAGAGCCTGGAGCCTGCTTCGGATTCTGTATCTCCCTCTCTCTCTGAACTTCCCCTGCTCACGCTGCCTCTCTCTCTCAGAAATGAATAAAACATTAAAAAAATTTTTTTAAACAAAAACAAAACAAAACAAACCAATAGCCAAATTATGGAAAAAGCCCAAATGTCCCTCAACTGACAATCAGATAAAGAAGATGTGGTATATATAATGGAATAGTACTTGGTGATCAAAATGAATGAAATCTTGCCATTTGCAACATGTGGATGGAACTAGAATGTATTATGCTAAGTGAAATAAGTCAATCAGAGAAAGACAAATCTGTGATTTCACTCATATGGAGGGAGAATTTAAGAAACAAAACAGGTGAACATAGGGGAAGGGAAGGAAAAATAAGATAAAAACATAGAGGGAGGCAAACCATAAGAGACTGTTAAATTCAGAAAACAAACTGAGGGTTGATGGAGGGGAGGTGGGTGATAGGGAGATGGGCTAAATGGGTGATAAACATTAAGGAGAGCACTTGTTGGGATGAGCACTGGGTGTTACATGTAAGTGATGAATCACTAAATTTTACTCCTGAAGCCCATACTACACTGTATGTTAACTGACTTGAATTTAAATTAAAAAAAAAAAAAAACTATACTGAAATTAAAATAAAAAAGAAAACAATAAAATAAAGATAAAACTAATATCAATGCTAATCAACAAACAAAAAAGAATCACAAGTTTCCTCAAAACATTAAATAAGAAGGGGCGCCTGGGTGGCTCAGCTGGCTAAGCATTTGACTCTGGCTCAGGTCATGATCTCATAGTTTGTGAGTTCAAGCCCTGTGTTGGCCTCTGTGCTGACAGCTCAGAGCCTGGAGCCTGCTACAGATTCCGTGTGTGTGTGTGTGTGTGTGTGTGTGTGTGTGTGTGTGTCTGCCCCCTCCCCATAGGCACTGTCTCTCTCTTTTTCTCTGTCTCAAAAAGAAATAAACACTTAAAAAATAGTAAATATGGAATTATCTTAGGACCTAGCGATTTCGATTTTAGATATATAATCAAGAAAACTGAAAAGATGTTCACACAAAACATGTATATGAATGTTCACAGCAGCATTATTCATAATAAATAAAAAGTGCAAACAACCCAAATGATAAATGGATAAACAAAATGTGGTATTACATACCATGGAATATCACTCAGCCATAAAAAATAATGAAGTATTGATACGTGCTACAATACAGATGAAGTTTAAACATATATTGCAATGTGAAAGAAGCCAGACACTGAAAGCCCCACGTTGCATGATTCCATTTATATGGATCATTAGAGTAGGCACATATCCACAGAGACAGAATAGACTAATGACTGCCAGGGGCTGGGAAGAGGGTGTAATTGAGGGCAACTACTAATGGATACCAGGGTTCTTGGTGTGATGAAAATGTTCTGGAATTATGGTAGTAATGGCTGCACAACTTTGTGAACATACTAAAAACCACTTAATTGTATACTTTAAAAGGGTGAATTTATGGTAAGTGAATACTATATCTAAAAAAAAAAAGCCTCCTCTTACCCAGCTGTATGCTTGATTATCTTCTGCATCATCTCTCCATACCTAAACTCTATGCATATACACATTGCTCCCAGTCACCTCCTTTTCTTCAGGTTCCTAATTTACATGTAGTTTCTCAGGCTGAAAAATTCCAGAGATCTAGTTTCTTTTCTCTCAGTTTCAACACCCAACAGTCACCAATGCCAGGCCTTTTTATTACTAATAAAAATGGTTACCACTCTTGAACATGTAATTCCTGCCAGACACTATGCTAGATGAAACCACAATTATCTTAAATTTTTACAATAATCATGCATTTTACAGAGGACAAAACTGAGGCTTCAAAGATAAGTACCTGTCCTTTAGTCTTTCTCCCTCCCATCTGTCCTCCACTCTTTAGGCAGAGTGATCCTCCTAAAACCAAATCTGATCAAGTTACCCCCTTAACTAAAGCTCTTTAAAGGTCTCCTACTGTTATAATGTCTAGACTCCTTAACATGGCACAAGGTGCCCTCCATAATTCCTCTTCTCTCAACACTTTTAATACCAGCTTCTTTCAGCTCCTGGACCATGCCATGCTCTTTCTCCTCCTGCCTCTGGACTTGGCAGAGTTCCCTTAATCATTCACTCAACAGACACGTATGAGGTACCCACTATGTGCCTGGCATTGTACTTGCTGCTCAGGCACATGTGGTGAAAAAAACAGATATAGGTCCTGCCCCCACGGTACTTAACATCAAGTGAAGGAAACAATACTAAACAAATAACTACAGGTTGTAACAAGTAAAATGAAGATGCAGGATGGTGTATTATAGAACATTTAGGGTTAGAAATCAGGGGAAAACGACAGTGATTGTTTTAGATCGGTTGGTCTGGTAAGAACTCAGGTGGTGACACACTCCAAAACCTGAAGATTAAGAAGCCAACTATATGAAAAGTAGACAACAGGAGGGGGCAGTGAGTGACAACAGATACTCCTGGGGACATCAGCAGTGCCCAGACCAAGGATTTTTGTGGTCCATAGTTGAGAGTTTGGATTTTATTGTAAGTGCATTGGAATTCACTTAAGAATTTTATGTAAGGGAGTATCACTTTTTTTGTTGAATGGAGAAGGGACTAGAGAGGCACAAGATAAAAAACAGGTCACATGGCCTGAAGATATAGGAGGGGTGTAGGTGAGAAATGTGGATGATTTAGACGAGAGTCTGATAGTGAAGGAGGAAAAAAGCAGACAAAGTAGATGCAGAACTGACCTGACTTGCAAAGTCATCCACTGAAAGTGATGAAGAGAGGATGTACAGAGTTGGGGGAACTGTCAGTGGAGGAAGTAAGCTTAACACAGAAACAGAACTAGAGGATCTGAGGCCCATGCTGACTGAATATTCAAGAAGTCGATCATTTTCATTTTATTTATTTTTCTTTCATAGTTTATTGTCAAGTTGGTTTCCATATAACACCCAGTGCTCATCCCAACAAGTGCCCTCCTCCATGCCCATCAGATCATTTTCATCTTAGAGTGTCATCAATTTACCCAGGACTTTTTCCAGCAAAATTGAGCCATGTAAGTGCAGGTGCAAAGAGGACAAAAGGTTGGGTGCATCCAGATATGAATTTTGCCAGAGGAATAAAAAGGGAGGGAGGGACAAGAGAACAGCGCATCTTCAAGGAAGAGATCATGATAAAGTAGAGCATGCATTCTGAACTGGAGAAGGGGGTACAGACGGACAGAAAATGGAAGGATCAATGGATGGGGGGTATAGATGAAGTTCAAGAATTGTATCGTTGGCGTACATAAGGGAGTTTATAAAACTGTGGTCAGACTAGGAGGAAGTTATAATCGTTTCTTCTGCTTTCTGCTTGGATTGGTGATTTTCCCCTCTAGGCAA
This sequence comes from Hyaena hyaena, assembly GCF_003009895.1. NCBI lineage: Eukaryota > Metazoa > Chordata > Mammalia > Carnivora > Hyaenidae > Hyaena > Hyaena hyaena. Next base: position 1,596,740 of record NW_024080811.1, read on the forward strand.
AACATGACTATTTAATCTCCAACCACACCCATCTTGTGTTTTTCTGCTGTCTTCCACAACCCCCAGCACTATCACCTGAGTTTGTCATATCTCATCCAATCTTAAAGGCCCATCTGCAACTACTCCTTCCTTGAAGCATTTCCACACAGATCTTTCCTCTTGAGAACAACCCTTGCCCAATGTGTACTGCTGGTAGTATTCATGTTACCAGATATTAGTCAATCTTTTCCTTTGTAGGCCCCTTTACTCATCTGGAAAAAAAGCATTATTATAAGCAATCAAAAAGTCTGGATCCAGTGGCAGTACCCAGAACAGTACCAGGCACAGAACTAAGAGAGACCTCAGGCACATGGGTCACCCAACTTCACTGGTTATCTAAGGCATTTTTCCACCGAAGTTGAGCAAAATCTCATAATCTCTGTTCATAAGAGTCCTAGATATTTCCATTTACCTCAAGAGTTGGCTCCATTTATACAAATGTAATTTTAATCCACTCAAACCACCCTCGTGGGTGAATCAGCACTGGCAGGATGTGGGGATTCAGGGCCTGTACGATGACTGGAAATCCGGATGCCCCAACTTGAGAAACGCCACGTTCACTAAAGATAATAATTTTCCTCACAGTTTAATGCAGGGCCAGAAAGACCTGAAATAAGAGCTAAATCAAACGGCCACACGAGAGGCAGCAAGAGGCAGCTGGCACAGAGGTGTACTCATGCTCTTTGACTTCAGCGTGGCGCCTACCTTTCACCTCTCCTGCTCCAGCTGCTGGGGCCGTGTCAGTGGTCGCCCGCGAGCTTGTTGCCATGGCTGGCTCCGCCCCAACCCCAAAGCTGAGTGGAGTAGGTTCAAAGGAGGGCCAAGACCCGGGCTCTGGGATCGCACTACAAGGAGTCGCCGTAGCTGATGCACGTCTCTTCCCGGAAGCACCACTTACGCAGCTGTCACGTGACGGGCGCTGGGCGGGGCCACGCAGGTTTGTTTTGATTCCCTTGTTGTTGAAATATAAGCACGTGGCCTGGCTGTAGCGCCCAGACTTTACTTAACCTCCTTTCGTTGTAGGCTTTTCTCGGCTTAGTTTCTGCTCCTTCTATTTTTTTAGTCTGGTCCTTCCTATCTGCCTTGGCGCTTTCCTCCTACAGTATTGGAGTTTTAGGGGATGGTTTGCAGTTTTGTGGGGCTCGGGGCAGTGGAATGTGAGACTCTGCCTCCGGTTACTCTGGCCGCGCTCACCAGCTTTGGGCACCAGGAGATCTCACGCCTCTCTTCCACCTCTCTTGCCCTTCTGGCAGCAACTTGACTCCATCTGGTTTTTGTGGCAGCTGGGTTATACGAACCTCAGGCAACTGTCCTTTAATTGCGTTCTCCGTGACTCATGTCCCGACCCACACAAGCCAAATCGCTTGACCTAGGGTTTCAAGGATACTAACCGACAGCTGCCAGGCTTCTGGATTTGAATAATGAAATAAACAATCTGTTGCTTGATCAAGAGATCAACAATCCCCACCCTTCTCACTTTTCTTCTGGTCAAAATTATAATAACTGGAGATGGATCTAAGTGATTAGCGACAGAAATCTAGTTTTAACCTATCTTTATTGCTAGTCTATTACTGACAACGGGTAGAAAGATATCTTTTTTTAAAAAACATATGAATGGAACTAATTTATAATCTCAGTGAGTAAAACAAAAAGCTGGTAAAACTAGGCAGTACTTTATATAAAAAAATAAACAAGTGACGTTCATGCGTTAAATCCAACGGCTCAATCTTATTCTATCTCCCCTTTCATTTCTGAAGTCAGAAACCCAACAAAAATAACAACCCCAATATAGAAGCGAGCATTAGCTTAAGTGACCAGGTCACCGGGTTGTTTATTGAGCACGTGATGTAAACTTCGGCGCTTCCTCCAGCAATCCCAGGTTCCTTGCTCAACCTCCTCTTAACACAGCCTCTCCGGGAGCTTCCTTTTTCCCGGGCTCAGCCGAGCCCCTCCCGCCTTTTCAGTTCCTCCCCGTCCTCTCCCGGGGAAGCTGTCTTCACTCCTTCTCCAACCTCTCCAGCACCCGGAGGGGGCGGCGGGCCGCCGGAGTCCGGTACCCCAGCCTCCTCCCAGCCCGCCGCACCTGCCCCGCCTTCCAGCCCCAGGCCGGCTGGCGCGGCGCAGGCGCACCAGGCGTGGACCGGAGGCCGAGGGCTACCACAGCAGATTCGGCCTCCGCCTCCTGCTGCCGCAACCGCGCGGGGCTGGTCGGCAGCCACCCGGGCCGCGCTGGGCAGGGGCCCCCGCGGGCCGCGCGTTGTCATGGGTGCGGGCTGGAGCACCGAGGAGGAGCGGCAGCCACTGCTGGGGCCCGGACTCGGGCCTGCGCCGGGGACTGTCTGGAGAAGCCGGGAGGCGGCGGCGGCGGGGCTGCCCGCGGCGATCCCGGGTCCCGGGAGGGTGTACGGGCGCCGCTGGCTGGTGCTGCTGCTCTTCTCGCTGCTGGGGTTCGCGCAGGGCCTGGTCTGGAACACCTGGGGCCCCATCCAGAACTCGGCGCGCCAGGCCTACGGCTTCTCCAGCTGGGACATCGCGCTGCTCGTGCTGTGGGGGCCCATCGGCTTCCTGCCCTGCTTCGCGTTCATGTGGCTCCTGGACAAGAGAGGTGAGGGGATCCGGGCTGCGCCCGACCGGCGTGGTCGCTCCTAGGGGAGCCAGAGCCTGCCAGCCGCCGCCCTCGGCTTCGTCTTAGGGGGTATGTGAGGTGACCGAGTGTTGCTGGTATCCCATTCCCGACTAGGAACCCTCCGTTCCCAAAGCGACAAATATGGGAAGGCTCCTTTGCTTTCCGTATTTATGTTTACATCAAGGCCCATTATGCAACAGCGGAGACTAAGCGATCTCTAAATGTTCACGTTTTTGCAGTGTGGACATCAGAGCATCCTCGTGCACGTGCCGTATATGTTTTTTACACCTGGCAAAAATGATGACTTGACTTCAGAGAGATTGGGAGATGTTGAGGGTGATAGGTCAGAAAATAGACCGATGATGCCCAGGTATAAGGAAGTATTGAGTTAACTTTGCATAATAGATGACTCCAGCCCAGGGCTGTTGGAAAACTCCGGTCCGATGTTTTGATTTCTCTAAAATGGTGAATGGCAGGTTTAAAGTGTGTGTTTGTGGGGCGCCTGGGTGGCTTAGTCGGTTAAGCGTCCGTCTTTCGCTTAGGTCATGATCTCGCGGTTCGTGGGTTCGAGCCCCGCGTCGGGCTCTGTGCTGACTGCCAGCTCAGAGCCTGGAGCCTCTTTCGGTCTGTGACTCCCTCTCTCTCTGACCCTCCCCTGCTCACGCTGTCTCTCTCTCTCCTAGAAATAAATAAAAAAAAAAACATAAAAAATTAAAAAAAAATAAAGTGTGTGTTTGTGTCTAGGTTGTTGTGTCAGTTGAGATTTATGACTCTCGGATAAAGTGTGGCAAATGAATGAAGAATCTGAGAAATACTCTGAACGGACATCTCACTTTACCTCTTGCCATGTGATTCTGTGGGGAGAAAAGAGAGATCATAGGACTGAATTATATACCACACAGGTGTGGGTAAATGATTCTTGATCAGTGTAATGTAACTGATGGAAAAGGAGGACAGTTTTAGGCATAGACGTATGCCAGTACAAGAGAAACAGCTTGATACGCTCTGTGTTTAGTTGGAGCGTTAATTGTAAGAAGACCATTGACCAACTGGGGCACTTTAGAAGTTGTGTGACAAGAATAATACAAGATGTATATATCATAACCTGTAAGATTGAGGGAACTGGGTGTGTCACGCTTCAAAAAGAAACCTGAGACAGATATAAAATATGAGAAGATCAAGTGAAAGAGGAATTAGACTTACTCTGCTTAGGCCTAGAAGGAAGAACAAAACCAAGTGAAGTTACAAAAGGATGTAACTCAAAGCAATAACGGAAGAACCTTCTAAGAACAAAAGGTGTCCAGCTCTGGAAGGTGTATCTTGACTGGCCTAGAACTTCCAGGTAGAGTAGGTACGTTTGCAGAGGACAGGTGTACTAGATGTTCAGGAAAGGTTTCTTGTAATGAATGGAGATTTTCTTTGTTTGGATTTATTTGTTTGCTTTTTTTTTTTAAATTTTTTTTAATGTTTTATTTATTTCTAGGAGAGAGAGAGAGACAGACAGCGTGAGCAGGGGAGAGTCAGAGAGAGAGGGAATCACAGAATGAAACAGGCTCCAGGCTCTGAGCTGGCAGTCAGCACAGAGCCCGACGCGGGCCCGAACCCACGACCCGCGAGATCATGACCTAAGCGAAAGTCGGTCGCTCAACCGACTAAGCCACCCAGGCGCCCCTATTTGTTTGCTTTTAAACTGACTGTATTTGGATCCACCAGTTTTTCCACCAACATCTTTTTTATTTTTCCTTTTCCAGTATTCGGTGTAGGGTTCCAATTACATTTAGTTATGATTTCTCACTAATCTCCTCCAATCTGTGACAATTTCTGTCATTCCTTACAAGGTTGGCTAAATTTAGGAGAAAATGTTATTTTGTTGTTTCTTCTTATTTATCTTTATATCGGGAGCATTTTCCAATATCATTTTCTAAATTTAACCAACCTTGTTTTTATGGTGGAAGAATGTTCATCTTTACTTTTTTTAAAATTATAATTGTATGAACTATCTGTGGCTGGATAAATTAGAGACTACCTGTTCATTTTATAAAATAAGCTACTTTAGGAATTCTTTTAGTAGTTCCTGTAACTACATGGGGAATTCAGATGTATATTTGCTGTTGGTTGAAGCTTTAAAACATAAATTTAAAAATTTTCTTTAAGGAAGTGGTTTTCCTTTTCAATAAGAGAAAGCTGCTATACTTTCATATATTGGCTGTCCTGCCGCAGATGTCCTATCTACATACAGAAGAAAGTAAGTTCCTGGCATCCTTGGGTCCTAAAACATCTTGCTCCATAAAGGGTAGATAGTTGTCTGGCCTTCCTGCTGTTGTGGGTCCCCACCAGCTTAGCATAGAAGACTGATTATCTTCCTAAAATGGGTTTTATACCCTCTTGCTGCTTTCCATCTTTCACAAAGAGGCAAAAAAGGACAGCTAGTGACGAGCCAAAAATTAAGTCCTCCATTAAGAGAAACCTCGGGCTGCACATAGCCCCAGTCCCAGTCCCAGGAAAAGACTCAGACTGTTCAAGGCTAAAGCCATCCTCAGACCGCCCTCAGTTCAGCTAATCAAAAAGAAAAAAAGAACCATTCCTATGGTCTGAGTCAAGGCTGGAAACTGCAGATACAAACTAGCTCCTTCTGCTTCTGTACCATTGCTTGAGGCTTGAGTTTCAGCCTCCCCGGAACTATCAGGCAGCTGCACACTGCCCAAGGCCGAAGAAACTGGCCACCACATCACTCCACCACACTACCCTGGCAAGACTCAATCAGGAAAGGCCTGCAGCCACCCTCCGCCTTACTGAAGGAAGGGCCTAGGGAGAGGGAAGTTAACCTGTTAGTCGCCGAACAAGACCCTAGACTCGCTCTATGATTGGCTGAATTCAAAGGTATCCTAAATGTTGTAATTGGATCCCGCCAAAAACCTGATGGCGGGAACCAATCAAATATGGTATATGTTCATATTTAAATATCAACCAATGACAAACCTGTAACCATAGAGATCTCTTGTCCCTCCCCACGACTTGTTTACTCCTGTCTATAAAAAGGCTGCAAAAGCTTGGTTCAGGGACTCTCAGCGTCACCGGCAACGAGTGCGAGGAGGTCCCGCTTCGAACCTGCAAACAAACAACCCTTGCCGATTGGCTTTGACTCTGGTCTCTGGTGGTCTGTTTTTGGGGGTCTCTCGAACTCTGGGCATTTCACTAGTAAGATAATAGGAGAGCCAAGAGCAAGTGTGCCCTAGAAGCCAAGTGAAGAAAGTTTTAAGAGGGAGATAGTACCTACATGTGTGCTGGGAGATAGCCTTCACAGAGCCTACATTCTAATGAGGAGGTCTAGGCAACAAACAAACATAAAATTAAATATTTACTATGTCAGATGGTGATAATTGCTCTGGAGAAAAATAAAGTAGGGCAAAGAGAAAGAGAGGAGGTCATGGTTGAAGAGTGGAATGCTTGTAATTGAGATGATGTCATGGATGCAGTGATAGTAAAGATAAGGTCAGAGTATAAGCAAGAAAACAGACTACTGTAGGGTAGAGGACATGGTCATGGAATAAGAAGCCAGGGGACTGAGAGCCCAGCATATTGAAATGATCATCTAGTGGATACCAGAATCACCAGATTTATGAAAAAGTAGTGTTACAAGAAAGAAGAATGAACTGAGAATTTGCAAATGGTGAGGGTGAATGCCTTGGAGACAGGGGTGCGGTGGTCTACAGAGGACTGCAGCAAGGCGTTTTGAGTGTTAGAATAGCAGGGGTGCCTGGGTGGCTCAGTTAAGCGTCCTACTTCGACTCAGGTCGTGATCTCATGGTTCGTGAGTTTGAGCCCTATATCGGGCTCTATTCACAGTGCGGAGCCTGCTTCAGATCCTCTGTCTCCTTGTCTCTCTTCTCCTTGCTCTTAAAAATAAATAAACATTAAAATTTTTAAAAAATAAATAAGTGATATTATTAAAGGAAAGACTATTCTGGCCATGATAGAGTAATAGGAACTGGATTTATCCTTCTATTTTAAACAACTACAAACAAAAAAATAAATGTGTATGAAACAGAGTTTTCAGACATTGGACAAAAGGCAGGGCAGGACAGTGATCGTTATGGATGCTTCAGTTTATTGCCTGGAGAGCATTGCCAAGTAGCAGTGCAGAGATGGGGAGTCCAGACAGCCCTGCAGTTTTCCTAAGTTGAGGAGACAGTTGAGAATTCCAGGAGGCCAACTTAGCTAGAATTTTTAGGGTGGAGTACCAGAGAGGAAAAAGCTTTATGGAAAGCTCTAGATCTACAGGGAATTCCTCTTGAGTCTTCAGTTGATAACTGATCAGTAGATACATGTGAGGAAACTACCAAACACCGGAAAAAGGACCAGGAAAAAGAACAGGCAGAGGCTCCTGGGTGGCTCAGTAGGTTACAGGTAAGACTTCAGCCCAGGTCATGGTCCTGCGATTCGTGGGTTTGAGCCCCTTGTGGGCTCTGTGCTGACAGCTTGGAGCCTGAAGCCTGTTTCAGAGTCTGTGTTTCCCCCCCCCTCTCTCTCTGCCCCTCCCCTACTTGCACTCTGTCTCTCAAAAATAAAAAACAAATATTAAAAAAAAAAGAAAGAACAGGCAGAACAATTCCCTGAAGGCTAGGAATAATTCACATTCCCAACAGTTAGAAAGGAAAAACCTTGAAATATATAGGAGATTGGGTTGAATACTCAGAGGGGGGTTGTTTCAATAGTAAAGACAAAAGAATCCTAAGCTAAAGAATGCTTTTGTTTCACCTAATAAAGCTTAAAAGTATGTCTTGGAGGCACATATGGGAGGCTCAGTTGGTTAAGCAACGGACTCTAGGTTTCTGCTCAGGTCATGATCTCCTAGTTAGTTCAAGCCCCACATCAGCCTACATGGTTGGCAGCGCAGAGCCTGCTTGGGATTCTCTCTCTTTCCCTCTCTCTCTGCCCCTTCCCGCTCATACTGTCTCTATCTCTCTCAAAATAAATAAATAAACTTTACAAAAATAATGTTCCTTGGAAAGGTCAAAAGTAACTTGGCTGTATCTCACCACATTGTTCACAAATATTTAAAGGAGTGAAAGAAAAACCACAGAAGGCAAAAAACGTCATCCAACAAGGTAAAAATTCAGAATTCCTGACATCAAAAGAAAAATTTACCAAGCATGCAAAGAAGCAGGAAAATACCACCCATAAAGAAGAGAGAGAAAAAAAAGTGAATAGAAACAGATCCCAAAATGGTACAGATGACAGAATTGGTAGACAGGAATGTCAGATACTTCAAATAATCTGCATATGTTCAAGAAGGTAGAAGAAAGCATGAACATGTTAAGGAGAGACACAGGAAATACAATACCAACATCAAATTTCTGTAGATGAAAATGCAGTCTGTGTCTGAGACAAGAAAAAAAAAGACGTAATTTTAATAACAGATTAGACACTTCAAAAGAAAAGATTAGTGAACTTGACAGCAATAAATACTATGCAAAATGGAAAAGAAGGGGGCAAAAAAAGACTAAAAAGAAATGAACAGAAACCCCACCACCATCAGTTAGTTGTGGGACAGTTTTAAGTGACCTAATATACATGCAGTTAAGGTTCCAGAAGGAGAAGAGAAAAGTAAGGGGAGAGGGCATAGAGTGAGATGAGAGAGGGCCAAAAAAATTGAAGAAATAATGGCAGAAAAATTTCCTGTCTATAAATCCACAACTCTAAGAAATACAAGAATCCTAGCAGAAGAAACATGAAGAAAACTACACTGAGGCTCATCACAATCATGTTGCTTAAAACCAGAGATAATCTTAAAAGCATCAAGAAAAGAGACTTCAGAGCTTTAGGGAGGAGAGGGTAACAGTGACCTGGAAGTGCTGGAGAAGCAGTGCCATGGGGAGAGGAGTTTTGGTGGGAGTAAGAAGGTGAAGAGAACATTTGGAGAAGGGCTTGAGAATGTAGGAATCCCACTGATTCATGGATTCAGAGTGTGCCAAAAGGTTTCAGGAGTTGGGGACACTACAGAGATGAGGTCAGATTAGGGGATATATGAAGCCGTATTTGTATAGTGATGACCTGTGAATCTTAGATCTCTCCTGACTGACGTAAACAGGAAAAACAGGCACAATGTGATTATTCCTGATGGTCTCCAGAGCAGATTGGAGTGGCAAGGCTGTGGCTGTTGGGGATAGGGAGACTGGAGGTCTTACCAAGAACAAGTAGAGCTGGTCTTCACTCCAGCTGTTGGAAGTGGGGAGCCTGGGAAGAATAGTCCTACCAGATAAACTTTATGGCTATAATTAATTTCCCTTGCATCCACCAATGGGGTGTGTGTGTGTGTGTGTGTGTGTGTGTGTGTGTGTGTGTGTCTGTTTTCCAATCAACTTTGTATCCTGATTTTTTAGGCGCTTGTTGTGGAGATGCCATTCCTATACCAAATATGGTCCCAGAGAAACAAGTTATTTCATCTATGGGAAGGAGGCTTCCTGCAGTGTCTGTGTGCCATATTTAGATAGAATTTATTTTTATTTTCAATCATGTTTGGTGTTCTGAAATTGTTCTAATACCTCTCATCAGATGGTTTTTGGCACTCACATCCTAATACTGTAATCACTTGGGATCTATTTATTTGTGTAAAAGTACTAGATATAAGCTATTTCCCTAGGGTCCTCATACCTCTCCTTCCCAAAGTCAGTTGATATCTTTTTTGATTACATGAAATTATAGAGTTCTGCTTTGTCAAGATTCGAATGCAATAAAGAAAGCATTGTATTCAGAACTGAGCATCATCTGGGGGTGAATTAAGTAATACTTGGCAACAATTAAAAATAAGCAAGAAAGCCACACGTGGCACCTGTGAGAATGCTTTAATACTCTTTTCATAATTTCTTTGTTGTGAAATGTATATATTTAGCTGTTATTTATTTGATAAAAACTCTTGAGTAGAAAAGTGTGCCAACCTTCAGCAACAATAATAGGAAACCTGGTTATTTGGACTATATGGCCATAAACAATGCCTCACTGCTTACTTGGTAGCTGCTTACCTTAGTTACAAACCAAATACTTAGAAAAAAATAAGTATCATTTACAAGGTAAGTCTTACAGTCCCAAATCTGTAAAATTTTATTCAGTATCTCATAGGATACCCCAGCTAACCTTATAAGAGCAACATTTTGCAAGTTTAGCATGTTTATGACCATGAATGTACTTTTTATTAATTATACTCTGTTTCCTGTGGCTATAATGTGTGTTTAAAATATGCATTCTCTTAATGGAAACAGTAATTGAACAGTATATATGCATTACTTCTTACTGAGAAGCATAATTTTCTATGTAATTCTTCTGCCAAATTGTATTAATTATATTCAACTCATGTAAGAATATCATAAAGCTAACTCAGTTCATATCACACATTATCCTCAGTGTAGCATGTGTGTGCCTGATGCAGTTCTTGAGTTTATTTTCCTTGCTATGTTTAATCTGCATAATTATAGTTTTGTTGACTTTCAATTTCCTTGGTTAAAAACCAAAATTCAACTGAGTAAACTTAAAGATACTTATTGGCTTTATTCAGCGATTCATGAATTAGGCAGGATCTCATCTAGTATATAGAAAGGAGCTCCAAGGAGCTGTACAAAATAAAAGACTTCCTTAGGCAGAATGGAGCAGGAACAAGGAAGCTGGATTGGTTGTGGCAATTATTTTTATGGGTCATTATTTTTTATGTGGCATTATTTTATGTGGTCATTATTTTTAGGGGACAATAGGGGTCTGTCTGTCAGGCAGATTACCTCACTAGTGTTGATGGACTCAATTAGGGGTCCATTTCTGATAGAACCAAAACTAATGAAGTCCAGTTAGTTTGGTGACATGAGGCTTAGCACGAGCAGCTCTATTTTTGGCCTGTTGTCTGTTTTTAACACCTTAAAGCAGAAAAGCAAAATACTTAACCATCTTCTATCTGTCAAAAAAAGAAATCCAGATAAAAGAAAATTTTGCACTAAAAAATTTGCATTAATTCTATTCACTATGAAATGGCTTCAAGGAAGTGTTGAGTTTAGGAGAAATTGGAAGAAATGTCGCCCTTTTTCCCACATGCTCGGTATGAGCCACATGTGTGATGCAGCTGCCACAAAGAGCAAGGTGATATTAGTTTAGTCATCACAGAAGCGCAGCATTCCAACCGTAGGAATTTGTAGTCCCATTATATTATTCTGCCATAGCTAGAAGATATGTGTCTATTTTTGGTTATCTTAGTTTAATGTTTTTGTAATCTGTTTTACCTTGTTATAATTTAATGCACATTGTTAAAATAATTTATTGTATTTGGGATAGAAAGGGAAAAGCTATCTGATTAATATTATAAAGTTCTAAGCCTTGCTTTTTTTTTTAAACTGTATCATTCTATAAATTGAGAGCCATCTGATAAGTCAAGAAAAATTGGGGTGCTTGGGTGGCTCAGTTGGTTAAGCATCCAACTTCGGCTCAGGTCCTGATCTCATAATTCATGGTTCGAGCCCCGCATCAGGCTCTGTGCTGACAGCTCAGAGCCTGGAGCCTGCTTTGGATTCTGTCTCGCTCTCTCTCTGTCCCTCCCCTGCTCATGCTCTGTCTTTTTCAGTCTCTCAAAAATAAATAAATATTAAATTTTTTTTTCAAAAGAAAAAGACCGTTGTTATATTCATTATCAAAGTATTCTAAAGGGCCACCTCATATAACAAGTATTAGCTTGTCTTGATTATAAGATAAAGTACGTAATTAGCTAGTTGTCATTTTTCAAGAAAATTAAAAGGAGTGGTCTATCACCTTAAAAACTTTATAGGAGCAGGTTAGAATTTTTGCAACTTGCATTTGAAAATTGGAAATTTTATGTTGGACTTATAAAACTAAAATGCCTACTCCTTTAAAATTATTTTATATATTTTTAGTGTCCTTTGTGAATAAAACATTGTAGCCATTCATTTTGAAAAACTAGAGCTAATGGAACTTCTTCCTTGATGTGATTATTTAAGTTTTTTAAAATAATTTTTTAAATATTTTATTTATTTTTGAGAGAGAGAGAGAGAGACAGCATGAGGAGGGGAGGGTCAGAGAGAGGGAGACACAGAATCCAAAGCATCCTCCAGGCACTGAGCTAGCTGTCAGCACAGAGCCTGATGCGGGGCTTGAACCCAAGAACCATGAGATCATGACCTGAGCTGAAGTCAGACACTTAACCGACTGAGCCACTCGGTCAAGTTTTCTAGTAAAGTCAGAATCGTTTCACTTTCAGTGTGTAGAGTTTTTTCCCCATGTGTAGAGTTTTAGCAAAAAGCTATAATATTAGAATATGCTATCGCTGTGACTGAGTAAAAATATCTTTGCTTTTAACACTGGACTTATGTGAAAAGGATTTAAAAAATAACCCAGATGATTTTGTTTCCTCTTAGGTCTTCGGGTAACTGTGCTTCTGACATCCTTCCTTATGGTTTTGGGAACTGGTCTAAGATGCGTACCTGTATCAGACTTACTGCTTAAAAGAAGGTAAATCCTATAAATAACTTCAAATTTTTCCCCACACTTTTCTCTTTTGTTAGGAGTATATATGTTTGGTTATAAGCTTTTAGTAAACAGCTCTAGTTTTAGGAGGATCAGTAGAAGGTCATATTTATATTAGCATTTATTTTTCCCCCTACATGATGATTAATTCAATAAACATTTATTAGTTGTCATATGGAAGACAACTATACTAGTTTTTCTGTAAATAAAAAAAGAGAACAAGTTAATCTTCATGCTATCCGGGAGCTGTAGTAACCACAGGAAAATAATAGTATAACGTAAAAAGAATAAACTAGTTAATGCAGTAGAAGAAGAATAAAACTGTCCTGAGAGACTGAGAGGAGTTTTGGCTGAGGGTGTCAAAAAGAGTTTGAGGGGTACCTGAGTAGTTCAATAGGTTAAGTGTCTCTTTAAAAAAAATTTTTTTTCAATGTTTATTTTGAGAGAGAGAGAGAGACAGACAGAGCATGAACTGGGGAGGGTCAGAGAGAGACACACACACAGAATCTGAAGCAGACTCCAGGCTCTGAGCTGTCAGCACAGAGCCCAGCTTGGGGCTCAAACTTGTGAACCATGAGATCATGACCTGAGCCAAGGTTGGACGCTTAACTGATTAATCCACCCAGGTGCACAAGTGGCTGACTCTTGATTTTGGCTCAGGTCTTGATCTCAGTGGTCCTGGGATTGAGCCCCACGTTGAGCTCTGCGGTAAGCATGGAGCCTGCTTGGGATTCTCTCCCCCTTCACTTCCTTTCCTCCACTGGTGCTTTCTCTCTCTTTCTAAATAAATTAATAAATAAATAAATAACCAAATAAATAACCAAGTAAAGAAATAAATAAGTTCATGAAGGAGGTGATAATTAAACAAGGCATTGAAGGGTGAGTAGAATTTTGATAAGTATAGTTAGGAAAAGAATATTACAGAGTAGAAGAATAGCAGGAACAAAGGCACAGAGGTAGGTAAGCATCAGCCTCTGGGATGAATAGGTAGCTTCATTTGTGTTCAGCATCAGTTCTGCAGCTGGGGTGCCTGGATGTATTCTCAGAAGGTACAAGGCTTATGAAGATTTTAAAGTTTTATTTTCCTATTTGTTAGAATATTAAAAAAAATATTTTACCAGTAATATGTAACTAAAAGACATTTTTATTGAACAGAACGTCAATTTTTTAAATTAATGTTTCTCAAACTGGGGACTTTGGCTGTGATCTTGAAAGTCATTGAGAAATTTTTCTTTAAAAAGGACCCATAGGGACACCTTGGTGGCTAAATCCGTTAAGCATCTGACTTTGGCTCAGGTCGTGATCTCATGGTTGATGGGTTCAAGTTCTGCATCAGGCTCTGTGCTGACAGCTCAGAGCCTGGAGCCTGCTTCAGATTCTGTGTCTCCCTCTTTCTCTGCCCCTCCCCAGTTCATGCTCTGTCACTCTCTCTTCTCAAAAATAAACATTAAACAAAATTTTTTAAAAAAGGATCCGTAGATTACTCAAGTTTGGGAAACATTGGTCTACAGGACAAGGTATAAGAATGGGATATAAAGAGGTGAGTTTAGGTTATCCAGATTATGAGGGATCTTAGATACCATCCTGTAGAATTGTATTTTCCTCACTGGGTATTTTGAAGCCAGTTAGGTTCTTTAGTGGCTCAGAACAACAATAAGACCTGACTTCTATTGGGTAAACTACTGATTTGATGTAAGTAGGATTGATTACAGAAGGGAGAGATAGCTGGTAGGAGACCAGGAAAGAAGATGTGAGAGCCCAAACTGCAGTCATTTATTTGTTTATTTGTTTATTTATTTATCAGTTTAGTTACTCAACAAAATTCACTGTGTGCCAAGCTCTCTTCTAGACATGGGGAATATAGCAGAGAACACTATAGCCAAATCCTTGCCTCTTGGAGTTTACATTCTGGTTGAGGAGACGGGCAATAAACTAGATAAATAAATAAATAAAATATATAGTTATGTGTTATGGAGAAAAAATAAAAGTAGGAAAGAAAGATTTGGATGGGGAAAGAAAGGGAAAGATGGTGAAATTTCAGAAAGAATGGCCAAAAAACCCCACGCCTTACTGGGAAGATAACTTTATGGGGTAAAAACCCAGAGAATGGACCATGCATTATCTGGGGGCCAAGCATTCCAAGCAGAACAGCAAGTGTAAAGGATGGGAAGGGAAGAGTATGCCTGGCAGGGAGGCTGGTGTGGCTGGAGCCCAGTGAGATATGAGAGACTTCATGGAAGAGTGACTGGAAATGAGACCAGCCTGGTTATGGAGCGGTGGGAGTGTGAGACAAGGTCCTTTAAGACCTTAGCTTTTTCTGAACTAGAAAACCATTGGTGGTCTTGACGTGAGGAGAGCCCTGGTCACAAGCTGCCTTGTTGAGAATAGACCGAAGCTGAAGATCAAGGGCAGGAATAAGAAAACCAGTTGGGGAATGGTACAATAAACCAGGTGAGAGATGATGGGTTTCTGTAGAAAGCTAGTCTTCATTTCCTATCCTTTTGAGTGAGGTTTTAACAGATGTGATTCATTATTGTGTTTGAGATGTTCTTAATTTTTCAAACATACAGGGTTTATTTTTCTTAAGCATCCACAGTTTTTAAGTACAAACTTAGTAAGCTTAACTTTAATGATGCATTCTTTCAAAAAGCCCATTAATATTTTCGTAAGCTTTTCTTTTGTCTTGGACCATCCATACTAGTCTCAGTAGCCTTATTTCCCTTTATATCCTTTCTAGTTATAAAATTCTAGGAGTAATAAAGAGTTGACTCTCCCTCTTGGTGAAGAAGGTGATATGAAAAAGAAATAGAGCCCATAAAGGAATGTAAACAGAGGAAGAGATGAAAAAGAACTACTAAAATTAAGGGTTCAGAGAGATTGAATCTTTCATAAAAAGAGAGTATAAATTGAACTTTCAATCCTTGTATGTTCATCTATAAAGAATGTAGGAATATTATCCCCTTAAAATGAGACTTTGTTTTATGTTCATACAGTATTTCTTTTAATCAGTAGTGTTAACAATGCATATACAGCTATTAAAATGAATATGCTATAATTAGAATATGTAGTTTTGACTAGTAGGTTCAATAGATCGCCACTTTTTTTAATTAAAATTTTTTTTTTAATGTTTATTTTATTTTTGAGAGAGACAGAGTTTGAGCAAGAGAGGGAGACATAGAATCGAAAGCAGGCTCCAGGCTCTGAGCTGTCAGGACAGCCCGATGCGGGGCTCCAACTTACAGACTGCAAACTCATGACCTAAGCCGAAGTCGGACACTTAACCGACTGAGCCACGCAGGCACCCCAATAGATCACCACTTTTAATCTTCAGTCTCCATTCTTTTTTTTTTCTTTTTAATATTTTTATTTATTTCTAGGAGAGAGAGAGAGAGAGAGAGACAGCGTGAGCAGGGGAGGGTCAGAGAGAGAGGGAGATACAGACTCGGAAATAGACTCCAGGCTCTGAGCTGGCAGTCAGCACAGAGCCCAACGCGGGGCTCGAACCCACGAACCGCAAGATCATGACCTAAGCGAAAGTCGGACGCTTAACCGACTAAGCCACCCAGGCGCCCCATAGTCTCCATCCTGATATACAGTGGGAAGGGGTAAGAACCTTTAACATGCATTTCACCAGCATTTAAACAGGTATTTGGCCATCTATGTTTTTGTGCCCCTGTTTTACTTGGAGATTTTTGAGCTCAGACCTAGTCTTCTGGAAAGTGACCCTCTACCTTTGGCTTCCTATATCTTAGCTGCTGTAAGTCTCAAGGCATGAAAATAGCAGCTTCTGACAAGCTCTTTTCTCAGTCAGGATTTTTCTTAACACCTTCCTATTGGTGCTCTACCTCTGTGTGGTATCAATATTTCTTTTATCTGCATAGTTCCACTAAAAATTCAAGAAAATTATTTTGTCACTTCTATTAACATCATGGATAAATAAGGAACTTAGAATAATGAACTATAAAACATTTCTTCTATGATTGGGAAGGAGATCATACAAAAAAATTATAGATGACGTTGCTCTATAGCACTGCATGATATCGCATGCCCAGTAAATAATTTAAAGATTTCTGGAAGGTAAACTTACAGTAAGTTGTATCTGCTATTAGTCATAGGTATATCTAGCGATTCCCTAACACATGCCATATTATCTCCTAGTTCAGTATTGTTTTCATTAGTATAAATAAAAGATAACATTTACTAACATGTGTTAGAGAGTTAAATAGTATGGCTCTAGTAAAAATAGATTTAAGAAAAAAAAATTCCATTGTGAAATGCTGTGACTGGCAAGATTACATTTAGAATGACCAAAATAGTTGGCTCAGTTGGTGGAACATGTAACTCTTAATCTCAGGGTTGTGGGTTCAGGCCCTACATTGGTTGTGGAGATTACTTAAAAATAGAATAAAATAGGACAGAATAGAATAGAAATAAAATAACCGTATCAGAAGAGATTGTTCAGTAAATGGTTTTGTGATAATTACTTAGCTATCTGGGGACCAAAAAAATGAAGAATAACCTTAAATAACCTCTGTCTTACCACTTAAGTAAATTCAAACTGGATCAAAAATTTAAACATTAAAAAAACCATAAAAGTATTAGAAAATGAGACTGTTTTCGGGGCGCCTGGGTGGCATAGTCGGTTAAGCGTCCGACTTTCACTTAGGTCATGATCTCGCGGTGCGCGGGTTCGAGCCCCGCGTCCGGCTCTGTGCTGACTGCCAGCTCAGAGCCTGGAGCCTGTTTCAGTCTGTGACTCTCTGTCTCTCTGAACCCTCCCCTGCTCACGCTGTCTCTCTCTCTCCTAGAAGCAATTAAAAAAAAATTAAAAAAAAAAAAAAGAAAATGAGACTATTTTCAATAATTTTAGAATGGGGAAGACCTTCCTACACAAGCTCCAGAGGACAAAAAAGAAAGGCTTCATGCATCTGACCACATAAAAATTTACAGTATCTGCATCATTAAATATACTATAAAACAAAGTCAAAAAGACCAGCTAAAAACTGGGAAATATTTGCAATAATAAAATTGTTGAATTTTAGTTGAAAAGAATTCCTTCAAATAAAAAAATAACAATAGGAAAATGTATGAGCAAGTAATTATAGATATTGAAATACAGATGACATAAACTTAGGGAAAGATGTTCAAATCTGTCATAATTAAATGAAAATTAAAACAAGTAGATGTCTGTTTATTGGCAAAGATGAAATAGTGTGATAACGTGGTATGTTGCTCGGGGTAGGAAAAAACGGGCACCACTGATGTGCAAGTAGTTTGGGGCATTCCTATTTGGAGGCATTTTGACAGTATTTAGTAGATTCAAAATGCAATGTCCTTTAACCCAGTATTTCCACTTCTAGAAAATTAGCCCACATGTAAAGCTCTACCAGTTTGCAAGGATAAGCATGTTTGTGCAGCTTGGCTTATAATAGTAGATGGTGTGGTCAGAAGGGCAGTGTCTTCAACAGAGGACTGGTTATGGTGAAGTATATGGTAGAATAGTATGCAGCTGTGAAAAGGAATCAAAAGTTCTTTAAGTGCTGAACGGAAATATCTCCAACATATATTGTCAAGGTGTTTTTAATGCAAAGTTTACATATTATGTAACACATTTTGTTTCAAATGTTCTTACTTAGAAAAAAGTGGGAGGAATGTATGTGCCAGTGTTTGGTAAGGAACTGTTTCCAAAAGAAACCATTATCGTTAATTGTTTCTGAGAAAGAGGTTTGGGGAAATAGAAGTCTGGGGTGGAAAAGAGATTTACTTTTTTTTTTTTTTTTTTGGTACTCTTCCCTACTCTTGGAAATATTTTTGCTCTGTGCACATACTACCTTTTTGGCTGAAAGCACTAGTTAAGTGAAACTAAAATGACCATGTTAGAGTTTTAGTAATGAGAACAAGAGAAGGAAAGCCAAAGAAGGGTTATATGCAGATTTCCCCAGTATAGAAATAGAAACCTTTTGATGTAAAAATGAACAATTGGTAGATTTTAAAACTAAGACTCTTCTATGTAAAATATATTAAGATTCAGATTTCTCTACATCAGTGTTTTTTTAAAGTACCTACTTATTAAAAATGCAGACCCCTGTGCCCCACTGTAGTCTCACCCACTCATGTAGCCTCTGGAATGAATCCCCAGAATCAGCAATTTAAACACTCCTTTAGTTAATTTTATGCTCATTTAAGTTTGAGAAGTACTCCCTAAATTCTAGCATCCTCACTTTAAATGATTAAGCAAATTGCATTGTGCTTGCCCATCCTGCAGTATAATCACATAATATATTAAAGCAGATTAAGATTTAGCCTTTATTCAATAACTTTATTTACCCAGTTTGACTCTTAAGCCTCCAGGGGTCAGGTTTCACTACTGTTTCTGCATGGTGGTAATACGGGCTCTGAGTGAGGAAGATTGGTAGACAAAGATAACTCATCTTGATTAACATTTAACAGGATAAAAAGGAAGTAGAAAGTTGTGGATAATACTTTCCCCCCTTTTGGTTATCTTTAGGATATAGTGATTTCTGAGACATTTCTCAGAAAGGGCCCATTTAGTATCTTTTATGAATGTTTTTTATTTACTTTGTTTAGGTTAAGTATAATATACATAAAGAAAAGTACATAATCATATCTGTACACTTTAGAGAAATAATCATAAAACAGGCAACCATGTACCCATTACCGAAGTTGGAATTCTAGAACTCCCCATGGGCCCCTCCCTGACCATACCCCTCTCCTTCCCTATTTTACATAATCACAATCAAACATGTTAATTGGATTTCCTCAGTAAGCTGAATCGGAAGCTATGAGGAGTATATTCAAAGTCTATTGTAAATCCCAATTTTTTTCTTTTGTATAAAGATTTGCCCTGGATTTTTTTTTCTTATCAAAAAGAACAACCTATAAATAGGTTTAAAAACCTATAAATCAGTAGGATTATTAAACAAATCATATTTTATTAAATAGGTTTATCTAATATGTGTTTGGGAAAATCAATTACTCATTTGATTACCTTGCATACATGAAAATATATCCCAGATGGAGTGATGAACTGCATTATTTAAAGATGAGACAGTGTCAGGGAAAATTAACCGTATCTCTAAAGAGATTTCTTTTTTTCCAAGTATAAAAACAATGAAAGAATCACAAAGGGAAAGATTTATAGGTTTGACTACATAAATATTTGAACTTTTATGCTTCAAAACAAATCAAAGTTAAAATGCAAACTGGGAAAAATGCATTTCAAGTATGATAGATAACCAGTAAAATAATACAAAAAAATAAGCAATTTGGGAAAGTAAATGGAAGAAAATACAGTAAATGTAAATAACAAGTGTTGGTTCCTAGATTTCATTCTTTAAGTTCATAATTCAACAGTCAGCATTTATTGACAGCCTATGTATTAATAAGATATAGGCTAAGCTATATAATAAAGAT
Organism: Hyaena hyaena; assembly: GCF_003009895.1. Taxonomy (NCBI): domain Eukaryota; kingdom Metazoa; phylum Chordata; class Mammalia; order Carnivora; family Hyaenidae; genus Hyaena; species Hyaena hyaena. The sequence goes on from NW_024080811.1 coordinate 1,616,355, forward strand.
ACAGAAAATAACACAGTCTCAGTGAGGTAGAAGTTTGTTTGTTTGTTGTTTGTTTTTCAGAGAAAAATAGTCTAAAAGATAGTGGGTTGCTGAGTTTTGCTCAATGCAAGTAGGCAGCTCTGTCCCACAAGGCCATCCAAGGACCCCAGTTTCTTTTCTATTGTTGCTGTAACATCCCCTAGGGTGATGTCCTTGTCCAAGTGGTTGAAGCTGGATGATAGTCATACTCTCATTCTAGCCCACAGGAAGAGGAAATAGGAATCCCGGGCAATGAGTACATCTTTAGGTGATAACTAAGAGGTCGTTTATGTCATTTGTACTCACATCCCATTGTACAGACGTAGTCACATGGCCACCCTTCTCTTAAAGCAGACTAAAGCCCTTCTGTAAGAGAGGCTAGAAATGCAGCCCAGCAGCCATGTACCCAGTTAAGAAGCAGGTAAATAATGTAGCTAAATATATAAAGCATTCATTCAAAATGAGAAAGATTGCAGTACACCAGTAGGGAAAAAAGACCAGTAATCGAAAAAGAAATGCAACTTAAAACAAGAAGATGCCTTTTGGCCTTATCAACTATAGTAGGCAGAATAATGCCCCCATCCCCAAAGGATATCCATGTTATCATCTCTGGAACCTGTGAATACGTCATGTTACATGGTGAGGGAACGCTTTGGTTGCAGACGGAATTAAGTTTGCTAATCAGCTAACCTTAAAATAAGGAGCTTAGCCTGGGTTATCCAGGCTGGCCCAATGTAATCACAAAAGTCTTTAAAAGAGAATCAGAAGAGGAAGTCAGAGAGATGTAGCATGAGAGGACTCAAATCTCTGTTGCTAGCTTTGAAGACAGGAAGGGAGCCACTAGAAACCAGAAAAGGCAAGGAAACAGATTCTTTTCTAGAGCCTCTAGAAAGGAACACAGCTGTGCTGACGTCTTGAGTTTGGCCCATTGAGACCCATGTTGGATTTCTGATTTACAGAGCTGTAAGATAGTAAATTTGTGTTGTTTTAAAGCCACAAGTTTTATGGTAATTTGTTACAAGAGCATTAGATAACTAAACACCAAGTTATTTGTGTGTGTGTGTGTGTGTGTGTGTATTAATAGTGACACTCAATGCTGGTGAGACAAACATCAGTCACAACTAATGGGGATATAAATTACTACAAATCCTTCTGAAAACAATTTGGGAGTATGTTCCATAGACCTAAAATGTTCATATCCTTTGGCTTATTGACCCTAAAGAAATAATTTGGAAAGTAGCAAATATTTACTTACAAAAATTGTCACAACAGCATTATTAATATTAGCAAGTAAGTAGCAAACATTAGGAAAATGGTTAAATAAGGTTTTGTAATCCGTATGGTAGACTGTCATTGCCATTATGATTACCAAGAATCTTTAATGAGAAAATGCTTAAGATAGACTATAAAGTTAAAATAACTTAGTGGATAAAACTGTATATTCAGTATGGTATTTGTGGTTACCTGTGCTTAAGTATTGAGAGATGCATTGGAGGAAAAAACCTGAAAGAAAAAAAGAGGCACCTGGGTGGCCCAGTTGGTTGAGCATCCAGCTTTGGCTCAAGTTATGATCTCACAGTTTGTGGGTTCAAGCCCTGCGTCGGGCTCCATGCTGACAGCTCAGAGCCTGGAGCCTGTCTTTGGATTCTGTGTCTCCCTCTCTCTGACCCTCCCCTACTCATGCTGTCTTTCTCTCTCTCTCTCAAAAGAAAAAAATACATTAGTATGGTTGTCTGGGATATGTAATTGAGCTAGTGAACTTAATTTTTTTCTTATTTTTTTTTCTTATTTTTATTTTATTTTTGAGAGAGAGAGAGACAGAGTGAGCAGGGGAGGGGCAGAGAGAGGGAGACACAGGATCTGAAGCAGAATCCAGGCTCTGAGCAAAACTTACGAACCGTGAGATCACGACCTGAGCCCAAGTTGGCGCTTAACCGACTGAGGCACCCAGGTGAGCCTGGATTTTTTTTCTTTATGCATTTTTCTACTATGAGTATATATACTTTTAAACTAAGAGGACAAAATAAAAGTTAGAAGACAAGAAAGAAGTTATGACGTAAAATAGAGGGAGGTAGACATCTTTTAGACCAGGACAAAACCCATTTTCCCCCTCTGCCTTGCTGAGAGATTATTACATTTGGCTTTAATAAAACCCCTGTGAGTTAAAGAACCTTTGGAGAAATCGAAACACCAAGAGAACAAGTGATTCACCAAAGATTATACAGTTAATAAATTTAGCTAAGACTAGAAGTTGAATTTTCTGATATCTCATACTCTTCACTGTTTTTTTTTTTTATGTACTATCTGTAACTGGTACTTGATAAGTTATTATAAGCTTTTTAGGGTCAAGACTATAATATATATTCATCTTTATATTCCCTTTAGTGTCTAGTTATAGGTACCTTGGCCATGATAGATATTGAATCATAATTGACCAAAATTATTAAAGGATATAAAAGTGAAATAGATTTTTCTTTAAGAAAACTGAAAACTACAACATGAGTCCTTAGAAGGCTTATTCCTTTCCACCGTCAACTTTATTTCTTCCTTCTTTCTTTTTCCCAATAATTAATTCATAACATCTCTGACCCATTTTTTTTTTTTTGCCCTATATTTTCTTGGACTAAATAAAGGAAAACTATTTCTAGCACTCTGCCATTTTCAATATCCAAGAATTCCTATAACACACCAGTTTATTCTGATGCAGGATGATTAGGAATTGGGAGAAAGCTTTTGAAACATTGGTGTATTGAGTCTTAGAAGTAAATATCTTTGTGGATTCTAAATTAGTTTGTATTAAAAACACGTGGATTGAAGTTAAGAATGCTGGACTTACACTGAGGAAGTATCTGCTAAGTTTCTAAACCAATTTTCTAATATTATCACTAATGTTAGTCATAATAAAGGTTTCTAAAGTAGATCTATGCACAGAAAAATATGCCAGCTACTTGCATGCCTTTGGATTTGCAACCTTGAGTTATCTTAATAATCAGTGATTTTTATTAATACTATTAAGAGAACTTTGAGAATGAGACCATCTTGGAAGAGTAAAGAGATTTGTAGACTGATTAAATCAGCTTTAATTTTGATTTCCAGTCCTGACTTAGCCATTAGCTAGTTATATGACTTCAGAGCTTCCCCCAATACTTTTCGAAGAAAATAAAGTTATAAAATTATAAGTATGATTTTAAATGTATGACTAGCCTCTCTGGAACTCAATTTTTATATCTAAAAGTGCAGAGATGGATTATCTAGGTGAGGTTTGAAATCTCTTCCAGCTATAAAAATTCTAATTCTAAAACATATTCTAAATAGAAAATAGTTGAGGAATCCCAAGTTCCAGGATGTCAAAAAGCAAAAGGTTAGGATACCAGAATATCATTAAATACAAACTAAAATGTCAAGTACATTAGAAAACCATGAACTGTAGATCTTCAGTTTGAACTTCAGCTCTTGGCATTTGTTTGAAAGGCTATAGTATAGTGAATGATATGAAATGGAATGCACTTGTGCACAAATGCCATCCCACATACCACTGAGGCCTGGGGGGAGGTGTGCTAATTGAGAGCTGAAGGTGAAGGTACATAGGGCAAGGGTGGGATTTTGTGAGGCTGTCTGTAGGATCTCTTCCCCATACCCCTTCCCTCCTCTCCCTGGCCCCCCAGACCTTCCAAAGGCTAGCAACCCTCAGCAATTCTGACACTAGTGGGCAGCACTATTCCCTACCATTTAGTTCTGCTGCTGGAGAAAACTCCCAGGTCTTTCCTTAATTATCCTCAGCCTGCTAGGGAAACCACTCTCTCACACGTTTTGCCACCTAGCCTGTGGGGACGAGACAAACTTGGCCTCAGAAGTGGGCAGAAGCTAGGAGGAAAAAAGGTAAAGGGAGAAAAGACCTGAGGGAGAAGGGGAGATAAAAGCTTTGGGGGAACGTGAGAGGGACTAAATCAAGGAATCAGAGGAGATTGGGATGAAGAAAGAGGGCAGCATACCTGCCCTTGGCAGATCTGTCATATCTTGGCCTGCAGAGTTCAGAGACTTTCATTCCCCTAACAGTGAATGTGTACTGGCCACTCTCAGGTGAGGAGGCAAGAGTTAAAGCCCGTGAGTTACCAAGTCGATTTCCTGGAGAGCTCCCTTTCTGCTGCACGGGCTTGTTGCCTGGGAGCTACCTGCATCCGAACTTCTGCCCACCCATCCTGGGGCTCCAGCACCTGCATTGGCCGTGCTTTTACCACCTTCAGTGTGGTTTTTTTGTTTGTTTCTTTGTTTGTTTTGTTTTTTTTAAAGCTTTATTTCCAGAATTTTTGTTACTCATCTTGGTTTTTGTATCACTGAATTTAAACTTTTCAAAATTTATAAATGGATCTGATGTATGTGTGCAAGTAATTGGGAGTTTTGCAACGCAAGTAGTGTATTTCAGCAATGCCACTTCTCTGAATCTGAATCAGTCTACGTTTTGCTAGAGAGCATCCACACTTCGTGAGACACTGTGGCAAATTTAGAAGCCATGGTCCTTATCTGCAAGGAGCTTTAACTTGCAAAACAAAACTGAAGCATATAATGATGACGCAGAAAAATTGACATTAAATTATGGGATCTACTTCCTTTTACTGAAGATTGTGAATCACTCCTCTTGACAGTCAGCCCAGATCAATAGGTATTAATTCCTGAAAGCCAGCTTTCACGAGTGCTAAAAAGCATTAGGACAGTCACAACGAGTTGTATTTACCTTTCAGTATGTGAAGGCAACAGAGATTTTTTGGTCCAGACAATTCATTTAGGCTGGGTGTTTTTTTCTTGTCACTTTGCTAAGCTTATATATCTAATTTTTGTTTTGGCATCTAACTACTTGGATAGTCTCAATCCAAATTTCCATTTCCTCATGAGTCTTAACTTCTTCCTCACCATTCTGCTAAAATAGCTTCTACTCAAATCATGAATGACTTCCTTGTTGCCAAATCTAATAGTTACATTTCAGATACTAAATGATCTTTCTGTTTAACTTGACCTATCAACCACTCATCCTCCCCTTCTCAAAACCCTTCTCTCCTTAGTTGCTATGGTACAGTTCTTTCCTCTTTTATTATTTTTTTCTACCTCTGTAATTGCTCCTTCTTAGCTGTTTTTCTAAACTCTTCTTCCTCTATTTAAAACATATTGGTGGGGTGCCCAGGTGGCCCAGTTGGTTAAGCATCTGGCTTCAGCTCAGGTCATGATCTCATGGTTTGTGGGTTCAAGCCCCGCATTGGGCTCTACACTGACAGCGTGGGGCCTGGCGCCTGCTTCAGATTCTGTGTTTCCCTGTCTGTCTTCCCCTCTCCCCCCTTTGTGCTCTCTCCCAGAAGAAAAAAAACATAAAAAAATATTATATGTATACAGTGATATTCACCAGTGTTTGTTCCCTAACCCCAATATATAGCTCTTAGCTCAGATCTCTTTTTTTAGCTTCTGACCTATATTCAATCACTTATTATACATTTTTATGGACTTAAGTATGCCTTCTCAGTATGCAGTCACTTACCTAGACACATCTGACGTATGGCCAAGAACAGTGCCCCAAACCATCCCTTGTTCTGCATCCCCACTGTTGTTGTGGCCAGTACTGCCAAAGGGTCCTTGCCCTGGGCTCTTTGCCGGAAGTTACTACTCTGGCTTTCCTTCAGCTTTATTGTTCCCTATGTGCTGTGGAATCTGTAGGGCCAGGGAGATGTGCCCACCCTGCTCAGCATATATAAGCATATATAAGACCCCAGGCCTTTTTTCTGAGGTCTTTTCTTCCAAGAGTGGACCACATACTTGGTATGTACTCCCCAGGCTCAAGGGGTTGCCAAGGGTCATCTGTTTGGAAGGCACCAGAGCTTGGAGTCTGACTTTCAGGTCAACATGCGTACATGCGATGATGTTGTCAGAGCAGAGCCAGAGGTCAGAAGAGAAGGAAGATATGCAAGGACCTCCATTAGCACTCTTATCACAGGCCCCACAAGCATTAAAGGTGGGACTAATTATTGCCTTATTTTTCTTTATATTCCTGATACAGTGCTGATAGGTAACTGTTAAACTACTCCTAAGGGTTCAAAGGGCAAGGGCTTTAGCTTCTTAATTTTAATTTCATATTCCCATATACTTATACCTATCACAATGTCTACCCAATACATATACTCAGTACATGTTTGTTGAGCAAGTTAATTAGCATAGCTTGTATTGAACCGCCTATAAATTATTTAATCTCCTTGATTGTCATTGTAAAGAGTTTATTGTAATATTTGTATGATTTTAGTCTTATGGCCCCTTTTTTTCAAAAAAAGCCATACCTCTGATTTTGCATTACCATTAAAATGGGAAAACTAGATTTTAGACATTAACTGAATTTTATTTTTAAATATATTTTTAGGGGTGTCTGGGTAGTTCAAAGCCCTTGCCCTTTGAATCCTTAGGAGTAGTTTAAATGTTACCTATCAGCACTGTACCAGGAATGTAAAGAAAGTATCTGACTCTTGACTTCAGCTCAGGTCATGATCCCAGGGTCGTGAGATTGAGCCCCGTGTCCATGCTCAGCATGAAGCCTGCTTCAGATTCTCTTTCCATTCTCCCCTGTCCCCTAATTGCACATGTCCTCTCTCTCTAAAATAAAATATGTAATATTATAATATAAATATTTATAGTATATAATGTATATTATAAACTAATTTCATAAAATAGGGTTAAGTTAATTGTAGGTACAGAAAACAGTGTCAGGCAAATATGAAAATCTTAATATTGCAGGACAACAGTTATTTTAGTAACTGACATGCCCTGAGAGACTCTAGAATACAAGTGTGAAAAAGAACAGGACTATGCTCTGGAAAACATAAACATGTTGAGAAGAACAGGGACTGGGTTTCCCTGTCAATGAATAACTCCCTGTTAACTCCCATGAATTCGGGAGTTAACCCAAAATCCTGTGGGTCCAGTTCTCCTACTGAGTTCATTTATAAGGAATGTGTTTGTGCATTATGACTTTTAATGCAAAATGCACATAATTACTACAATAATTTTTTTGAGTTTATTTGTTTATTTTGCAAGAGAGAATGTGTGCAGAGAAGGAGCAGAGAGAGAGAGGGTAAGAGAGGGTCCTAAACATCCTTAAGCACAGGGCTCAAACCCGTGAACCATGAGATCATAATATGAGCCAAAATCAAGAGTCGGATGCTCAACCAGCTGAGCCACTCAGATGCTCCTAGAATAATTTTTAAACACCAAGTTAGCATGTTTTAATTCCCAAGATGAATTTTCACTATGGCAATTCATGCTTTAGGTTGGCCTCCCAAGTTCAGTGATCTTGTGGACTTAGAACCCATCTGAAGTGTCCTTTGTGCTGATATACCTGCTTTGGATACTATTGTTATCACAAACTCACGCTTTCTGTGACTTATGGTTGCTGCTTAAAAAATAGTCTATTTGTGATTCCAGTGAGAGGTAACACATAGTTAAGCCATGGCAGTTATTTGAGTTTTATGCCTTGATCCTCTCAGGATTCATCTTATCACGTCTTATCACGTCTTGTTTTTGGTTTTAATAGATTGTTTCTTCCATGTTCGCATTCTACGCTTAACATTTCTAGGCATAATAAAATCTACTCATTCTAGCCCTTCTCCTTCTAGATGAGATGAGTCCTTCAGGAACACGTCATTAAAAGTATTAAATATCAAAGCAGTTACTTTGTGAGCACTGTCTGTTGTGCCGTCATGAATGATGAATACAACCACTCAATGATAATTGTTTCAAAGTATTTCTGTGATGAAATTGCTATTACAGTTTGGGATCCACTGGTGTTTGGAGTAGGTATTTGGTTTCATAAACAGTTTAAATTGTTTTTGTCATCTAAAAAATAGCTCCCCTTTCACAAGAAGATTTTTAAATGTCTTCAGTTTTCTTAATTTAGTAGTAGTAATGATGCTTAGAGCTATTTTTGCCTTCAAATAATTTTTCCAACATTTTCAAAAATTTGAGCAGACCTAATTCACATATTTCACTTCCCACTCACTTATGCCTCTACATTAGGCCTTGCCTCTCTCCCATATGCCTGTTTATTATTTCCTTCTATTTTCAAAAAACTTTTTCTAAGTCTCTTAAAGTGGCAGTTATTTAAAAAAAAAAAGGATTTGGCATCCTCATGGTGATTGAATAGCAAAACGGGAAGAGTGTCACATGTACATCACATATTCTGTTCCTTCCCCTTCCTCTACCTCCAAGGCAGAAGAGGCTGACTTACCTCCCTTTCTTGCATATGGTTTTTTTTTTTTTTTGGACTTCTGGCTTCTCTTCTCCTTCAAGGCTACTCTTGAATGTGAAAGTTGGGAATTGGAGGAGCAATGGGAGAAGAGGGTTTGTTTGACAAGGAAAAGGATAGAGCACTAAATAGAATATTGAGAAAAGATGAGCAAGAGAACAAATGGAATAGAAGCAAGAAACTACTTTTCACTAGCCCTTACCATTAAAGCCACAGAGTATTACAACTTGGAGGGACATAGAGCTCCTGTGATTACAGCAGCTTAACCTAACAGATGCTCAATAAATGGATATTGAATTTAGACTAATCTCATTTTATGGGAGAAGTGGAATTGCACAAAGATAGATTGCTCAGAACCATTCAGCTAATTAGTTGCAGAGCTGGGCTAGAACCTAAGTCCTCCAGTTCCTCAACCAGTTCCTTTTCTATTAGAAGATACTATGACTGTTTTTGTTCTACTGTCACCTGATACAGGGTAGGCACGAAATGTTTTATATCATTTTATTATTTTTTTTCATCACCCTCTCTCCCCTCCCTTCTGGTAACCATCAATTTGTTCTCTGTGATTAGAAGTCTGTTTCTTGGTTTCTCTCTCTCTCTCTCTCTCTCTCTCTCTCTTTCCTTTGCTCATTTGTTTTGTTTCTTAAATTCCACATATGAGTGAGATCATATGGTATTTGTCTTTCGCTGACTGATTTCATTTAACATTATACTCTCTAGCTCTATCCATGTCATTGCAAATGATAGGATTTCATTCTTTTTATGGCTGAGTAATATTCCATTGTACTTAAACATTTTTTTTTAATATTGATTTATTTTCAAGACACAGAAAGAGATACAGAGCGCCAACTGGGGGAGGGCAAAGAGAGAAGGAGACACAGAATCCAAAGCAGCCTCCAGGCTCTCAGCTGTCAACACAGAACCCGATGAGGGGCTCGAACTCACAAGCCATGAGATCATGACCTGAGCTGAAGTCAGACGCTTAACTGACTGAGCCACCCAGGTTTTCCTCCATTGTACTTTTTAAATGTCATTTTAAGAAATGTTGAATACATCTGTATTATTTTTTTTTAATTGGCTGGTGGCACTTACTAGGTCTGTTTATGAATGGCAGTCTAGTAGAAAGAATATGGATTTTGGAGTCAAACTGGGTCCAAACCTCTGCTTTGCCTGTTAGCACTTGGACAAGTGTCTTAATTAATCTTTCTAAACAGAGGCTTTAGCATCTCAACAAATAGAGATAATAGTAGCTACCACATGGTGTTGTTATGACAAATGAAATAAGGTTATTTGGAGTATTTAGTTTTGTATGTGGCGCAAATCAGAGGCTTCAGTAAATATTTGTAAAATGAATAAGTGGTAACTATTACTGTATCTGATCTTCCTCTTGGGGAGTCAACATACTCTATCTTTCAGATGTGTCATATTCTTTATAGACATGTATCCTTATTGCCATAGTTAAACTGCAGTTTGGCTAACTTCTTTTTGTGTAGAAATGCCCACTTCAACTACCTCACAACGTTTTAATTTTTTTTAATTCCAGATTAATCCATGGAGGGCAGTTGCTAAATGGATTGGCAGGCCCAACGGTAATGAATGCAGCTCCATTCCTGTCTACAACGTGGTTTTCTGCAGATGAACGGGCCACTGCCACAGCCATTGCGTCGATGCTCAGTTATCTTGGGGGAGCATGTGCGTTTTTAGTTGGGCCTCTCGTCGTTCCAGCCCCTAATGGGACGTCACCTCTTCTTGCTTCAGAGACTAGCAGGACCCACATTAAAGATCTCATAGAGACTGTATTATATGCAGGTGCTTTGAAGTTTATTTTCTTCCTGCTCTACTTTGTCTTTTATCCCAGTCATCTTCCCTCCACTCTGTATACTGGATCACTTCTTTTTTTTTTTTTTTTTTTTTTTTTTAAATTTTTTTTAATGTTTTATTTATTTCTAGGAGAGAGAGAGAGACAGCGTGAGCAGGGGAGGGTCAGAGAGAGAGGGAGTCACAGACTGAAGCAGGCTCCAGGCTCTGAGCTGGCAGTCAGCACAGAGCCCGACGCGGGGCTCAAACCCACGAACCGCGAGATCATGACCTAAGCGAAAGTCGGCCGCTCAACCGACTAAGCCACCCAGGTGCCCCTACTGGATCACTTCTTATGAAGTACTTAGGAGTTCCAAAATAGAGATATACATGTGTGCTTTTCTTGTCATAGAATATGGAGATGCCTATTTAAAACTTATCCTTTCTAAGAAGTTTAAGTTTAAAATGTATTACTGCTGCATGAAAGTTTATTCCTTAATTTTACTCTTCCCATCTGTTTACAATTAAGCACTGCATGGCACATTGTCTAGTGTGTTTTCTGGACGTCTTATCAGAATACAAAACTATTGGTAGCTGGCAAGCCCATTTTCTCTCTTGCCGTTCCCCTGCCCTTCTCTGACGTGGTATACCTAGGTCACCCACAGTTTATTCTCTTATGCACTTCTGTTCTCTGTATGTTTGGTCCATTGATTCAGGGTATTGACCTTTCCAAAACATTTTCTTGGTCCTTTCTTTTTATTTCTAGAATCATGTTCTAGTCCACTCTTCTATTACAGTCTTCTTAAATATATCTGCTTCCTTGTATGCCTATTTGTTATTTCCTTCTGCATTCAGAAGACATTTTGTAAGTTTTTACTATATACTAAGCACTGTGCTAAGCACTGAGAATTGGTTAAGGTCACTGATGAGACAGTTGCAATACAAATAGACGTACAGACCCTGAGAGACCTGACCTGCCTGAGTCTGGAGGGAAATTGAGGAGTCAGAGAAGGCTTCACCAAGACTGTGATAACTAAACAAATTTCAGAATTTCATAGGAGTTCACCAGGTGTTCCAGTGAGGTAGGGTATTCCATATAGAAGGATTAGCAACTGTAAAGGCAGATACGGTGTGAGAGAACTCAATATGTCCAGAGAACTGGACGTAATTTCATATGGTTAAAGTAGTGTAAATATGTGTCTTTGGGTATAGGTAACAAGTGGCAGAAAATGAGGCTAGAGAGATAAGGGACCATATTATGATGAACTTTGTATTAATTTATTCACTTATTAAGTGAACAAATATGTGTTGACCTTCTGTATATCTATCCCTGTGCTAGGCACTGAGGTAGACATGATTCTTGCTCTCACAGAACTTACAGTGTCCCAAAGGAACATACAGGTAAACAGCTGTAAAATAGGGTGGTAAGTGCTATAACTGAAGGCTGACGATTGCTCTGAGACCTCAGAGGAGGAGCACGTAACCTAGATTTTGAAAGTCAAATAGAGCTTTTTGATGATGCAGCATCTAAGTTGGAGCCTGAAGGATGATAGGAAGTTAGCCAAATACATTGGTCAGGAGGAAGAATATACTAGGAAGAGAGAGAGAGAGAGAGAGAGAGCACGCCATGGAGGAGAAGCCCAGTAAGGGGTGAGAGCCTGGTATATTCAAGCAACTCAAAGCCCAGGGTGGCTTAGACTCAGTGAGAGTAGTGACAGATAAAGCTAGAGAGGTAAGCCAGGCTGTACCAGCCTTTTAAGCAGGGCTAAAGGGTTTGAAATCCACTATATTGTAGGCAAAGGCCACACTCTGAAGAACTTTACACTAGAGAATTATGCAGTGATATTTATATTTCAAAATATGTTTTAGAGGGAATAAAACAAAAGCAGAGGTTGTGTTATATATAAAGCATTTAATCTATGCCCCCCCCAACAACTCCTTTTAAAGAAAAAGAATTGAAATTAAAAACAAATTTTTTTAATGTTTATTATTTCTGAAAGAGAGAGAGCGTGAGTGGGTGAGGGTCAGAGAGGGAAACAAAAGCAGGCTCCAGGCTCTGAGCTGTCAGCACAGAGCCTGATGTGGAGCTCAAACTCATGAACCGTGAGATCATGACCTGAGCCAAAACTAAGAGTCAGACACTTAACCAGCTGAACCAGCCAGGGACCCCAAAAACTTTTGTGTTTGAAAGGACATCCATCAACAAAATGAAAAGACAACTCACTTTGGGAATGGGAGAAAATAGTTGCAAATCATATATCTGATAAAGCACTTCTATCCAGGGGCGCCTGGGTGGCTTAGTCGGTTAAGCGTCCGACTTTCGCTTAGGTCATGATCTCGCGGTTCGTGGGTTCGAGCCCCGCGTCGGGCTCTGTGCTGACTGCCAGCTCAGAGCCTGGAGCTTATTTCAGAGCCTGTATCTCCCTCTCTCTCTGACCCTCCCCTGCTCACGCTGTTTCTCTCTCTCCTAGAAATAAAAAAAAAAAAAAAAAAAAAAGGACTTCTATCCAGAATATATAAAGAACTCTTAAAACTCAACAACAGAAAGACAACCCAATTAGAAAATGGGCAAAGGACTCAGATTTCTCCGTAGAAAATGTACGTGTGGCCAACAAGCCCATGAAGGATGCTTGTCAACAGTCATTAGCGAAATACAAATCAAAACCATAATGAGACACACTTCACATCCAGCAGGATGGCTATAATCAATAAGATAGAATGGGGCACTGGCTGGCTCAAGTGGTGGAGAATGTGACTCTTGATCTTGAGGTTGTGAGTTCAAGCCCCACATTGTGCAGGGAGATTTACTTAAAATCTATTTTAAAAAATGGGAAATAAGTGTTGGGAAAGAGTAGAGAAATTGGAACCTTCATATATTGCTAGTAGGAGAATAAAATGGTACAGTCACATTGGAAACAGTTTGGACAGTTGTTTGAAGTGTTAAACATGTAGTATCATATGATCCAACAGTTGCATTTCTAGGTATATACCCAAGTGTAGTAAAAACATATCCATGCAAAAAGTTATACACAAATGTTCATAGTAGCATCATTCATAATAGTCAAAAAGTGGAAACAATCCAAATGTCTATTAACTAAATGAATTAACAAATGTGCCTTATCCATTGAATGGAATATTATTTGGCAGCAAATAAGAATAAAAGTACTGATACATGCTCCAGCATACTTGAACCTTGAAAACATTATGCTAAGTGAAAAACGCTGGTCACAAAGGCCACACATAAGGTATGATTCCATTTACATGAGATGTCCATTATACTCAAATCCATAGAAACTGAAGGATAAGTGAGTGGTTGCCTAGGGCTAGGAGATTTGGGGGTGGGAAATGGGTACAGAGTTTCTTTGGGGGATGATGAAAAAATTCTAAAATTGATTGTGGTGATGTTGCACAGTTCTGTGAATATACTAAAAATTTATGAAACTCTTTACAAAAATGCCAATAGAAAGAGGGGCCAAAAATGCCAGTAGAATATAAACAAGGCAATCCCAGAAGAAGAAATAGTAATGGCCAATAAGTATGTGGAAGATGCTCATTCATTGTTGTTAATTAAAAGATCTGTAAATTAAAACAATTCATTATCTTCTTATTGCTCCTCAGACTAACAAAGAACAAAGACGTCATCTACGGTTAAGTGTCTTATAGGAATATTGTACCTTTTGCTCAGAATATAATAGCCCTAGAAGCATAATTATCCAACTGAAAGGACTCTAGAAATCACTTAGTTCAGTCCCTTTATTGACCACAAAGAATAAAGAATTCATTCAAATTACATTAATTAATGGCATAGGCAGGTCTCTACTCCAAGTTTCTTAACTTTTCTATTGGAGTCGTGCTTTTCTACTAAATTGGGCACAACAAAAGTTGGGATTTACACATGCCAAAACTCTGGACGAAATGATCAGGACTCCAAGGAACTTTTCCTTGTTAATGGTGCCAGACTAAGATTGTTTGGATGTTCTTTTTTTTTTTTTAATATTTTTATTTATTTCTAGGAGAGAGAGAGACAGCGTGAGCAGGGGAGGGTCAGAGAGAGAGGGAGTCACAGACTGAAACAGGCTCCAGGCTCTGAGCTGGCAGTCAGCACAGAGCCCGACGTGGGGCTCGAACCCACGAACCGCGTGATCATGACCTAAGCGAAAGTCGGACGCTTAACCGACTAAGCCACCCAGGCGCCCCTGTTTGGAAGTTCATTTTACTTCTAATTGCTTAATATTCTAATTAGCTAGCCTTTATATTCATTAAATTTTGTTCTCTGTTCCTTGGTTTCTTATTTTTGGATACTTTCTTATTTTGTTCAAATTCCCCATACAGCCTATAAATTGAGTCTGTCCTAAACTGTGCTTCAAGAATATCTGGTCATTGGTCAGAAAAAACAAATAAACTCTGACTCTGTCAGTTAGGCATCTGACTTTGGCTTAGGTCATGACCTCACAGTTAGTGAGTTCTAGCCCTGCATAGGGCTAGTCTATAATGACAGTGCTGAGCCTGCTTGGGATTTTCTCTCTCTGCCCCACCCCCACTTGTTCTCTCTCTCTCTATCTCTCTCTCTCTCCCTCCCTCTCCCTCCCCCTCCCTCTCTCTCTCAAAAATAACCTTAAAAACAAAAAACAAAAAAACAAAAAACTTTCTCCTAGTCTGTTCTTACAATTTCTGTATCTTATACTTTCTTTCTGAGTACGATACTTACTAGATAATTAACCTAGACCTGTTTCAAAATCTTCTAGTACAATACTGTTAGTTTTTAATGTTTCCTCTGTAGAGTAACATTTGTTTACTGTCTCAGTCTTTTCATCTATGTGGTACACCGTAGTATGACTTCTTACCAGACTTCTTACCTGACTTTTCACCTGCTAAAATTTATATCCTTACATACCCATTTTTTTTTCACATGACTGAAGTATCCTGGCTAGGTACTATATTTTGCTTATCTTTTTATGCCTAGTGCTTAGTTGATAATTTGTTAGATAAGTAAATACTTGAAACATTGAACTTTTTATGTTGTCTGGTTAACATTATATTCTCTTTTTTCTTCCCTACCCCCAGAATTTGGAGTTGTCTGCTTACTATTTTCTGCAACACTAGCTTACTTCCCACCCCGGCCTCCTCTTCCTCCCAGTGTTGCTGCAGCTAGCCAGCGGCTCAGTTATCGGCGGAGCTTTTGTAGATTATTAAGGTAAATATACTTCGAGGCACGGAGTGGTTTTGATTAGCACCTTGAAGATAATTTCACATTTAGTTAAGGTAATTTAAGATCGTGATTTTTGAACAACCCATTAATCAGGTTGCAAATAATCGATAAGATACTGATTAAAACCTCTATGATTTTTGCCTTTTCTACATGCCACCAATGCTATTATTACTTAATATTTTAAAGATCAAAACTTTTATTTAGACAGTTTTCTTTTATAAGGAAACATCACATAATACTCTGTGGAATTGTGGATTTTATATGTTTATTATATTTTTCCTAATATTTAAATTCTTTGTTCATTATATACTTCTCAATTCACATTAAAATAAACAAGTACTGTCAGTACTGAGTGAATAAACTATATAAGGTTTATTTACATCTCACCTAAAATTAATCATCTCATGCTGGGATCAGTACTTTTAAAACGTAATATTTTAGGGGCACCTGGGTGGCTCAGACAGTTAAGCGTCTGACTTCGGCTCAGGTCATGATCTCATGGTTGGTAGGTTCGAGCCCCGCCTTGGGCTCGCTCAGAGGCTGGAGCCTGTTTCGGATTCTGTGTCTCCCTCTCTCTCTGACCCTCCCCTGCTCACGCTGTCTCTCTCTCTCTCTCTCAGAAGTAAATAAAACATTAAAAAAATTTTTTAAAAACGTAATGTTTTATTGATGTAACTTAATGTAATTTTATTAAACTCTACCCTTGAATGTTCAAATGCCCAGTACTTAATTTAATTCTTTGAATATATAGACTGTCACATGTGATTATGATTTGCAGTTGGACCACTAGAACTTACCTTTTGAATTTTTGTCTCAGTTTGTTGTGATGAGTTTTTATTGACTCATTAGCAACTCTCTAGTTGGTTCTTTCTGTTTTTATTTTCCCCTCCTACCAAAAGTAAGTTCCTTGTGGCCAAAAACTATGTCTTTATAGCCACTTTAGTAATATTGTCTCATAGGAATGTAATGTGAGCCACATATGTAATTTTAAGTTTTCTAGTACCCTCATTAAAAAAAGTAAAAGAAACTGTAAAATTAATTCTAATAGCATATTTTATTTAACCCAGTATATCAGAAGTGCTATTGTAATATGTAATAAATATTCAAAATTATTGAGATATTTTATGTTCTTTAATTCAAACCAAAGTTTTGAAATCCAGGTGTATACTTTTACACTTAAAGCATATTGCCATTCAGATGCTAAATTTTCATTAGAAATACTTAGTCTGCATTGAAATTTCATTAAATTTACAATTGAAAAAGTTTTCATTGAGCAGTCTCGCACATTGCACTACTTAGCTAAAGTTCAAAATAACTATTTGCAATAATTCAAATTTTGAATCAACACATATTTAATATTATTTGAAAAATCTTATATTCGACAAGCAATTATTGGGGCTTTAATGGAATATCTTTTACTTCCATGAAATAGATTTAAAAAATTTTTTTCTTTATCATTTTTTTTTTTAATTTTTTTTTTTTAATGCTTTTATTTATTTCTAGGAGAGAGAGAGAGACAGTGTGAGCAGGGGAGGGTCAGAGAGAGAGGGAGTCACAGACTGAAACAGGCTCCAGGCTCTGAGCTGGCAGTCAGCACAGAGCCCGACGCGGGGCTCGAACCCACGAACCGTGAGATCATGACCTAAGCGAAAGTCGGACGCTTAACCGACTAAGCCACCCAGGCGCCCTTCTTTATCATTTTTAACAAAATTCTCATAGCTAAAATAACACTTTCTCTTACCATTTCTCCATCTAAAAGTGGTTTTCTTTTTGTACAGGAATCCAAACCATTTTATAACTGGCCAAAGTTATAAGTCAGATCTGTTTAAAAAAATTGTTTTTTATTGTTTGTTGGACATTTAATTCTGGTTTTCGGCAACTAATTTTTCTTACTCCTTTTTGACTAATAAAAAGTAGCCTATAAAATTTACTCTGTATCTGTTGAATATGTCCTTTAATATTATCCACTTAATGGTCTTTACATTTTTTTTTTTTAACATTTAATTATTTTTGAAAGGCAGAGAGGCAGAACATGAGCAGGAAAGGGGCAGAGAGAGAGGGAAACACAGAATCCAAAGCAGCCCAGAGCCTAACATGGGGCTCAAACTCACAGACTATGAGATCATGACCTGAGCCAAAGTTGGATGCTCACCAACTGAGCCATCCAGGCACCCCAATGCTCTTTACATTTTTTTTTACACGGCATTCATTTTGCTCTGCTGCAACAGATTGCAGTTCCCATTCATTGTGAAATTTGTAACATACTTTTTTGGGTAAAATATTCAAATAAGCAAATTACAATGTTATGTCTATGTGGAACAAAAATAATGAGAACTGAGTCAGTTCATTGACACCAAGATCAGTGACAGGTTCTAAAACTATAAACAACACATGCTACACCCACACATTACAGTAGAATCTTACCCAGTGCTGGGTGCCTGGGTGGCTCAGTCGGTTAAGTAGCTGACTTTGGTTCGAGTCATGATCTCACAGTTTGTGGGTTCGAGCCCCAAGCCTGCTTTGTATTCTGTGTCTCCCTCTCTCTCTCTGCCCCTCCCCCACTTATGCTCTGTTTCTCTCTGTCTCAATCATAAATAAACATTAAGAAAATTAAAAAAAAAAATCTTACCCAGTGCAGCAGTTAAACTGAAATGTAGTCCTACCAAAAAAATAAAGTTGTGATTAATGGGAAAGTACTTTTCACTGCTCCTGTTTTTTAAGTTTAATTTAGTTTAAGTAGAATGAAATAAAATAAAAAATTCAGTTCCACGGTTGCACTAGCCACATTTCATGTGTTCAATAGCCACATCTGGCTAGTGGCTACCAAGTTGGACAGCATAGCTATGTAACATTGGTTTTCAAACTTTGACTCACAGCCAACTAATTTAGTAGGGTGACCATCTTAAAAAAAAAACAAAAGAAAAAAAGTAGAATGAAATTAGATTGGAAATAAATATTCTATCACCTGCAGTAAGGATACATAATGTTGTGAGACTTTTGTTTCAGAATATATGTCTGTGTATGTGGGTAGATCACAAAGTAATAATGTATTTCTTGCTTTGGAGTATAGTAGAAAGTTTTTTAACTTGCGGCACCTGGGTGGCTTAGTTGGTTAGGCACCAGACTCTTGACTTTGGCTGAAGTCATCATCTCCCAGTTTGTAGGGTTGAGCCCCATGTCACACCCTGTGCTGACGGTGCAGAGCCTGCTTGGGATTCTCTCTCTCCCTCTCTCTGTGCCCATCCCCAACTCATGCTTTCTCTCTCTCTCAATAAATAAATAAATAAATAAATAAACTTAAAAGAAAAAAAAGCCATATCTCTACAGGGGGCCTGGTTGGCTCAGTCAGTAGAGCATCTATCTCTTGATCTCAGGGTTGTGAGTTCAAGCCCTATGTTGGGCGTAAAGCCTACTTTAACAACAACAAAACACATCTCTACAGCACTTAGGATATTGCCTTCCATAATGGGCAAATTAAATATTAGTGAAATTGAATGGTGATCAATGGCACATATTTGATCACATAGTTTAAAATGATAGTTATTCTAAGTTTATTTATTTTGAGAAAGAGCATGAGTAGGAGAAGGGCAAAGAGAGAGTGAGAATCCCATGCAGGCTCTGCAGTGTCAGTGCAGAACCTGATGTGGGGCTCGAACCCACAAACTGCAAAACCAAGAGTTGGACGCCCAACTGACTGAGCCTCCCAGGCACTCCTAAAATGATAGGTTTTTTTTTTCAATGCTATTTAAGTTTTTCTCCATGTAATACCAGAGGTTAGATAGCAATTTAAAAATGTAGAAAATGAGGGGTCACTGAAGGATTTTAAGCTAAGGAGTTAGGTAAAAAATGATTCTGACAAGGAAAAACAACCTAAAATTGTCACTCTGACCACCGTATATACCCCGGGTTTGCTTCTAATTACTCTACAATCAAGATCTTTATTCTCTGTTTAAACTATAAAGTATAAGATCTTTCCCCCTATAAAAAGCCCTTTTCACCAATGCCTAACATTCCTTTGTTTCTTCCATTATTTGTCTGGTTATTCTGCAGGATTGTCTGCTTTTCCCTTTGGCTCTCTAGGGTAGTTCTTTGGACCTACCATGCCCCATTCCCCTAGCCTATCAATGTAATTTTCTCTGGCCCTTCAAAGGACTCCTGAAGTCACTACTTTCTGGATTAATCAGAATTAACTAACTGCATTCTAATTCCTTTGTCTGGGGAAACAACAAAATCCTTAGTTATGCTCCAAAGTTTTCACCACTATTATCTATTTACTATCCACGTGATTCCCGTGTCTTACTGTGTGTTTAATCTGTGTAATCGAAGTAAGCCTTCCTTTCCCTGTATATATTAATTTAATGTTTGATGATGGTAGTTGTTGTCTTTGCCTTTTAGACTTCAAGAGTGGAGAGCTGAGTTGAATGGGTTTCTTCAGAGCACATGAACACATTTATTCATTTATTTATTCATTTGTTCATTTATTTATATTTCCCGCTCCCATTTCCCTCCCTCTACCCAGGCCATCTCTTAAATGCATTTAATCTTTCTTTTTTGTTTATTTAATTAATTTACTTTATTTTGTAATACATGTATTGTTTTGTAGTACCTGTGTTTATCTAAATGATGGCATATTATGTATCTCAGTCTGTGACTTTTTTTCACTAAATACTATGTGGTTTTTTAAAATAACTTTTCATTTTTGGAAGTCATAGGTAGAATAGTTAAAGGTAGAATAGTATAACCCCCATATGTCCATAACCCAGTGGGAATGGTAACTGATTATTGTTTCTTCTGTAATCCACCCACTCCTCCACTACTTGTATTATGAAACAAATCCAAGATAACCGATCAGCCATCAACATTTCAATATGTGTAATAATGTTAGAAAGGTAGGGACTCTTTTACAAATAGTTTTCTAATATCAAATCAAAGTTTAAATTTCCAACTGTCTCATAAATGTTTTTTTAACAATTTGAGTGAGAATTCTTAGGTTCATGCATTGCACTTGGTTCAAGTGCCTTTATAACCTATAGGTTATAACCTATACTTTGGAAAATAGATCCCACAGCAAGATTGCTAGGTCATAAGATATTTTAAGCTTAATTTGCCAAGTATTGCCAGATTATTCTAAAAAAAATGCCTGCCTTTAACTATACCTCCATCAGCAGTGCCCCTTTCCCTACATGCCTACAAAACTTGATATAATTCATCTTCATAATTTTTGCCAGTCTATTAGGTATGAAGTAACACATCTTTTGTTTAATTTGCATTTTCTGGTTATTAATAAGTTAGAGACTCTCATGATGTGATAGCTTGCCTTGTGGATTTCATCTACTATAAATTCCTCTTCGTAGCTTCTATCCATTTCCTAATGGTAATTACTTTGGTATCTTTTTCTTAATGATCTATATATTCTAGGTATAACCTCCTTGTATACTAAAAAATTGCAAATATCCCCACTCTGTCATCTGCCTGGAAACTTTGTCCATGGACTCCTTAATTATCAACTTTCTGGTTTTATCTTTTACATTAGTTATTCAACCCACCTAGATTCTACCTCAGTATGTGATATTAACTAATAATGTAGGAGTTTGGGTTTTTTTTCCCATAAAAGAAACTAGCACTACTTACTGAACAATTGTTAGCAGTTTGTTAGCTCTCTTTTCCCTTCCATTTTGCCAGTTCTTTAGCCATTCCCATACTAGGCCAAGCAGTTTGTCTTTCTCTCTCTCTCTTTTTTTTTTTTAATGTTTATTTATTTTTGAGACCGAGAGAGACAGAGCATGAGCAGGGGAGGGGCAAAGAGAGCGGGAGGCACAGAATCCTAAGCAGGCTCCAGGCCTGAGCTGTCAGCACAGAGTCTGATGTGGGGCTCAAACCCACAAACCATGAGATCATGACCTGTGCCGAAGTCAGATGCTTAACCAACTAAGCCACACAGGTCCCCCAGTTTGTCTTGATATGTGATAGGATAAGGGCTTCCTTTTTCATATTTTTTAAAAGATAAGTTAGCATTCCAAGAACTTTTATTCTTCCATATAAACTTTAGAGCATGTTTCTTAAGTTTCTAAAAAATTCAGCTGGAACTTTAGTATTGATTATGTTAAATTTATAGATTAATTTGGGTGAATTGACAGTATAGACCATCTCTCCATCTATTTAGATCATTTTCTATGCCCTTAATTAGATTAAAGGTTGCTTCCTCCTCCACCCCCTCCACCACCCGCCCCCCATAGATCTTGGACTTTCCTAGCTATTGTTAGTAGTATGTAATTTTTATTACATTTTTAAAATTAAAGTTTTTATTATTGAGATACTTATAGATTCACATGCAGTTGTAGGAAACAATACTGAAAGATAACGTGGGCTCTTTACCCAGTTTCCCCCAATGATAACATCTTACAAAACTGTTGGTAGTCAAGATACAGAACATTTCCATCCTCACATGGATTCTCTTTTTTGTTTTTTGTCCTTTTGTAGCCATATCTACTTCCCTCCCATTCTACTCCTTAACCCCTGGCAAACACTGATCTGTTCTCCATTACTATAATGTCAGTTCAAGAATGTTATGTAAATTGGTTTAAAAAATAGAGAGAGAGAGAGAGGCAAACAGGAAACAGACTTAACCATAGAGAGCAAACTGAGGGTTCCTGGAGGGGAGGTGGGTGGGCAATGGATTAAATGGGTGATGGACATTAAGGAGGACACTTGTGATGAACACTGGGAGTTGTATGTATTTGATGAATCACCAAATTCTGATATTACACTATATGTTAACTAACTGGAATTTAAATAAAAACTTGAAAGAAAAACCCATAATTCTCGGAAGAATCATCCAGGGTGTTTTGTGTATGAGTAGTTACTCCTTTTTATTACTGAATAGTATCCCATGGTGTTGATGTACACAGTTTGGGTAACTGTTGACCTGTCGAAGGACATCTGGGTTGACTTCAGCATTTGGGCCGGGTGGTGGGGGTTGGCTATTATAAATAAATATTTGTATATAGGTTCTTGCCATGAACATAGGTTTTCATTTCTCTGGGATAAATGGTTAGGAGTGTAATTGCTAGATTATATGGTAGTTGCATATTTAGTTTTTTAAAAACCTGCCAGGCTATTTTCCAGAGTAGTTGTGCCATTTTTCATTGCCACAAGCAATATACAAGTCATCTAGTTTTGGGACATCTTCACCAGACTTTGGTGTTAACACCATGTTTTTGTTTTAGACCTTTTGATAGGAATGTAGAAGTACAATCTGTTAGAGGGCAGTTGGCATTATCCAGTAAAGTTACAAAAACACATAGTCTTTTGACATGGTAATTGCACTTCTAAAAGTCAGTTCTCCAAATGTCCTAGTGCAGATGTGAAATGACTGTAAGAGCAAAGGAATAAATATATATATATATATATATATGATAAAAATATCTCTCTCTCATTTGGGGCTGGTGAAATAAATTATGATATATGAACATAATGGAGTACTACCCAGCTCTAAGAAAGAATAAGGAAGCTCTGTCTGTATTGACTATGGAAGAGTTCTAAGACTTATTAAGTTAAAAAAGTAAAATTCAGCAAATGGTTGTAATATAGTACCATTTATGTAAAAAGATTGGGGAAAGTATATATACACAATTATGAATATATATTAATATGTACATGTATAAAATAACATGTAATGAGTATATATACAAATTTATGTAATATATATATACATACATATGTATATATGTAGTCTTATATATTTTTAAATGTTTCTGAGAAGTTGTCCAAGAAAGCAAGAACATTGATAATTGTGGGAAGAAGGGAATGGGGTAAGAGGGACATGTTTTCCCCGTATTTTTATACCTTTCTGGTTTTGAACCATTTGCATTGTATTGCCTATTAAAATCTTTTGACTAATACAGACTTAAAAAAAATTTTTTTAATGTTTATTTTTGAGAAAAAGAGACAAGAGTATGAGTGGGGGAGGGGTAGAGTGAGAGGAAGCCATAGAATCCAAAGCCGGCTTCAGGCTCTGAGCTGTCAGCACAGAGCCGGTTGTGGGGCTCAAACCCACAAACTGTGAGTTCATGACCTGAGCCAAGGTCAAACGCTTAACCGACTGAGCCACCCAGCTGCCCCAACAAACTTTAATAGCAATGAAACAAAAGTTAAAACCACTCTCTGAAAATAGTAAGACTAGCAAATGATGTATTTTTAATCTTTGTTTTTTCCTCCACTTTGTTTATATAAATAGTAATTTAACCTATACCTACTCATTCTGCTAAATAATGTTGATAACTCATCTTGAAGCGCCTGGATGGCTAAGTCGGTTAAGCGTCCGACTTCGACTCAGGTCATGATCTCACTGTTCGTGGGTTCAAGCCCCTCATTGGGCTCTGTGCTGACAGCTAGCTCAGAGCCTGGAGCCTGTTTCAGATTCTGTGTCTCCCTCTCTCTCTGACCCTCCCCTGCTCATGCTGTCTCTCTCTCTCTCAGAAATAAATAAAACATTAAAAAAAAAAAGAAATAATATTGGTAACTCATCTATATAATAAACTTTGACAATTTTAAACTATATGAACAAAGAAGATTGTTTTTATGTAAACAAAAGTTTAAAGACCTTTGAATTTATTAACAAACTATTAACAAACTAAGTATTTTCTATTTCTGATTCTGGTGTTCCAATTTTCAAATGACTGACATTTTTCATGAGTAAGAATTTAAATTCAGGGGCACCTGGGTGGCTCTGTCAGTTGAGAGTCTAACTCTTGATTTTGGCTCAGGTCATGATCCCAGGGTCATAGGATCAATCCCCATGTTGGGCTCCATGCTGAGCATGGAGCCTGTTTAGGATTCTCTCTTTTTCTGTCTGCCCCTCTCCCCACCTTCTGCTGGCTCTCTCTCTCTCTCTCTCTCTCAAAAATAAATAAGGGCATAAAGAAAGTGATCCTACTTACTTTAAAAAATTTTAAATTCAAGATTTTGAATCTATAATATTTTCTTTTCTCATTTACAGCAATATGAGATTTTTGATGATTGCTTTAGCATATGCCATACCACTTGGTGTATTTGCTGGCTGGTCTGGAGTTCTGGACTTAATTTTAACACCAGTGCATGTCAGTCAAGTAAGTATTTCCTTTCTTTACATGTTGTAGATATTTTTTAGTACATTTAAATTGTAATTATTGTCTGCATGTTCTTGGTTTAAACTTCAAGGCCTGGGTAACCATTATCCAATACCATTGTTGCAAAAGCAAGACCCTAGGGCACCTGGGTGGCTCAGTAAGTTAAGTGTGGACTCTTAATCTTGGCTCGGATCACAATCTCACAGTTCATGAGATCGAGCCCCAGTTTGGTCTCCGCACTGACAGTGTGGAGCCTGCTTAGGAGTCTCTCTTTCCTCTCTCTGTCCCTCCCTAGCTCATGCTTGCACTCTCTGTCTCTCTCTTTCAAAAACAAATAAATAAACTTAAAAAAAGTAATAAAATAAAATCCTTGGGGTGCCTGGGTGGTTCAGTCAGTTAAGCGTCTGACTTTCAACTCAGGTCATGATCTCACAACTCGTGAGTTCAAGTCTGGCATCAGGCTCTGTGCTGACAGCTCAGAGCCTTGAGCCTGCTTTGGATTCTATGTCTTTCTCTCTCCTCTCACATCTGTCTCTCTCTCTCTCCCAAAAATAAATAAATGTTAAAAAAAAATTTTAACCCTTTTGAAATTGTTAAAAATAATATTAATTTTCTTCCTGGATTTTGTTAGCAGCCATGAATTTTACAGTAATTTGGCTATTGTTAATGATGCTAATAAACAGAAAAATACAGAAGGAAAATCTTCCTTTGTTGACTTCATCCTAATCTTGCTCCATACTTTATAAAGAAGATTAAAATCCCATCATCAAATATATGGCTAATGTTGACATCTAATTTCTCACTTCCTCCCTACCCTCAGAGTAAGTGTACCTCATTTCTTTAAAAATAACCATGTAGCCTGTATAATTCAGGCCATGTATTCCTTCTCCTTACTTCCAAATAGCATGGTGAAAAGAGGTAGAAAGATAGGGAGGGACAAATGGAAGCAATCCAGCACACTGGTGTGACATTCCATTATATGAATAACAACAGTTTTCCATTCTGCTTTTGATGAACATTTGGATTGTTTCCAGTTTTTGACTGTCACAGTCATAGTCACAAACAATGCTGTATGAATATTATCATACATGTTTATTGATGCACCTCTATCACATTTCTTTTGGATACATAGCTAGGAATAGAATTGTTGGTTATAGTATATTCCTGGTTTGAAAGGTGATGCCAGACTTCCCCAAAGTGGTTGTATGAATTTATAGTTTTACCAGTAGGACATGAAATTTCTCATTGCTCCACATCTTTACAGACACTTGGCAATGTTAGTCTTTTTTTTAATAATGTTTATTCATTTTTGAGAGGTATTATGAGTGGGGGAACGACAGAAAGAAGCGAGGGCAGAGAATTCTAAGCGGACTCTGTGCTGACAGCAGAGAACCCACTGTGAGGCTCAAACTCCTGTGAGATCATGACCTGAGCCAAAGACCAACGCTTAACCGACTAAGCCACCCAGGTGCCAAGTCTTTTTAAAGTTAGGAGTGCTGGGCACCTGGATGGCTCAGTCAGCTGAGCATCCAACTTCGACTCAGGTCGTGATCTCACAGTTTGTGGGTTCGAGCCGCACACTGGGCTCTATGCTGACAGCTTGGAGCCTGGAGTCTGCTTCAGATTCTTTGTCTCCATCTCTCTCTGCCCTCCCCTCTCGTGTTTTGTCTGTCACCTTCTCAAAAATAAACAAACTTTAAAAAAAATTTTTTTAAGTTACAAAGGCTAATGGCTATGCAGTTAAGTGCCGTTATAGTGATATCTTTTTGTTTGATATTTGAATATCCTTTCTTTGTGACACACTTATTCAAGTCTCTTGTGCAGCATTGGTCTCCCTTTTTCTTACTGATTGTAAAGAAGAAAGCTGTGCAGGGTGGCTGAGTGGCTCAGTGTGTTAAGCATCCAACACTTGATTTTGGCTCTGGTCATGATCTCATGGTCATGAGATCAGGCTGCGTGCTGACAGTGCAGAGCCTGCTTATGAACTTCTCTCTCTCTGCCCCTCCCGTGCACATACTCCCTCCCTTTCTCTAAAATAAATAAAGTTTTTTTTAAGTGCTTATATATATATAAATTTAAAATATATATATATATTTTAAAAAGCTGTGCAGAAGGGGCCTCCCCAGAGGACTTGTGGGGTCCTCAGCATATCTTGGCTGACAAATGGACTGCATATATAAAGGGCAAAACTACTGAAGGCTTAACAGAAAGATTGCTATGAGGTTGAAAGCAGAATGAATATAGTAGAGGGTAAGCAGTGCTGGACTCTTATAGTTCTAGCTCAACCAGAATGGTAATACCTCATTAATACCTTGTTAATGCCTTGGGCTTCTGCTAAAACACAGAATCTAGGCCAAAATTTAAAATCAAGAACCATGTTCTAGGTAAAATAAGGCCTATTCTACTTAGACCCACAATACCACAAGGCCTAAAAACAAGCCCTGACAAAAATTTGCAGAGGAGACAATTTGGAGACCGAGTCCTACCAAGTGAGAGGATCTTGAGAAACATTTAGATTTCTACTTATCTTACTTAATAAAACACAAAATCAAGTGTACAGAAGTTTAAGGTGACCAGTTATTAATTGAACTGCCTACTAACACAAAAATCAACCATTTTAGAGAAAGATAAAGGGTCTAGAATCTTTATATTATGTCATCCATGTTCTTTGCAAAAGGAAACTATACTTCTATACATCAGCCAAGAGAAAATAAAATGTTAAGTAAGCTCGACGCCCATCATGGGTGTTGAACTCACAACCCTAAGGCCAAGAGTCACATGCTCTACTGACTGAGCCACACAGGTGTCCCAGAAAAGAAAAAAATTTAAAGATACCAATTAGAATAGGTTCAGAAAATATCAAATACCTGGGAATGAATCTAATAAATACATAGAAGATGCCTTTGCAGAAAATAATAGCATCATTCAGAGACAGTAGGACTTTAGTAAACGTACAGAAATACAATGAACATGGTTTAGAGGGCTCAGTATTACAGAGACGTTAATTTTCAAAGTGATCGTCTAGATTCAAAAAATTCTAATCAAAATCCCAATAAAGGGGCATATTTATTCTATAAAATACCAAAACTTATTATAACACTAAAACACTTGAGACACTTTGGTATTGGCATAAAGACAGGCAAATAGATTAGAAGGGAAAAAATAGTTTAGAAACACATCTGTGCACATAAGAGCACTTTATTAGAACAAAGACGAACACTAGAGTACAATGAGAAAAGCATAATCTTTTCAAAAACTGATACCAGATTAATGGATATCTATATGGGAAGAAAAAAAAGCTTATAATGAGCACAAAATTCAATTCTAGGTTTAAATTCTAAACAGGAATAATGATAAAACTTCTAGAATAGCACTGTCCTTTAGTGCTTTCTATGATGACAAATGTGTTCTGTATCTGCACTGTCCAAAATATGGCAGCCACGAGTCACAAGTGGCTACTGAGCCCCTGAAAGGTGGTCAGTAGGTGGCCGTTGAGGAAGTGAATCTTCATTTTTATTTCATCCCAACTAATTAAAATTCAAATTAAGGGGCACCTGGGTGGCTCAGTTGGTTAAGCATCTGACTTGGGCTCAGGTCATGATCTCACGGTTCATGGGTTTGAGCCCCGCATTGAGCTCTGTGTTGACAGCTAGCTCAGAGCCTGGAGGCTGCTTCAGATTCTGTGTCTCCCTCTCTCTCTGACCCTCCCCTGCTCGTGCTGTCTCTATCTCTCTCTCTCAAAATTAAATAAAACATTTTTTAAAAAATAAAATAAAATTCAAATTAAATAGCTATAATTGGCTAGTGGCTAGTGTACCAGACAGTGTAGTTCTACAGGGTAACATAGGGAAATATACTCGTAAACTTTGAGCAAGCAAAGATTTCTCTTTCTCTTTCATTCTTTGTATTATGATCTATGTTTTGTCCAACAAGTAGGCTATCTTTGAATTGGTTTCTATTCAATACATCCTTTTTGAAAATATGAGTCACATTTTCCTGTCTAATTTTTCTAACAGTATATAGTACATGCCGTGGATGACATAATATAAAGATTCTAGAGTCTAAATTCTATATCTTTAAATATAGCTTTATCTTCATTCCATAAGTTTTGCTAAGTAGGATTTTCATTATTATTCAATTTCAAATGTTCTCTGGTTTCCATAGTCATTGCTACTTTGAACCATGGGTTATTTAGAAGAACGTTTTCTTAATCTACAAACCCTTGAAGATTCTCTAGTTCTTTTTTTTTTTAATTCCTAACTAAATTGCATAAATGTGGTCTATATTTTCAAATTTTGTTGACCCAGTGTATGGTCAACTGTATTCTATAATTCTTGGGTATGGTGTTATATTTTAAGATTATGTAATTAAGTATATGTAAACCTAGAATTATAATATCTGACCAGTGAATTTAACCTTCCTTCCATATGAAGTATTATTTATATCTAGTGATGCTTTTGCCATAAAGCTTATAAGTTACACCAGCTTTCTCCTGACTAGTGTTTGCATGGTATATCTTTTTACATTTCTTTACTTTCAGGCTTTCTTTAGGTATACCTGTAATAAGCAGCATATCCTTTTTTTTTCTTTAATCCAGTCTGATAATCTTTGTGTTTTAATTAGAGTATTTAGTCCATTTATTTTAATATAATTATTGATAAATTTGTGTCTAGATCTGCCATCTAGATCTAGATCATTGGTTTCATTTTGTTCAATCTGGTCTATCCTTTTTTCTTCTTTCTTACCTTCTTCTGGATTAAGTAATTTTCACTATTCTGTCTTCTTCTTCTGTAGGCTTAATAGTTGTAATCTCTTTTACTATTTAGTGTTTACCCTAGAAAGTACAGAATGTTCTTGTGATTTATCAACATCTATCATAAATTGGAACTTTCACCTCTTCCAAAACAGCCCAAGATCCAAGAACCTTTCAACATTATTTAACCCTCTATAATCTTTTGTGCTATTATTGTCATGTTTTACACTGCACAAGGCATTATTATTATTGCTTATATAGGCAGTATTTAATTAGATTCACCTTCATATTTCCCCATTTTGTTGCTTTTCGTCTCTTCCTTTATCTACAGTCCTCCATCTCTGATCACTTTTCTTCTGTCTAAAAAGCACCTTTTACTGCATATGTGGTTTGGTTTTTGTGCATGTCTGCTTGCAACAAATTCTCTTGTTAGGGGTTTGTTCCTTATTTTCACCTGAAAATGTCTTCATTTCACCTTCATTTTTGAGGATTATTTTTGTTGGACATAGAATTCTTGATTGGCATTTATTATCTTTTGGTTCTTTGAAAATATCCCATTTTCTTCTGGCTTCCAAGAAGTCAGCTTTTAAGTGTAAAAGTTTGCTGCATTTAAGGTCTTCTCTTTGTCTTTGGTTTCAGCAGTTTTTCTATGATATAACTAGTTGGTGACTCTTTTGAAATTTATTCTTCTTGAGGTTTGTAGGATTTCTTGAACCTATAGCGTGATGTCTATCATCAGTATCTGAAATTTTTTTTCTTTTTTCTTTTTTTGGTTTATTTTTGAGAGAGAGAGAGAGTGGGGGAGGGCCAGAGAGAAAGAGAGAGAGAGAGAGAGAGAGAGAGAGAGAATCCCAAGCAGGCTCTATGCTGTCAACACAGCTTGATGTAGGACTTAAACCCCTGAACCATGAGATCATGACCTGAGCCCAAATCAAGAGTCAGATGCTTAAGCAACTGAGCTACCCAGGTGTCCTAGTGTCAGAAAATTCTTAGCCAGTATTCCTCAAGCTCTATTTTCTCTAATTTCCTTTGGAGAGTCTATATATGTTATACCTTTATACTGTATCTCCTATGTCTCTTACTCTCTTTTCTGAATTTTCTATCCTTTTGCCTTTCTCTGCTTCAGACTAGATGTTTTATCTAGCCTTTCTTCAAC
This sequence comes from Hyaena hyaena, assembly GCF_003009895.1. NCBI lineage: Eukaryota > Metazoa > Chordata > Mammalia > Carnivora > Hyaenidae > Hyaena > Hyaena hyaena. The sequence continues at coordinate 1,646,667 of NW_024080811.1, forward strand.
TCACTATTTCAGTTTTCACCTCCACTATTCTGTTAAACACATCTATGAGTTGTTAATTTTAGTTAAGATATTATAAAGTTTTTGAGTCTTTTTCATAGTTTCCAAGTGTCTGTAAAGTGCTTGATCTTTTACTTTTTCAAATTATTGAAAATAATTGCTTAAAGTCTCATCATTCCTTGATCCGGATCCCCTGTGGGTCTTTTTTTTATTTGTAGTATTCATTTATGTTTTTTTTAATCTCCTTATGTGTTCCTTTATTTTTGACTGAGTGCCAGACATAGTATATGAAAATTGTAGAGATCATTTAAGCTTCAAGGTGATGTTATTTAACCCCGGAAAGAACTTATGTTTTCTCTTACAGAAGTATAAGGATCATTTAATCCAGCTTCAAGAACTGAGATTTTGAAGCTGGGCTTCAGTACCACAGAATACCATTCTATTTCCATTACACATTTCAAAGTTACCATCTAAAGGCTGGGGTTTTTACAAGGCCATCTACTCACAGTTTTTTCTTTCCTAAGTCAGCAGGCTGTTGATAACTGTCAGCCCCTTAGCTACCTTTTCTGAAATCAGATACCCCAAAGGGAACCAGGCTTATCTTTCTGGGTTTCCTATCCATTTTACGTCATGGTTCCATAATTCCATAGTTCTAAATTACCTTCTGGGCCCTCTGGTGCCCTCAGATAGATTTTCCCCTGGGTTTTCTAATTTTCAACCAGAATATCAATCCAGATTACCTAGTATACCTTCACCAGAAGAAGAAAGTCTTCCTTTAGTTTTCTAACTTATTTTTCTGGATGTTAGGTATTACAAGCATGTTCAATTCCAAGAAAGAAAAGTGTAACATCCATTTAAATGATTCTGATTTTAAATCTTATGCTTCACATTATAAATCCTGAGAAGCTCTTTCAAGTATCTCTTGTCTGTATAAACTCTGAGGGATTGAGAGACCAAGAATTACACCAGGTAGTAAATGAAATAAAATTTAAAATTAAATGAAAGCAAAAAAAAGTTTTTAATTAATTAGTGGGTAGAATGTTATTAACTAAAACAAATGTCATGAACAAAGGAAGCAGAAAAGCACAAATGGCCTAAAAAGACCAGGATCAGTAACAGTCAGATGCATAGTGGTTCTTAGCCTAACACAGAGCCCCACTCAACAAGGATAGATGGAAATGTTTGGGAAGGCCTAATAGCATTAAGTGGGCCTCAGACAGTGGAAGTTAAATGCTCTGCAGTGAGAGGGGCAGTAATGCAGAACAGAGAATTCTCTTGTCCCAAATGCCAGTGATATGGAAAAAAAAAAAAATGTAGAGATAAATTAAGCTTCAGGCTGTTCTCTTTCTCCAGAGTGCTTATCTTTGCTCTGGCACCAAACACTGTTAAGTAATTGTATTACTTAGAGTCGGCTAAGCTGCTATGAGAAGTAGAATCCCAAAATTCTGAGGCTTAAGAAATTTATTTCTCATTTACATAGCAATCTAGGACAGTTTGCATAATAACCTAGGACAGTTGTGCACAGTTTAGATAACTCTTTTCCTCACACTGATTTAGAGACTTAGGTTGCTTCCTTCCACTTTGCTGCAGTCTTGTCTTCAAAGACCTTGTTGTTGTATGCATCGGTTAGGTGGGTGACTACGTTCAGAATCCAGCTGTCAAAAAGGGAAAGAAAGCATGGAGGAGGCATCCAGCTGTCCTCCAGATTAGAGCCTACAGGTGGTACACCTTAATTCTGTCCACTTCCGTTGGGAACTTAATCATGTATGATTGAATGGGACCTGGGACATATAATCCAGCGAAGTGCCCAGATAAAGATCGCATATTTTGGTGAACAGGTATAATGAAAAATACAGCTGGGGAAATAATAAAAGGTAGAAGTTAGTTTGGGCAGCTCTCGGTGCCAGGTCAAGTTTGGACTTGACCCTGTAACCACAGTCAAAGCTCGTAACTATTTCTGAGCAGGAAAGTGGAATAGATGGGATAATTATTCTGACAATAGTGGGCAGAATAGATTGTGGAGATCATTTAAGAAGCGATTACAGGAATCCAGAAGTAAGAACAAAGATAGTAAGTAAGCGTGATGGCCGTGGAGAGGGAAAGAGGAGACAAAAGGCACTGATACTGTTAGGGACACATGGAATTCCAATGGTTACCTCTAACGTGTATTGAACATTTTACACAGTTTATTTAAATCACCAAAAAAAAAAAAAAAAAAAAAACTCTTGTTATCCTCATTTTAATAATGGGGAAACCAAGACCTACAGTATGAATTTGGACAAAAGCCAACTAATAGNGGAGAGGGAAAGAGGAGACAAAAGGCACTGATACTGTTAGGGACACATGGAATTCCAATGGTTACCTCTAACGTGTATTGAACATTTTACACAGTAAATAAAAAAAAAAAAAAAAAAAAAAAAAAAAAAACCACTCTCTTGTTATCCTCATTTTAATAATGGGGAAACCAAGACCTACAGTATGAATTTGGACAAAAGCCAACTAATAGCAGGAGTTAAAGATACATGAATGATGGGTAAATCTTGGCAGCATTTGTAGATTGCTCTGAGAAAGTTTGGCCATGAGGTGAAGAAAGAGTTAAGACGTTAGATAGACGGAGAAGCATCATCAGGTAGTAATAACAGATAGCCTTTATTGAGCACTGCCTGTTTGCTGACCACCGATCTAAGTCCTATGCACTGATTATCTCTTTTAGTTCAATTTACAGATAAAAAGACATAATCTGTCCAAGGTCACAAAGCTAGTAAATGGCAGGGTTGGAAATGTTTTCCCAAGAGTGGAGTGAGCTCTGTATTTGAAACCCAGCTCAAATTCTCTTTCAGCAGTCTCCCTACGTGCTCTACTCCACATAACTTTTGCTCTCACTGTCTCTCTTCTGTGACCTCTTGATACATCTTTAATTGTTGCCAGATGTTTTAGCACTTAATTATTTCATAGTAGTTTCCTGTATATTGGTTATATTTAAACTTCTTGAGGTCACTGACCAGCTTCTGTCCTTTTCCTATTTTCTTAGGCATTCTACTACAATGCTAGCAATGCAGTACATACTTGAAAACATTTGTGACACTGATTATTTTGTGGGTTTAAATATTCCAGTAAAAAGTTAAACAAGGATATATTAGATAAAATTGTATTAATTATCACCCATAAATCCTTTCATTTTATTAATTTTCTTAAATAGTATTTTCTACATTTGTCACCTTTAGCTGTTGATTATATACTGAATTATACATGTATATGTAATATGTATACAATAAAAGTATATTTATATATTGATGAGAGAGGATCTTTTTTCTTACCTTCTAAATTGTAAAATGATAGTCTTTTATTAAATGTGTCTGCCACTTTCTTCACAGGTAGATGCTGGTTGGATTGGATTTTGGTCCATAGTTGGAGGCTGTGTTGTTGGAATAGCTATGGCAAGGTGAGAATATTTTATGTTAAACATGTGAGTGGACCAAACCAGAAACAAAAAATGGCTCTTTCTGATAAATGTTAAAATTCAGGGAAAAATAAAACAGGCGAAAGTCAGAAAAGGGCACTTGTTCAGGCTACCAGAAAATTCACATGCAAGAAGAATTTGCTGCTACAAAGAAACATTCTCAGGAATAGTCTGTCCTCAACTGTTTTCAGAGGATAGGGATGTGTTTCCAGTGTAATTAAGTTGCCTGTCTCCATATTATTGGAGAATAGCATCTACAAATGGAACCCAAAGAAAGGTGATACAGTAATAAAGGCAAATTGATTATTTATCAAGAATAGAAAAGAATTGAAAAAGAATCATTTGTAAGAGCATCTTCAGAACTTTACATGAAAAGGGAGTATCTGATTAGCAGATACTTATTTTTGGTCTTTTTTGGCAGGTACATCCCTATGTTTATCCCATTTTGATGAAAAGTGTCCATATAAAGACTCCCAGTTTCATTCACCAAACTCTGTTTAATCCTAAAGGGATTTAATCCTAATTCATTATGACAACACTTTTTTTTAGAAGGAGTCAGAAGAAAGAAAATGTCTTATTTTTTCTAAAAAAAAGAAAAGAAAAAAAAGAACAGAAATATCACTCATCCAGGTGACTGCTTATAAAACTACTCTTGGTGTTTCCAAAGAGATAATAGTCATTCACTTCCCAAATCATTTACTCTGTTTAATCAAAAACAAAATTAGGCAATCAACTTTACCAGAAGGAGAAGAATCTAATTACATATTTGGGAAGATCAAATAAGATATGTAAATCACCTCAATTTCTAAATACTTAAACATAATTGACACAGGATAATATATCTAGACCTTACAGTTTGCATAGTGTTTTAATGAAAGAATAAACTGACATTGATTTCTAAATCACTCTGAGATTTTTATAAGTTAGGGAAATATAAAAATAAAATCTAAAAGCTAAAGAAGAGGAATAGGAAGATGGCATTTGTAGGAAATCACTACACAAATACTGAAATACATTGACCTGTCAAATTTTGACAGAATCATATCTAATTTTTCTAATTAAATATCCAAACCAGTTATAGTGAGTCATTATTTACCAAATCCTATTCTGAGCACTAGATGGGTCAAAGAGGGAACTATTATATCAGAAATGACATCTCATGTACCTTTTGCTTTTTTTCTTTCTGTAAACCCTTAATTTTATCTATATAGAAGTAGAGCTAGAGGAAAAAATGAGAGTGAGGACATTTCTGTTTTTAATTTGTTGAAATGCAAGTTCTAAAAAATGCAAGTTCAGATCCCTTACTCTAGGATCTGAAGTCCATTGTAGTTATCTTCTAGGCCTAGAATCCATTTTAAAATTATGTTCATAACACTATTTTAGAGATCCCTAGAACAGAATCTCCTTATAGACATTAGTGTTTGGGTGAATTTTTTTTTTTTTTTAATAATTATGTTGCTAAAGGCCGCCAGCAAGTGTAATACTTTGATGGTATTAGCTCATTTGAAAGGACTAGGTCTACAAAAATAGCAAATCACAGTGGTCAGTTTATTGTTGTGTGAACTGGCCCTGTCAGCTTTCTCACTGTTCACCTTTATTCAGTTCTGATTGTACCATAAAACTATTTTATTCTCTCATACCTTGCCATCTGCCTATCAAACAAGTACGTCTTTGCAGCATACCAAAACACAAATTTATAAAAAAAGTGCTTGGTGGGCATGAAAACAGTTTTTGGAGTTTCTTGAGGGAAATTTCTATCAAGCTGTGGAATGTTTTTTAGAGTGCATAAGAATTTTCTGCTAGTGAACTTTAATAGTTGAGAACAAACCTAAGTCACTGGGCAAAGGTGCATCCATTTTTTCCACCAAAAGATGGCATCAGCTGTCACAGGAAGCTATTTTAGTCCAGATAACGCTTACAAACATGATTAACCTTATCATGTCAAATAAGCACAAAAGATAGTATTGAAAATATTAAGAAGGACAGTAATGTAATTACAATAGAAATTAAAATCAGTTTTAAAACTTCAAAGTAGAGAAAACACAGTAAATGCTATATTTGGGATGGGATCAGTTTTTCTACAGCAGGAACAATTCTGAAGGCCAGAGTACATTGAATGTAGGCACAGCCAGCAGATCATGCCCGTACAAATTAGCAGATGAGGAAAAGCGAATTGGGAAATGGAAAAGTTGTGGATCATAACTAGACAATAAGCATCTCTACCATTTGCCTTTTAATTTCACTTTAATTCAGAAAACAGAAATTTTGAGAGCTTAAAATGCTATGAAACATTAGTCACAACCTTTGTAGGACAGTAGTCATTATACCAGAGCTACATTCTTGCTCTCCTGGAACTTGCTAATAGGAAGACAAAAAATAAATGCAAAAACAAGAGAAAATGCCAATAGAGATAAATGCTGTGAAGAAAATAGTGTGTGCAGATGGGATGGTGAGGGCTTCTTTTGTGAGCAGGGAGAGTTTTATTGAACTGCTTATGACCAGAATAAGCTGGAGCAAGTCACATGAAGAATGAGGGTACCAGCGTTCCCGGCAAACAGGACAAATTCCAGAGGTACATATTGCTATGGGAAACAACTCTAGCTTGTATGAGAACCAGAAACAGGGCTGTCCAACTGCACAATAGTAAGGCAGAGGGAGAGTGGAGGCAAAGACCAGATTATATAGGACCCCAGCATCTCTGGGGGTAAGCATTTGTATTCTCTGAGTTTCAATTTTGGGAGAGCCATGTTTGCCAGTTGATATCAGCAATCTAGCCTATTTTCTAAAACTAGAATGATATATGCTTATTATAGGATGTTTGGAAATTATGGAAATACATAAAGAAAGTAAAAGTAGAATTTAAAAAACACAGAATCCATCCTGTAAGTTATAGATCTTGAACAGAGATCACATTTTGTATGTTTTATAAGAGAAAAAAAATCATTTGCCACAATGAATCCAAAATGTACTAGTTAAAAAAGGTTTTTTTACTTGCTTTAAAAAAACCTGGAAATTTCTTCAAGAAATTATTGTTTAATGAAAGTGTGTTGTTGATTTAAATAGTATTTTAAAAATCCAAGTAGAATTATAATAGAACATTGTTTCTTTTCAGGTTTGCAGATTTTATCAGGGGTATGCTGAAACTAATTCTTCTCCTCCTGTTTTCTGGGGCTACACTATCATCCACGTGGTTCACCCTGACCTGTTTGAACAGCATCACACACCTGCCTTTAACCACAGGTGAACAAAGACTATTTTGAACTTTGAATAGATATTTTTAGTTCACAAAAATATATAAACCCAAACAGTAGGAATTTTTCTTGTTAGAAATATAATGGAAATGTAATAGTTATTATTATAAAACTATCAAAATTCTGAAACTAATAAATATACAAAAAAGTTTCTCACATCCAGGCATCAGACTATCTTCCCATTTAAAAAGAGTTCAAGAATAACTAAAAATACTTTCATTGGTATTTTCACATGGAAAGAACTATAATCCTTAGCCTAAATTCATAGAGTATGGAAAAGCCTATATTCTTTTAAAATTCATATCAGAGCATAATACAGAGATTTTTATCTTCTTTATAGCCATTACATCGTTAAGCAGTAAGGAAAATGAACAAACGCAAAAAGCTATGATGTTTGAAGTATACACTAGTAAAATTCTTTCAACACCTATAGGTTATTCATTCTTCTTACACCATCAGTACAAAATAAAGCTTACTTGAAAATATCTTTAGGAAGCATATTATAGACAGCTTACTCAACTCATCTAATTGAGCTGAAATATTTATAATTGCTATTGCATTGTTTTTTTTGTTTTATTTTAGAGAGACTGTCACGGGGGGGTAGAAAGAGAGAGAGGGAGAGAGAGGGAGAGAATCTCAAGCAGGCTCCACACTCAGTGCAGAACCCGACTTGGGGCTTGATCTCATGACCCTGCAATTATGACCTGAGCTGAAATAGAGAGTCAAATGCTCAACCAACTGAACCACCCAGGTATCTTGCTATTGCGTTGTCATTATACTGTCATTTGGGGGTCTATATTAGTTTACCATGGCTACTGTAATAAGTTACCACAAATATAGTAGCCTAAGACAACACCAGTTTATTGTCTTACATTTCTGTAAGTTAGAAGTCCAACCTGGGTCTCACTAGGCTAAAGTCAAAGTGTGGGCAAACTCTAGGGAAAGGAAAAATCTATTTCCTTGCCTTTTCTGACTTCCAGAGGCTACCCACATTCCTGGATCTCTTCCTCCATCTTTAAAGCCAGCCACAGAACAAGTCCTTCTCACACATCATTACCTGCATCTTTCTTCCAAGTCACATCTTCCTCTGAGGTCTAATCTCATGCTCTGCTCTCCACTTTTTTTTTTTTTTTAATGTTTTTGCTTATTTCTTAGGAGAGAGAGAGAGACAGCATGAGCAGGGGAGGGTCAGAGAGAGAGGGAGTCACAGACTGAAACAGGCTCCAGGCTCTGAGCTGGCAGTCAGCACAGAGCCCGACGCGGGGCTTGAACCCACGAACCGCGAGATCATGACCTAAGCGAAAGTCGGACGCTTAA
>NW_024080811.1:1657089-1684301 GCF_003009895.1 Hyaena hyaena
TGTTAGTTTCCTGAGGAACCTCCACACTGTTTTCCAGAGGGGCTGTACCAGTTTCCATTCCCACCAACAGTGTAGGAGGGTGCCCATTTCTCCACATCCTCGCCAGCATCTAGAGTTCTCTGATTTGCTCCTTTTAGCCACTCTGACTGGCGTGAGGTGGTATCTCAGTGTGGTTTTGATTTGTATTTCCCTGATGAGGAGGGATGCTGAGCATCGTTCTAGTTATTATTTTTTAAATAGCCACCAAACTGTTAGGAGATATATGTGTGTGTGTGTGTGTGTGTGTGTGTGTGTGTGTGTGTGTGTATTTATTTATTTATTTATTAAATTGTTTGGACCTAACTGTGTAATTAACAGAATTGTTGGCTATTTCTTTTGGCCTTGGGGCACCATGAAAAAGTTATTAAGGCACTAACGGTGCTGCAAAGGAAGGTTTGGAAATTTCTATTCTGTACCATCCTGCCACGTATCCTTCTCTAATTCTTATTGCTTTGCCTACAAAGCCCAGTTGTCCAGAGTAATAAGTTTTGGATACTGTGCACTATTTGTATACTAACATTCCTACATTAGAGTATTGAGCAATTGTGGCAAGTATTCTAGGCCAGAATTTTTTATTTTATTTTATTTTATTTTATTGTATAATTTCATAATTTATCAGTTGCACAACATTCTGGTAGAATAGTTTTAGTTTACAACTCCTCTTACAACATTACACTCAGATTTTTGTATGCATCTGTTAGATTTTATAAGAACAAAGTTGTGAGTACATAATGAACACATTTTTCCCTTGAATTACGTGTCAAATATTCATTATAAGATATTATATTCATTAAATTTTATGTGTTTTCTATTTAACTTGATGAATCAATAGTTTTATCTCTGGGTAGTAGCAGTAAGAATGTTTCCTTTTTTACCTTCTTTTTTGTCTAGATTTGTAATAATGAGCATGTTTTACTTTTATAATCAGAAAAAAAGTATGTATTTGAAAATATACATCTTTTTAAATCTTCAGGGAAAATTGATATGTTTTTCAAATCTGTCCTTGAAAACAATTGGATTGGACAGAAAGGAAAGCAGAATTCTAAATTAAATCAAAGCCAGAATTGGAAAGGTTGAGTTTGTGTGGCCATCTTAACCACTGAATTTATAAATTCTACTGCTATTTTCAATTGCAAGTCAGCTTTTGAATGTCACTTAGAAACTTCTAAAAGAAAGAAAGCCTCTGAAAGTTGCATCTTTAGGTTAAAAAGACACAAAAACTAGATTTTTCACATTCCTTCTCTGAGTGATCATAGCGGGATTTTTTTTTTTCTTTCCTGATACCATTTAATAGTTACTTGAGCATGTGTCTTATCTCCCCTACCAATGTGCACATCTGGAGCATAGACTCGTGCGTTATAAATTCTGACCCCCCAACTCTCAACCAACTATCTAGCTTAGGCCCTGACCAGTGAATGAGTGAGTGAATGAATGAAGTGCACATTACCTCCATTTTGGGTTTTTTTTTTAATTTATTTATTTATTTTGAGAGAGAGAGAGTGCGAGTGAGGGGCAGAGAGAAAGGGAGAGAGAGAATCCATACTGTCACTTTGGAGCAGGTCTCCATCTCACAGGATCATGACGTGAGCCAAAATCAAGAGTTGGACACTTAACCTACTGAGCCACCCAGGCTCCCAATCTGTGTTTTGAATCTCAGTAGATATGACTTATTGCAAGTATTAGCAACTGTGGCCACTCTTTGTTATTCAGCACTAGCTGTAGAAAGGCAAAAGGGCACATTTTAATGGAACAAAGGAGAATTTGAATAAATCTGCCACAGATACTCTCACTGCCTTTGTAAAAATCTGACCTAATTTCTTTTAAGTAAAAGAGGTTTCATGAAAGGGAACTCACTACAAAATCTAATTATAGACAAATCTAGACCTTTAGACTGATGTTTAAAGCCAGTAATGGCAAATTCATATTTCTTTTTTACCAGAGTCATTCTTTTTTCATGAGGAAAATATCTAGTCTTTTTCCCATTTCTGGTAAATTTAGTATTCCTCTTGTTACTTTTAAATAACAGAGGAATCTACATGAAAAGTGTGAAAATAAATGCATTAATTAAATTATTGACTTAACAAATTAAAAGCTAGTTAATTTTGTTCAAGCCATGTTTCAAAGCGCTGCTACTGCTAAAACCTTCTGTTGCAATATTTTGTGGCCTGCTGATCTTGATATTGTTGCCATCTCTATAGAAGAAAAACTGGATCATTCCATTCTGTCTAAAGGTACACTGTTGTTTTTTTCTTAAATGTTCATTTATTTATTTTGAGAGAGAGAGAGAGAGCACAAGGAGAACAAGGGGCAGATAGAAAAGGAGAGAGAGAATCCCAAGCAGGCTCCACACTATCAGCGCAGAGCCTGGCATGGGGCTCAATCTCAGGACCCTGGGATTGTGACCTGAACCAAAATCAAGAGTTGGTGGCTTAACTGACTGAGCCACCCAGGTGCCCCATAAAAGTGCACTATTTTGATACGTGTCCTTGCTTATATACATCCCCTTAGAGGCTATCAGCAGTATGCTTTTATTTCCTTGAGGAGACTCAGTGTTTGTAATTGTATTATATGTTTATTCATTGAAGTATCTTCAGTAAGGCAAATAAATAAACTCATGACTAGATAAAGTGAGTTTCAAAATCTTGAAGCTTATTCTATATACAAAGTTATGAAAATGCATTTCACCTTATCTGAAAAGTAGATACCTAGCCCTGTTCGCCACAACTCACACAGTCATTTTTCACTGAACAGATAAATGCTTTGAAAACAGCATTTTGAAAAATGCTAGCACTTTGGGGTTGAGTTTGCTGAAACAATATAATTTGAGTTTTAGCGGAAGTGGGCTTGGGATGTTCTTTATCTAATTCAAGTTACTGGAAGGCCTCAGAAGTCAGAAATAGATAGTGAGTGCAGAGTAAGGGGGAAAGATAAGCTAGACACGAGTCCCTTGGGAATAATAGGTGACTACAAGCTGATATCAAGTGGCATTTGAAGAAAAAAAATATACTTAGTTGTATTGAAAGGCATGTGACACGTATAGGCTAGAGAATGAGCCTCTTAATATATTTTCATGTATCTTGCCTTTATTAAGATAATTATGTCCCATTTTAACAGCATGCAAAGAAATAAAAACATTTATTTACCCCAAAATGGAAGGGAAATGAGAAAATTCAGAAAGAGATGATGAACATGATTAAAAATACAAACACTTTTAGGGAAATTAGGGATTTTAAGGAAAGAAAGGTAAGTGACTTTATTCTTTCCAACTTTATGAACTAGAAGTGACTATTACTCATATTTATGACTGATCAAAAAGGAAAAAATGGAAGGTAGATTAAAAGAAGAGAATGGATTTGTGAAAAACTGTAAATGTAAGAGTCATGAAATGCTGATAGGGCCTATCGAGCAAGATCATATAATGTTTATCCATGGAGATTTTTGAGAAGAGAAATTAGTCTGTAAACAGACTGTTTCTGGAAGATAGATGACCTAACCAGTTGATCAGTGTTCCATGATGCAACTGTCTGTTGCCTTCTGTAAAACCATAAGTAGTTCTTTGGGAACTTAAAGTTACTGATCAACCTGTACCTATGATATCTGATAGTACAACCAGTCTCTACTCTGGTCCCACTATTTCAAAGGCTTATTAGTTGTGCTTCATTTCCATGAGAGAACTACTTTGCCTTCCAGCCATGAGGGACTCTAAACATAACTTTCAGCCTTGATAGGACTGACCTATGCCAACAAAGAGGTTAAACAAGGGACACAAAATATAACATAAAGAAAATCATTGCCATTAATGAATATTGCAGCGAAATCTACCCTACATCTTTTGAAACCATGGTTTCAGGTCCTGCATATTTTAATCAGTGACGAATCATGAAGGCTGTAGCAGTCATTTTTAGGAAGAAAATCTGAGGCTGAACAGAGAGGCACAGCTCAAGTATTTAGAAATGTTATATCAGTGTGTGTGTACATACATATGTATGTATCCTGTATATTCAGCATACCTAAAACCTATGAAAAAACTATAGTTAACAACATATTGTGTATACTGTTTCTCTCTACACATATGTCTTTATTTCCTGAAGGAGTATTTTCAAATGCAATATCAAGGTTAATTTAGATTGTGGAAATGTTTTTAATAAAAGTCTAATCTAATAATTCCCAGGTAACTTTCCTAACTTTATCATAAAACACAATTCAGTCAGCATGCATAATAATAAAATATATCCAATAAAGTATATTAATATTATAAACCAACTCTTTAGGGAAATTTCTTGATTCTAATTCTTAAAACTTTTCACCATAAAAATTTTTTGTGTTATTTTAGAATCTTTCTTATTTCTCATTTATAATACGTCTTAACAAAACTGTAAATAAATTCTCTATTATTCATATCTACTGAGAAGCACCTATAAAATTTTTTTTAATATCTTAGTTAAGCTCTCTACCTAAATTTATCTGTTATTGACCTACTTAAATGAACCTCAGTTATCATCTGCTATAACTTATTATTCAATAAGAGAGTTTCTTCCATTTCAGTCCAGAGATGTGCCTGTCTCATTGCAACCAGAATACCACCTGGATGAGAAAGCCATTCCCTGACCCATTGTTTATCAGCTCTGGGTCCTGGGAAGTTCTTCCTCCTAGGGAGAGAACTGATTTGGACCAACACAGCCCACAGGACAGGTTAGCTCCCTCCCTCTTCCACTGACACCCTCAAAATGTTAACCTGTCCTGTCTGGCCTTAGCCTTAATCTAAACATCCACCAGTTCTCGTAAGTTGCCCTCATTAGACATGGATTCCCAGCACTGACCGGCACAGTCTCTTCTAAACCTGTCATACTTGTCAGGGTTTTCCTTAAAACCTACCACTAACAGATCCTAGCACACTTTTCCTACTGTACTCAGCACCTGATAGTGGGGGCCATTGCTTCTCATGGTTCGACGTAGCTTTTTGGATTTTTTTTTTTTTGGAAAAAAGAATGAAGTATAATTATTTTCTTAACACTGTGCATATAAATGGCTATCAAGCCAGTAGGTGTTGATCATTTTCCTTTAGATTAGGAGTCATTTGAGGACAGTGTGTGTCCTATTTACTGTTCCAGAGTAGCAGCTTATAAAAAATAGGTGCCTGATAAATGGTTTTGAAATAAAGTTTATGTTTTCCCTATTATATACCTAAACAATAATCTTTGAACCCATTTTACATTTATTATGATTAAGGTTCATTTCTTCTTTGTAACTTTTTGGATTTTTTATTTTGTTACCTGTCTTATGTGCAATCACTTCCAGCTTTTAGCACTGAACACAGATTGGGGAAGCATGTGTTTTGCATTAATATAGTTGAATAAAAGAATACCAAGTCTTGATTGGTTTTTTGTTTGTTTTTTTTTTCCAGTCTGACACAGTGACTTCGTGCCAGATTCTGCACACCTTGATTATATTGTTTTTAGCAAAACTAATTTCCATTGTTTCTAAATAAGTCATTTGACACCCAGAACTTTGGTCACTTCATCTGTAAAATACTCTCTACCTGTTTCAAACAGTTGATAAGGTGATGAAATATAATATGTTTGAAAGCAGTTTTAAAAATGTTTTAAAATTATTTAAATCCAAGATTGAAAATTGTTTTATTTATTGTTGATATCTGGAGAATCTTATTAAATGTTTAAATAGTTCTTATCTGAAATTTTGTGATTTGTTTTATAACACCTAAGGGTTGCGTGTTTGGGTTACTAAAAATGTATTTTATGTAGTTTTATGTCCCTAAGGTTAACTAATTTGGTTTGCCATTGGGAGCAGGAGTGGGGAGGTAGTAGTTTCAGGATTATGATCCAATTCATGTTCTTGAAATACATCCATTGTAACTGTATTCTGTGCTGCACAGGGCTTTGTTTTTTGCAGTTTGAATTGTGGGCTTGTGAAATTTTATTAACTTCTCTGAAAAAAACTCTGCATCAGCATTGTGTTTGTTCTGCCAAATTACCTTGACTCTTTAATTGAAAGGTTTTAGTATCAGCACTATAGAAAGTCATAGAAATATTTAACAATTATGTAGTTTGAGCCCTCTCTGACGAGCAGGAAATTATCTTGTCTGCCTGACTTTTCATAGGTGACATTCACCCATTGGATCTGCCAAACCAGTGTATAAAGATACTGCATCAGACTCTAAACTGAAAACTCAAATGGAAGTCAAATTCAAATCAGCTTCTACTTTGTGCATGTCCCAGAGCACTGGGGAGTATATGAAATCAGTCCTGACATAGCTACTTTTCTCCACTCTGATTATGATGATATTAATTTACCCCTTTCCTATGTAAACTATTTTGATTCCTTATGCAGTAACAAGTCATTTCAGCATGTCCATCCAGTATAAAACAACCTCTTTGTCATCATTTTTATATAATAGAAGAAGCAAACCCCAAGAGTGAGAATTAAATGAAAATATTTGCTTTTTCTTTAAATTTTTTAATGTTTATTTTATTTTTGAGAGGGAGAGAGAGCATGAACAGGGGAGAGACAGAGAGAGAGGGAGACACAGAATCTGAAGCAGGTTCTAGGCTCCAAGCTGTCAGCACAGAGCCCAACTTAGGGCTCTAACCCATGAGCTGTGAGATCATGACCTGAGCTGAAGTCAGACACTTAACCAACTGAGCCATCCAGGCGCCCTGAAAACTTGCTTTTTGATTACTGGCCTCTGAAGTTATATCATCTATCTCAGCCCATTTATCTTACATGTAATAGGAATTCTTATAAAATGAAGTAGGAATACTTGTGTCAAGGATTCTGCAAAAGGGTGGAGTTATGTGGCTCCCAGGTATAGATATTAGGTGTAGAGGTCTTACCACCCAGTGATAGCCATTTCTGAATCAGTGAGCTAAGAGACTTGCATGTGGGGGAGTTGGATCAGCTGCTATTTTATTAGTTGACAATGCAATTCTTTTCGTTGTTTTTAAATAGTTAAGATATGTACAAAGTAAATAATTCAAATTCATGGGCGCCTGGGTGGCTTAGTTGGTTAAGCGTCCGACTTTCACTTAGGTCATGATCTCGCGGTTCATGGGTTCGAGCCCCGCGTCGGGCTCTGTGCTGACTGCCAGCTTGGAGCCTGGAGCCTGTTTCAGTCTGTGACACCCTCTCTCTCTGGCCCTCCCCTGCTCACGCTGTCTCTCTCTCTCTCCTAGAAATAAATAAAACATTAAAAAAAAATTTTAAGAAAAAAAAAATAATAATTCAAATTCAAATAATAGGAAAAAGGTATACAATGGTATAATCTACCCTCCTGTGACCTCCAGTTTTTCTCTTTAGTGGCAACCATGAAGTTTCTTGGGTATTTTCCCAGAGAATTCTGTCAGTTTACAAACAGCAGTGTGTGTGTGTGTGTGTGTGTGTGTGTGTGTCCATTTGAAAAAGATAACAGTTTTCTGCACCTTTTTCACTTACATACCATAGATATCATTAATATCAGTATAGACAGTAACTTCCATTTTTAATAGTTGCATAATACATCTTTGGATGTTTGATAAATTTTTAACCAACGAACCTCCTATTGGTGGACATTTAGCTTGTTTTAATAATTTCATACTACAAACAATATTATAATGAGTGTTCTCTATATTCTTCTACCTGCATAGCTGTAGGATAAATACCTAGAAGTGGAATTGCTGGGTCAAAGAGTAAGTACATTGTTTATTTTGATAGGCATTTTCAAATTATCATCAGAAGATGAACTATTTATAGTTCTATCAACAGTGTTTAATTACAGTAGAAATTTTATCTTTCCAGTGATAAGGATTTCCTCTTCCCTTCCCAGAATTCAGATACCTAGGAAACAAAATCAGAAGATTCTTAATGAACATAAAATTAAACCAAAGGAGTTGCATGATCTTGAAGAGTTTTCAGACGGGGTTCCCTGCTTCACCAGGCTCTACTTCTCTGAGAAATCCTGCGTGTGTGTGTGTGTGTGTGTGTGTGTGTGTGTGTGTGTATCTTTTTTTCTTTTGTACCATACTTGATAAAACTCAATAAAACCAAGCCTCTCTTTTCAAGACTTCATACTGATAGTCCTCTTTTTGTATATCCTTATCATTACATTAGCGTTCTTTCTTTTACAACATGCGATTGTTCTATTATATACAAATTGTGAGTAATTTTTTATTTGATTTGCCTGATTCCAAACTACATGTAAGGGTATATTTCAGACGTGAAAATGTCAAAAGGATTATTTCCAGATGTGTTTCCTAAAAACAGCTGATACTATTACTGGTTTGTGAATCTTTAGGAGTAGCACTTCCTGGTTCTTAAGAGTTTGATTCTTCCTGTCATTTATTTCAATATTCTCTTATTTTGAACTCCTAGACTCATCTGTGTTTGGGTCAATGGCCATCTCTGCTCTGATTACCACTGACTGACTGTTAAATTATTATAGAGTGTTCTATAGATAGAATGTGCTATAAAATCTACCAGTGACATTCCATCCTGACATTTCCTAATGTGCCACTAATGAGTCACATGGAAAGGAGAATGTGTTGATTAGTTTCCATGATATGTGCCTAGCAAATATATAGTAAGCATGAGGGATTTTGTTTTTAAGAATCTTGAAAGTTACTTATTATTTTAAGTGGTATTTATTAACTATCAGATAAATGCTTCCATTTAATTCTGTGAATAATTTGGTCACTGCTTTAGCCAGTAGTATGTTCTTTTGTTCTCTCCATTCATATGTGTCTCCAATCAAAGAAAATCAGTATAACAATCATCAGCTATTTGTGTTATTAGAATAACTAAATATTTTATAATCCTGAAAGCCTAGTATAGTTAGAGGAGGAAATGGAAGTTGAGGTTCCTATACAGAAATTTTTTTTCCATGGCATCTGGATGGCTCAGTAGGTTAAGTGTCGACTCTTGATTTTAGCTCAAGTCACGATCTCGTAGGTTGTGGGATCGAGTCCCACGTCAGGCTCTGTGCTGACAGCATGGAGCCTGCTTGGGCTCTCTCCTTCTCTCTCTGCCCCTCCCTGCTTGCATATTCCCTGTCTCAAAATAAATAAATAAATATTTTTAGAAAAGAATTTTTTTCCTTAACAAATATTTTTATTTAAAATATTTTCCCAGAAAACACAAAATGTTTTCCCAGGAGTTCCCCTCTACTTGCTAGATGGGATGCTGCCCAGTTATGAATAATTTAATAAAGCCAATTAGATCTTCAGAATTCTTTTAAAAAAAAGAATTCTTAAAAATAAAAAGTATTTTCCTGATAACCTTAGGCTTAGAGTAAATTCTACTCATTATTATCTATGGGTATGATATGCTTATTAGTCCAAAAAGATGTGTTTTAAGTTTCTATAAGATATCGTTTTCCCCCATTGGTTCTTTTTTCAACTTCATATTTAAAATAATGAAGGTTTTTCGCTATGAAATAATTATTTGGAGTGGGGTGTGTTTCACTAGACATTCTTCTAGGAATAAGAATAATGGTTTTATTCAAAGATTTCACCACAGAATAGGGTTAATGGGCTTTTTATTGCTAAGCTGGGATCCTAACCACTATTTATTATACATTTCTGGGTGAAATTTTTTTTCTATTTCCAAAAAAAATTACATAGTTTTAGTATTTTTCTCTAAATTTTTATTTGAATTCTAGTTAACCTATAGAAAGTTTTGTATTTTTTAAAAAACTGTTGACATAAAACTCATTCCAAAATTGAAGACTAGTTATACTTTTAGCATTTTTCCAGGAGTTACATACTAAATATTTTTATTTAGTACTTGATGATTACTCTCCAGTCCTTTTAAATATATAATTTTTAGTAACAATGTTTCTTAGATTTATTCTTAGATTTTTAAGTTCTCTTTAAAATTATAGGATGAGTTTAGATTTCAAATTAAGTTGCTGTATTTTACTTACACCTCTGTCTGCCAGAGGTGTGACTGAAGGAGAAGAACTTGTTTAATTATACATTATAGTGGTGAAATCATTTCTATGCTTTGAAATAATCCAAACCAAAACGATAAAGCAAATACTGATGGTCATCTGGCAACAAAACCTTCTCGTATCTACTCCGCAGAACCTGAGCAAAGGGCTGACAGATACCTGATGCTTTGTCAAGCTTTATCAACTACCATTGAAAAGATAGGAAATTCCAGAGTTGATACTTCTGAAAGAGAATACCCAGCAGATCTCTCAGATATGACTCACTGCTGCTACCCTGAAACTAAAATGTTTGTGTTTTTATTGTAGTGACATTATACGCCTCCTGCATTCTCCTGGGAGTGTTCTTGAATAGCAGTATACCTATATTTTTTGAGCTTTTTGTGGAGACTGTCTACCCAGTTCCAGAAGGAATTACTTGTGGAGTCGTCACCTTTTTAAGTAATATGTTCATGGGAGTACTTTTATTTTTCCTCACATTTTATCACACAGGTAAGAAAATTGACTTTTTATTGATGACCTAATGGTGCTGCAAGAGAGATTTATGGCCCTGGTGTATAGGGAATTTATATGGAGAATTCTCACCAAAGCAAATTACTTTGACAAAGCTTTCAGGTCCCTGAAAAAAAAAAAAAAAGTTCTCCATTTTGTTTTTCTTGAAATGCATCCTAGCCTGATGTAATGCACCCTCGCTCCCTAGAGTTTCTAGTTTAATGAACCTGGACCGGGGCCCTATATTTGTATTTTTAAAAACCCTCCAGGTGATTCTAATACACGGGTTCTTGTTGAGAATGACTGGTATACTGCTTTTTAAAAGATATTAGAATCTACTGTCTTAACATAAGGTACAAATTAACGTCAAGGGTAGATTTGTGGTGTCAAGCCTTAGAGACAAATGAGAGGTGACCCAAAGAGTGGGTGGAACGTATGGAACAGCACTGTCCAGTGGGACTTTTTAGGAGGCTGGCAGTGCTCCTTGTAGCGTCCAGTACAGTACCACTAGCCACACGCAGCTAGTGAGAGAAAGGGATTGGACTTTCTACCATTTTATTTTAATTAATGTAAGCTTAAATTTAAATAGCTGCATGTGGCTAGTGGCTAGTGAATTGGTCAGCACAGGTATAGAGTGAAGAGAAGGTTGAAGTGAGAACCCAGGGGGCACACCTTTAAAGAAAAGGGAAACCCTTACAATAGAGGAAGGGACAGGGTCCTGAACTTGGGTTTTCAGACAGAGGAGTTAGGAGAGGAAGCAGCGCGCACAGGCACAGAAACAGAGATGTTCCGCCAGGGAGACTGTTGAGGGAGCTCCTTGATGGCACCAGCTTCTGCTCAGAAGCCGGTTCATCTGTCAAGAGCTGGTGGGAAAGTAGTGGAGAATGGGCTTAAGGAGAGAATGGAACATTAAAATAACCTTGGAGGGTTGGGAAGAGATGGCCCAGGGACAGCTGAAAAGATTGCAGGGCTTGCTGAAGGCAGGCTCTTCGAAGGTTGGGATCCATGGGTTTGTAGTGACTCCGTTTTGCATAGCTGTTTGCTTTTCTCCGATATTCTTTCTTCTCCAGTCCAAAATCTGTCTTACTGTTTTGGAAAATTTGAGCATAATTATCTAGTATTCTTTCTTGTGTGTTAAGGATTTATACTTGTGATTCTTGAATGTGAAGTTTTTATTAACTTCTACTAGGCTTATATCCTATTTTATTTCCTCTTCATAAGCAATCTCTTATTACTATCTTTTTTTTCCCTTGTTGCTTTTCTCATAATTGCTCATCAAATACCAGTAAATTTGGATAATTTGTACATGAAAGAACCTAATTTGTAAGATTCAAATGTAAAGCATGCTCTAAAGTGTGACAATCCAAGAGGCCTAATATTTTATAGGAAACTTTCCGACAGGCTTATAATTGAAATAATAGCCACCTTGACTGGAAAATACATTTTTGAAACTTTCAAAGTTTCTGATGAAACAATCTGGCCTGGGTTTTGGACAACTTTTAGCATAGCATTTTCATCTAACAGCAAAAAGCATCCAAATGGCATGTTAATTTCTTAATATACATAATAAACAACAGACTAGATTATTTCCATCCATCAGTAATGGAGGTGAAGTAGGTTTTAACTTGTGTAAACTTGATGTGAGGTCAGTTTCTCATACGAAGGAGAGAGAGATTAATGAAGCCAGACCACTGTTGACAGTCCTCTTGAAAACATGTGTTTCCATTAGGGAAAATGCCATGAGGAGGTGTTGGAATAAGGTCTTTGCTTCCAATATGTTTTCTAAACAGAACAAACAATTCCAAATAGAATAAACAATTATTACACATAAGCTTTAATCCACTTCAGTATGTCACAGTTGAAATTAAGAGGCTTAATACCTCTCTTTTTGCATGGTAAAGTATGAGAGATGGCTCTGTTGCCCCTTCAGGTGATAGAAACAATTTTCCAGCTCACGGACACAGCTCTGCTAAGTGGTCCCTGCAGCTTGGTAAAGCATGTTTTTTTCTGCCTCTGGAAATAGTTTCATCCTCCCAGTATATAAAAACGACAACACTAGAAGCCCAATAATGTTGTCCTCCAAGAAACCTCTTGCATGTAGGCCTGTAAAACATAACACATATTTGTTAATGAGTTTAAGGCAGAGACTGCCCCCACACTGACTATGGCAGAGCCCCGTATACTCCCGACCATCTTACTTGGCCAGTAGAGTCTGTGTCACTCTGCTAGTCCAGCGGCAGCTTTCACCTTGTTCAGCAGAGACTAGAGTCTGGTGCAAGTGTCCTAGAACTGACATCAGTCCATGTTCACCCCCCATTTTGCAGATTCCTAGTGACCAGGTACGAGCAGATATTTTTGTTTCTCTGGCATTGATAGCAGAAGAAAAACTTAGCAACGTTTCTGCTAATTCCTGTGTCATTGATGGCAGTCAAGGCTTTATCTAGGTGGGGAAAAAAAGTTTCCCTCTTTTTGCTTGATTTCTGATCACATGTTTGTATACATATCTGTGTGGATGTTAAAGGTTTCTGCTTAGTCTCCATGATTATTATGAAAAAAAGAAACTTTAATAATTAATTTTAATCCAGCAAGATGATCTTCAGGAAAAAAAAAAAACAAAAAAACCTCAGTACATTTTGACATTTTAGAGAGTTAATGAGAAGGTATATGTGAAAGAGCCTAGGCCAGGGCATTCCTGGCATTCACCAAATATTTGTTTTGTTTCCTTCTAGATAATTTGCTGCTTGCTGGTAGGAATTTAAATATCTAGGATTCTATTTTTTTTTTTTTTTTTAGTTTACTTATTTTGAGAGAGAAAGACAGAGTGAACCTGTGGGGGGACAGAGAGCCGGGGAGAGACTGAGTCATTCAGGTGCCCCTAGGCTTCTATTTTAAAGACATGCCTGGGTGGCTCAGTCGGTTAAGTGTGCGACTCTTGGTTTTGGCTTAGGTCGTGATCTCATGGTTTGTGAGTTTCGGTCCCGTGTCAGGCTCTGTGCTGACAGCACACTGCTTGAGATTCTCTGTCTCCCTCTGTCTCTCTGCCCCTCCCAGCCCCCTCTCTCTTGCTTTCTCAAAATAAACATTAAAAAAGATGCTTATACATGTTTATTTTTAGTGTGTGTAATAAATGCACACAAAGATGCCCACATCTCTCTAAGGCTAAGGTTACTAGAACCATGAAGACCTAGGTGAGGCTCTTTCACGTACAACTAGTTGATCTCGCCTCAAAAGTCCTGTAGCAGGAGTTTGCGTGCCTCAAAACAGGTTTGAGGATACATACATTACAAATCTGAAAATTTTGCAAAGTTATTTCCTAAAAACAACTTTTAGTTCTATAGCCTAGTACCCTAAACATTTCTTAGGATAAATGGAATTCCCTTCCATTACATCCAGCATTCAAGTGCCATAATTCAGTCATATTAAAACTTGAAAACCCACCCAGAAGTTAGTTATATGTCAGGATTCAAGTCTGTCAGTTATGTGATTGGAAGGCCTGGATTTTAATCATCATGAAGATCTCTGGTTTCATAGGTCACTCCTTGAAAAAGTACTAAACTTCCTGACTAGTGTTTTATTTCCCCCACTACGTGCTACTTAGTGGGTGACTCTGTCAGATATAATTTTTTAGGTCTGTACAGACTAGCCCCAGAATGACCACATTAGAATGGCTTGCCAAACAGGAAAGCCTCCACTGGTGATTTGCTTGCAGATCGTGACCATTGCCATCACTGATGATGGTTGTCATACCAGCTTCTATGCCAGTGACACTGGCTTCTTTGGATCCCTGGGCCACAGTCTCCCACGCCCTCTTTTTTATCCTATTCTGGGTACCTGGAACAATGTCAGAAATTTGTCTTGGGGTTTTCAAGGTCACTTAAAAAAAAAAAGAAAGAAAAAAAACAGAAAAAAGCCAAAAACTGTTACTTGCTCCCCAATATAAGCAAAATTATAAAACTTCCTATGTTTGCTTTGAGAATCTCAGTGAGTTATTTCAGTCAGTACAGTGAAGCTTTATTCTAATAACTTTACATTTGACCAAATCAGTTTGAGGCTGCTGTTATGTTCTTTATATGCTTTGAAATATATTCTCATGTTCTACTTTATAGTTTGTAGCTTGTTCTGAAATTTGTATTGTTTGCTATCTTTTTGTTCTAGAAGCTGTGCAGCAGGTTTTGGTAAATAAACGAAATACCTCAGGCCTTTCATTTTTTAAGTAGGTGACCTCATGAATCTGAGGCTGCATTGTGGCTCAAAAGATTCAGGTAGTTACCAGAACAAGTTCACCAGATGTGGACTAGTGAGGAGTAATTTTATACGTAGGGAGTAATTATACAATGTTATGGTCAGATCTGTTGGATACTTAGTGTGGAGTGAAGAGAGCAGGGCATTACACCATGAAATTGTGATGTCAGCTGGCTCACTCAAGAGGAGTGAGAATGGAGACAATTTTGTTGAGTCATCATAATTCTGACTAAGTCCCCAAAGAAAGTAGAAGGTTGGTTCTGAAGGGTGGTATCTGGGACCAGACAAGTACTCGAAGGTGGTAGAAAACAAAAGCATAGCATCATTAAAGGGAAAGATGAGGTGAAAAGTATAAGAGTGCTTCTAGAAGAAAACAGTAAGAGGATGAACAAAATCCTAACTAGATCAGTCCCAGAAGAGCATCACCATTTGGTGCAGAGCCCACTTCACCAAGTAGAACACAGCATAGCACCTGTCTAAACTGTAAAACTGGCAGGGAGTACTCAGGATGTAGTATATATAATAAATGACAGAGAACCAGCAGAAATAGAGAGGCAAATTGTGTAGAATGGATTAATATTATCTCTAGTGAAAGACCAAAAGAAGCAATATTAAAGAACTGTGCTCCTTTTAAAAAGGTGTCAAGTGTAGGAAAGTTTCAGTGAATTAGGACTCTGTCAGTTCAGTTACGTCTTATGACACCAGGCTCAGAAAGGACAGCAGATGACTTTGCTACTGGAAGGTCATGTTAAACTTTCAAGCAAGGCTTTTCCTGCTTATTAGAGCACCTAAGCTGTGGTTTACGTGAATGGTTTTCAGCGGGAAAATGGATGATGCATATATTTTGGCTTTCTGAAATGGCAAATAATTTCAAAGAATACTTGTAGTTAGTTGAGCCAAGTGAACTTAATTAAAAGGTGGACTTGACTATTCGGAGGGAGGCACAGTAGTAAAAACAAACCATAACACTAAACAGCAATTATGAGGCATTTTTATAGATTTCATCTCAAATCAGGGAGAAGGAAAAATTTTACAACTCTGATGAAATAAAAGGTCTGCTTTAGCAATATTCGATAAATTTCTAGATTTGAGGTGAGCAAGGACAAGTCGGTTGTGGCTACATGTGTGTTACTCTAGCTCCCCATAAAATACAATCTCTTAAGATTTGGAAAATGCCATTGTTGTAGACTACTTTGTCAAGTACCATACTTTTTTTTAGCTCTTGCTTAAAATTTGACCTTAAAGTTAGAATGTTCACTTTTAATATAAACATTATGCTGTTCTATTTTACTGCTTTTTCTCTCGTTTTACTGCTTTTTAAATTTTTTTTACTGCTTCTTTTTGCCTGTTAAAATTATCACCAGAAATCCAGAAGCTACATGGTTAATATAAAAGCTGAAAATGCTGGTGTGTCATTTCAGGCGATATCAGAATAAAGACAAGATTCCAGGGGTCACAGCCTTCCTGGGTGTTTAGATTATACTCAATCCAAGTAAAGCACAGATACAGCTTTGCATAGAAATACCATTGAAATATATGTCTTTGTTGTATGCTATAGAATAGCATGTCTGACTTTTAAAATGTAAAAATTGAGAGGTAGGGAGCCTGCTTTTGTAAGCATATTACAGAAAAAGGGTATTTCAGCACCTTTTCTTACCACTTGGTTTTCTGATTTCCATTCCTGAGCATAAATTGCTCTTTTAGCCATATGAATTATGGATTGAACTAAAGCAGCAGTGTAGAAATCTTTAGGATGATTTTTGAAGATTAAGGCAGTATTAGTATTCTGTAGAAGTACAAAAGGAAAATATAAACCTATACCAGTGCCCAAGGGAAAAAAATATACCAGGGAGCTTTTTCCCCTTTATTTGTTGTTGTTGTTGTTGTTGTTGTTGTTGTCTTCATTGAAATTGCTAAATAGATAGATATTAAACTAGGGACGTTATCCCCACCACCACCAACCCAACCTCTTCATGCCAGGGGGCTGCTGACTTGTGCTCCCAGAGCTTCAGGACTGCCTGCCAAGGAGGGTTGGGTAGAAGGGAGCTGAACAGATGCACAGGTCAAGGGCCACAGGAGCCGAAGGAGGCAGCCACAGGCAGCCACAGAGAGCTGGTGTGTCTTGTAGCACGAGGCTGGGATTGGCGTGTGGGCAGGCCCTGAATTCATGAGCGAGCAGTTTTGAAGAAGCATGTTCTCAGTACCATTAAATCAAGTAACAGCAGAATTGCCTGTTTAGAGGATTCCTATAGGTGTTCAGATAAATTGGTATCATACATATCATTTATGCTGGTAGGGGGGAAAAAACAGAAAGAAATAAACCAAAATATTCACAGTAGTTCTTCTGAGGGTAGAATTAGGATTAATTTGTTATATTTTATTTTTTTCATATATTTTCTAACCTGTCTTACAATCATTACAACTTGCTGAGAACTCGATATTTCTGTCCAAGAAAATCTAAAAATGTTATCTCAAAATTCAGGTCATTTTCTTGTCTTTCTTACCCATCAGATATTTCTCAACAGAGAGAGAGTGATAGTGATAGAGGTTATTAAAAAACAGCCACCGAACATTTAAAGGGGATTGATTTTTTTTTTCTTTGAAGGAATAGATTTTTTCTTTTTTTGCCACCAAGGTCAAGGTGAGTTAAACTGACAAAAAGTTACTAATAATATTGATTTAAAATGTCCCACATGAAAGCGATATAATACATCACATGTATCACCTAGACTCCAGATCGCCACTGTTCATTGAACACCGGTTTCCAGGCCTTCCATGATGCATTTAGTATAAGTGCTTTGGAATAATGTACAACGATTGCTCCCGGCATACAGGTGCTGTTCTGCCGGTGATGTGTGAATGCTCACAACTGCGTGTTTTTGTCTTACAGAGTTGTCTTGGTTCAACTGGTGCCTTCCCGGGTCGTGTTTGCTCAGTCTCCTCCTCATTCTGTGCTTCAGGGAATCTTATGACAGACTCTATCTTGATGTGGTTGTCTCAGTGTAATAGCACAGACTTGAACGAGTGTGAAAGGGACTGAAAATCATACGGCATACTGCACATTTGCTCAGAGTTGCACACCTTAACAGGAAAAAAAAAGGAGAAGAGAGAAACTTCACTCAGAGGTTTTGTCAGGTTACAGATGATCACATTCATTTCATGACTACTAGGTAACAATAACGTGGGACTTGAGTGATAATAGGGGACGTAAAGACTCTAAATGGCATACCCGTGCCTGGTTCTGGGGTTGGAAGTGTGGAGATCCTACACATAAAGCACTACCTAAATAATGCCCTCTATGTTCTGTGCCAGTGCTAAACTACTGATTGATTAATTGTAATTATGGGAAGAAATAAAGGGTATCTATCACATACCTTACCGAAGTCACATATCAGAATAGGAAGAAATGCCACTAACTTCTAAAGAAGTTTAAGCCCTATATCAGACTTTAGTTATAAAATAGCCAACAGTTATATCGATGATAAAATTTAGCCATGTGTACACTACGTTTTTTCTAATAAAGCCATTTCTTATGTGACTCCTTATTTTTAATTAGGTCGGAAACCTTTGGCCATCTTTATTATGGTGAACAGGTGCTTCCCAGTGACTTCAGAGCACATACTTTGTGTCTCGATATCAACTTATCCTTGTTTCTGTGAAATACAATTTCATCTACTAGGCTCTTAAATAATTATATTAAAGGTGACTAAATGTTTAATATAGTCGCATTAAGTATTGTATGAAAAATCTAATTCCGTTCTGATTTAGCACTTTGTTAAAAGTGAAATGACAAATCCCATGGAACGTTCCGTGTCTTCAGCCTATATATATGCATATGTACATGGTGACGTGGGATATAAAGTCCAGCACCAGCTATTAGTTACTAGGGTTGCGTTTTATTAAATGGCCCATGTTTGAAAATAACAATTTATAACATTGAAACCTTCAGATCTGTTGAGTTATTTCTGAATTGCATTCTTGTATTTCAATTCAGGTTGTGAAATATTCAGTTCTCTATGGAGTCCATAAATTTGAGAGGACGATATTTTGCTGGTACCTATTTTCTTTGTATGGATGATAGCTTTAAAAAAAAAATGACAGTTATTCACTGGACAGCTCTCAGACATGTATTTCACCGTGACATAAAATATGCTTCGGTGGGATTACGCTATTGCCACTGTTCACACTTACATAATTCCCCTTACCCAAGAAAACCAAATGTTTTCCCAAAAAGACAAGAATAGTACTTTCTTTGCCTTCATTATTCTCAGCTTCCTTCAACCCCCTCTTTTTTTCCTCACCTGAAATTTACATCTTCATTGTCAGCTAAATTTGTGTTTTATTTGTCTTCTTCTGGACAGAACACAAGCCAGCTTCTTCCATTAGCCATGGGAGTAGAATGTGGTTAAAGAGAGCTAGTTGGCACTCCTTTCTACTCCTCTCTACACATGTGTACACACTGTCATATGCGGTCCCAAATGCCCCTCCTCTCCCCTCTTTATATTAGCTCACCTCCATCTCAGAGGGTGATTTAAGCCTTCTAAGATCCTAAACTGTGTTCCTTGAAAAGTAAGAAAATCCTCCCCTTCAGCATCTGTCTTCAGTCACCTTTAAATCAGCCCCTTTATAGCCATCCTGCTAACTTAGCATCAAGAACTGAAAAAACTAAGGACCTTGCTATAGAGAAGAAGATGAAGGCTGGGCTTAGTTCCAATTAACCCTGTCATTCTTAAATAAAAATAAAGCAGATTTCTTGAAGATGATTGAAAGCCAGCCACTAAAGATATGAGTAGTCTGTGAGCCAGGGCTAAAATAAGCACCACCCCTTCCTGTGTAGACAGAAGACAGAACAGAGAGGGAAGAATTATGAAGTATTTAGTTGTAGTCAGAACTATTGTCTTTGAGGACCGCTGTATGAAATTTTGCTGTAATGAGACATGATACAGAACACTTTAATTAAATTCTACTTCTAATACAAAGTAAAGAAAAACACTTTAAAATATTACCTAAATGACTATTTAGTTGAAAGACGTCCCAAGTGAGTATGACCAGAAATTCCTACATTGTACCAGACACCAGCCATTGTTCTTAGCATACATGAGATGAGATGGGTCCTTCCAGCTTGTTTATATCTGGCAAATGCTTGTTCTGTTTCCAAACTGCAATGTTTTAAGTGATCAAAATTTCATATACCAAACCTGATAGAACCAAAGGGCTTTGGAGGTGGGGAGAGAATTACACAGTATTTCTTGAATGTTCCAAGTCATGTTTATTTATTTTTTTTTTTTACTTTTTGTGATTATTTCTAGCATGCATCAAAATAGAACAGCTGTTGTCTCTGTACTTTCTAAACAAATACTAAGGAGTCTTAATGAAATTTTATAATGAAAGAACTCTTTTTTAAAAATTTTTTAATGTTTATTTCTTTTGAGACAGAGCATGAGCAGGGAAGAGGCAGAGAGAGAGGGAATGTGAAGCAAGCTCCAGGCTCTGAGCTATCTGTCAGCACAGAGCCCGATGCAGGGCTCGAACCCATGAACCGTGAGATCATGACCTGAGCTGAAGTCGGATGCTTAACCGACTGAGCTACTCAGGCACCCCCAGCGAAAGAACTCTTAACCTTGCACTAAGCCAACCCCTCATTTTAGAATTTATAGAAACCATCCCAGAAAGGTTAAGGGTCTTGCCAAAGGTCACAATCCTAGATAGTGACAAAAGTAAATCAACCAAAACCCACACCATCTGACCCTCAAACCAGTGTTTTTCCCCATCTCACAAAACTTCAGCTTAATTTGGACTTCCTGGGGGTGTTCATGAGCATCCCTCTATGTTCATACACAGCGGGACTTAAGAACAAATCATCATTATGGAGTGTGGAAAGTACAGGGGTCCAACTGAGGTGACTTTTTAAAGTAAGATCATTCTGTTTTCTTCACCCCGTTGGTGCTCTAACGTCTCTAAGTCTTAGCTTGTAGGGACATGATATAAAAAGATTCTGATGAATAATTCAATCCTCATAAACCAAGTCAACAGCATTAATTGGTAAGGACATTTTATAGTGTAAATTCCCTGTGGCTTATCAATGAATACTTCACAGTTTATGGGAAGAAACATTTTTTAATATGGCCCATGGTCGAGGTATAGGAGCAAGATAATTACACACACAAATGCACTTCACTGGAGGATGGAGATAATAAAATAACGAGGGAATCAAATACAAGGATAATTTTGTATATTTAAGCATATATGGCTTAAGGGCCAAGCTTTATCATAGATCATATATTTATGCTTAATTATTGAGAATGTTTACAGCTTGTTTTTATGCAGCCCTTCTAATGAGGGATTCAAGCTAAGAGATTTTAAATTGAAGAGATTAAATTCCCATCTACTTTAAATTGGGTTTTTTACTATTATTTTTACTAAAATATAGGCATTCATCTTGCTGCTTGCATAAGTAGAAGCTGCATTTTAAACTCAAGATCAAATACAAATGCACAGTAAATTTAATTTAAATTAATGTTAAAATTTTTTTTAAATCACATTAATTCCACACTTGTGCCTGAAATAATAAGTGCAGGAATTACTGTGATTATACCATCTGATATAATAAGTGCAAAAGCTGTGATATGAAGAAAGTGCCATATTAAAAAAGAAACATACAGAAAACTATGAGGAAATTTGACTAGACCTTTTTATAGATAGAGGAACAATAGAAATCCACTTTAATTTGGAATTATACTGAAAGGGACAAACTAAAGTTTATTTCCATACCATCTCCAGTCTGTTAGGAAAATAGAAGCGATACTCCAGGGGCAGGTGGTGTTGGGCCGCTGGAGAAGAACAAAAGCTGATGGGGAGATTTTGGGGTGCTCTTTTAACAGCATCCACTGGATACTTTGTGCTCAATGGAGGTAGTGCTCAGTTAGCAGACCCCTTGGCAACCCTAAGCACGCATGTCCTTTCAGGTGTCTGAGGCTCTCCTAGGTCTCTGCTTCCTCATTCCGACCTCCTGGCTCAGGCCTCACCCTGAACCCCACCCTAAGCTCTGAGGCAAAAGCCCGGTCTCATTCTTGAATGCCTCTAAGGCCACGCACCTAGGCTTCCCTCTCATGAGCAGGACACTAGCATGAGTAATCCAGAAAGATTTATCATTTCTTCCCACGGCAAGTCTGATAAGTTAGAATATTCACTGAAATGGGAATGACAAAGGTCTCTAACATGCTTTTCTAGTTATTATTTGTTGCATTTTAGATTAGGGACTGATTAATCTGCCTTCTGTAGTCTTTCTGTTGCTTCTTGGAACCTGGAAAGCCTCTATTATAATAGCTTTCCATCTCAGCCCACACTCAGAAAGTGAGAACAAAAGGTCACCCCACCCTAGCTGTTCTTTCATCCAACAAGGGAGAATTACCTTTAAAAAAAATACTAAAACTAAAAACAACCCCCAAAAAAAGGCAACTAAAAAAATGAAAGCATGGAATTCATTTCAGCCACTCGATAAAATGAGGGAAACAATAGACCATTTAAGCTCTAACCCCATACCACAGTGCTCTCAGAGTTCCCTCCCTCCTGGCTCTTCTAGTCTGCAAGGGAGGCTTCTACAATTTTTTTTTAAATGTTTTATTTATTTCTGAGAGAGAGGGATAGAGAGACAGCGTGAGCAGGGGAGGGTCAGAGAGAGAAGAAGATACAGAATCTGAAACAGTCTCCAGGCTCTCAGCTGGCTGTCAGCACAGAGCCCGATGCGGGGCTCGAATCCACGAACCACGAGATCATGACCTGAGCCGAAGTCTGACGCTTAACCAACTGAGCCACCCTGGCACCCCTAGGCTTCTACAGTCTTGACCAGAGTGGCAAGAATGACTTGGAGACACTTTTAATTTACCTAAATGATAAAAAGTGAAATGTCGGCTTAGTTCAACTTAATTTAGATTTTTTCTAATTTAGATTGATTTCTTCCCATTAACCCAGATGGATCATGGAATCAAGGAGATGATCGAATCCAATTACCTCATCTTACAAATTAACAGAGAACCTTTCAGGTTCAATGCCACAGGCAAGTTTTAGCTTGTAAACTGAGTCTTAGACCAGCATTCTTTCCATAAGTGATCAATGCAGTAAACAGCAACAAATTTTTTAAGTAAACTTTCTTCCATTTCTTTCCAATTTTTGAAAATTAAACAAGAAATGCATGAATGTTTATCCATTATCAAATACCCAGTACAGAAAATATAGAGCAAAGTCTACCTCCATACAAACACGTGCTGACTATCCATTCCCCTTTCCAAAGTATTCTTTATGAATCCTTTCAGAAATTTTTCTATGCATTGGCATACACATGTATAGAAACTTAGAGGGGATTTAAAATCAAGTCATCTAGGGAACTATTTCATAGATCATGTTGGCTTTAACTGTCTTGGGCAGAAGCAGGAGTTTCTGAGATCCTTATTGCTCTTCCAGATGAGTCTCTATCAAATGTAGGAGAGGTTAGTAAAGACATTTCACAAACCTGGTTGTGTACCGTCAAACTCTATAACATCCTAAAGCTTAATGATGAACTCCAACATGCAATATCCTGGTTTTCTTATTGGAAATAGAATTTCTGTTTTTATGTCACCAACTAAAGCCCATGTACTGTGAAAAAAGAAAGTGAATGACCCACACCCAAAACCCAAATAGATTTTCTTGACAGGGTTTCCTCGTCTCAGCAGAGGCACACAGTACCATAGAAGGCAGAGTCAAGACGATAAACTATGTGATTCCATTTTTTTAAACAACGGCTAATCAAGATTCCGGTAACCCTTCCTATTTTCCTGACCACCTTCCTCAGCTACCCTATCTATCAAGCTAGCCACCCATAAAACTGATGAATTATACCAGGACAAGAGCATAGGTTGGTTTGGTCACCTCTTCCTTTCCTGCCCATCTTCCCATCCACCTTTCCCGTTTCTGGTTGTGTCTTCTTACGTATTCCTGACTATTCTTGAAAGCAAGCTGTGTGAAACCCAGATATTCTGAGTGGCCAGCATTAGAAAGGCGAGCTGGCCAGTTTTTTCATGAACTAGACTGGAGAGACCCAGGAGTCCCCATGTTCCAGGCCTGGTATCTTCAGCCGTTTGACCTGGAGCAAGTCACTTCATTTCTCATTCATCACATCTCTGAAATGAAGGAGTGAAGAAGGATATTCCCTCAGGTCTCTTCCAGTTCACAAACTCAGGTCCATTCTTACTTAAGCAGTAGGAAATGACTAAGCATTTCAAACTGCAGAGATTTCCAGCACCTTCGTGTTTCCATGTGAGCGGTCACCCTCCTGTGAACATATGGACAAGTCCACTGCACACACATTCACAAGAAGAAGTGGCTGTTTCATTGTCTGTGGTAGGAGATAAGCTACAGGTGCTGTTTATTTCCCCCAAAGGACTTTGTATATGAATTGCAGTGTTTATTGAATTTATCAAAACCAATAAGAGAAAATCTGCCATTTGATATCAAGATAGCATTCTGGGAGCCAGGTCAGAGTACTGCATTTGCTCCCTGGAATCAGGCCAAGCCAGGAACCCATCTCTCGGCTTGCTTCGATTCATCGTGAGTCAATGATGTGTTTGCACCTGTAGAAATCAAACTTATCAGATCAGATGCAAAAGCCCATCCTCAAACTTAGATTTTGAGAGTCATGACACCAAAAGAATTATAAGTTGCTTTCCAACCATGTCATCTCTGCATGGCCACATTCTGTCAGTAGAGCTGTGCAGATATTTTACTGAATGAGAGCAGAGGATTAGCATGCTGAGCTCTGACCTGTGAGCAAGCGTTAGTAAATGAGGCTTCACTGAGATTCCAACGACAGCACAATGGCTGTCAGAGAGAGAAATGAACCAAAAAAAAGATGAGGCTGGGAGTCCGGAGGCCTGGGTCTCAGCCTCTGTCTCCAGGGCAGCTGCTGAGCATCCTTGGGGCCTTGGCCAAATCACCTGTTCTCTGTGAACTTCAGCTTCCACACCTCTAAATTAAGAGGGTTAGAGTAGACGTTTCTTTCAGCTGAAAAGTTGTATACACCTATTGGTCACACACCACAGAAAGTAGAAAACAACATGAGAGCAATACCTATCCACCGGTACTTCCAATTATACATTATCATCTCAAATAAATGAGGAATTGTTATAAGAGTGATGTGTTATAGCTGTCAGGCAATGAGAGAAACTCTCAGGCTGTCAACATACCTGTGCATTCCTTCATTCATCCTTTTATTCATTCTGTATACCCAGTAATTACACGTGTGCCGTGCGTGCCTGTGAAAGATAATCAGAAAAACAAAAGATGTTTCTACCCTTCAGGACCTTTTAGATATAGTTTTAAAAACAAAAACAAATGCTCTCCTTAGCTAGCAATTAAAAGAAATCATGACAGTTTCCCAAATCCTTAATTATGCCAGCAGGAACCTAAATATCTTTCTTATGCCATCATTAACCGCAACTGATTTCAAGGAAAGGATATTTTGTCCCTTTGAAATTTTCATCGTAGACAGGGCCTGTATCTATGTGGGAGCACAGAATCAATTCTGGCATGAGGACCCCCAAACCTTACCATCATTACAGGGCTGGGGAAGGTTACTAGTCCTTCTGGAAGCTGGGAAGGTTGTCAGCACCTGCACCTTCCTCCGAAGACAAATTGAACAACTGTGCACACACTAAGATACACCTGTTCACAAGTCCTTGTGAGTCTCTTTGAATTTTAACAAAGAACAAAGACTAAACACCAAAAGGAAGGATTTGTAATAATAGAGCTTGGGATTTTGGCCTGTCGGGTAGATAAAGGGCTATTCTGGAGACTGGAGATTTTGAGTGAACCCAAGCACACTTGATGCATCACGAGCAATGTCCTGGTCCTCGAAGCCTTCACAGAAACCCAAAGATGCTAAAAAGGGCAGGGTTTAGTTGTGCAGATGATTTTATTTATGCAAATGTCCCCAGTTTCAGTATCTCCCTCTCTACCAGGAATATATCATCTTGGAGGCTTGTGAAAATTAAGCTTTAGGAAAATTCTGCTTCCCTCCCACTAAAACTGCATCCACATGTCCAAAACAAAATTGCTTCCTTGACCTACACACACAACCACCTAT
Source organism: Hyaena hyaena (assembly GCF_003009895.1). Classification (NCBI taxonomy): domain Eukaryota; kingdom Metazoa; phylum Chordata; class Mammalia; order Carnivora; family Hyaenidae; genus Hyaena; species Hyaena hyaena. The sequence continues at coordinate 1,682,919 of NW_024080811.1, forward strand.
TTCTGTTTAGGAAGAAGTCATGAGAAGTGATGGCTCCCATTTCACCTGCCACAGGCAGGATGGGGTCAGCCCAGCGGAATTCAGCTAAGATTGAAGGGGGGTGTTGGGGTAGTCTCTTTCTTCTTAGTTCTTTCCTGAACTCACTCGTTCACATTGTATTGCTCTTCCCGATGAGGAAGTTATTGCTGAGAAATTGTTTTAGTAGGTGACGTCAGTGTCTCCAATGTGGCCATCCCTCCCCTCCCTAATCCCCTAGTCCTCTCAGCTCCTGCCCTGGAATCCTTGCTCGCCATCCCAAGGAACTGCAGTTGCCCTTTCACTTTTCAGGGAAAAAACATTGATTGATGTCTTAGCCCTGACACCTCACCCTCTTTTATCTCAGAATAGAGAAAGAAACCTTTCCATATTTGTTGTCTTTTTAACTCAAGCTTAGTACAGCCTCCTGGGCGGGGCAACTCCATGCTACCTTCTGTCACCTGTAATTGTCCTTCCACCTGACTGGGGGAAAGGTTATTCTGATGAACCCGCTGCTGATTCCCTTCCTATTCCTTCGGTCTTTTATCAATATTGCTCTACCAGTAAATTCTTCGTTAGCTAGGTCCTAGAATTTATTTCATTTTTTTTAACTTTAATTTTTTTCTTACAAAATTGCTTCTTTTATCTTAGAGCAGACTATGATCTTTTTCCTTCTGTGTACTTTATAATACAATTTGAACATAATGGAACATTCTAAAATAGTCAGGCAGGGATTTCATCATAGCCAATATTAAATGCCAGGAGAGGCAGATCATATTAGAAGAGAAAAAAGAAAAAAGATCTAGAATGGAGGAGGCTGGATCTCATAATTCAGCCGGTATATTTTGGGCTCCTGCTGCATCCTGAGCCCTGGGTGAGGCACTGAGGATGCTGAAACAAGTAAGATAGTGTCCTGGCCATCACATTCATAAAAACTGTAATTCAAAGCTAGCAACACCCTCAAAAGGCTGCTGAAAGCTTTGTACTTTTTTTTTTTTAACTTTATTTTGAGGGAGTGAGAACACAAGCAGGGAAAGGACAGAGAGAGAAGGAGAGAAAGAATCCCAAGCAGGCTCTGCACTGTCAGTACAGAGTCGATGCAGGGCTTGAACTCGTAAACAGTGAGATCATAAACTGAGCCGAAATAAGAGTCGAGGCTTAACTGACTAAGCCACCCAGGCACCCCTGTAGCTTATTTCTACAATTATTCATGGGATCTTACTCAATTTGGAAGAATATATTCTAAATCCTATTTTCTTGGGCCATTAAAAATCCATACATGTCCCCGTATAGGAGGATTAGGAGGAACTTGACGGAGGAACAAGGGGGAGAAGAAGGGGGGAAATGGTGGGGGAAAGGGAGAGAGGC
>NW_024080811.1:1684424-1945913 GCF_003009895.1 Hyaena hyaena
AAAAAAAAAAAAAAGTTAAAAAAAAAATCCATGCATGTCCCTAATCAACATATGGCTCTGTATAACCTTAGTATAAAATACTCCTGGATAGCTTTTGAAGGGAAAGGCAGAGAAACTGTTTTGATGACTTGAAAAAGGGGAAAGGTTTTAGGGAAAGCTTCCAAAGATTTCTGATATGTTAGTGCTTATTTAGACATGGGATTAGGCAGAGAGACGAGCCTTCTAGCAAGGAGGAGACAAGGCCGTGTAAGGAGGCCCGGGAGACCTCTGTGGAAGAGTTAGTGAGACATAAGCCAGGCCTATAGGCATTTGTTAACATATCTGCCGAGCAAAAGTGGAGAAGGAGGTTTGGAGGCAGAACTATAGTAGAAGTAGATTCTGGAAAATAGTCCCGAATCTGGCTTCTCACTGAGTCATCTGGCCCAGCCTCCTGCCTCCAAGTACATCCTGCCTGCAGCATGTCTGGCCAACTGCCTTCTCAGCTCAAGAGGGATGGAGATTCTACAACCTCCCTGTCATCTGTACCAGAGCCACTCCCCATTTGCACTGAGAAGTTCTTGCTTTCAGAGGATGGAGGCCAGAGAGGAGCAGTCAAGAAATAGAGTAGCAGAGGGGAGATCGCAGAACAAATCAAGGCAGAGGACCCCCAAGTGAGGAGGAATTGCAGCGGTGGGCAAAGAGCTCCCACATTTCCCACTTCATGCTCTCAAGCCTGGGGGAGCGCTAGAAGGTAGCGGCAGCCATCTGGGAGCCCCGCCCTTACAGATGCCCTGTCTGGCAGAGTGGGGTTTCCTGTTCTGTTCTGAGAAAGCAGTGACAATGTAGACATCCACTGCCTCCCAAGAGGAACTGTGTTTTACTCCAAAGTCTGTAACTTTAACAACCTCCCCTCCCTTCCAAACTCCAGGGAATGTTCTGTAATTGAAGGCATACTTTCAATACCCTATTGTGTTTCATGCACTCTGCCAGTGTAGTTACTTCTTATGCCAATTGTTGGGTGCACAGAAATCTTGAGTAGTCCAAGTGAACTCAGATCCAAGTCAAGTTCCCATCCCTTACTCCATTCAGATTTTTCCATCTACCTCCACCCTCTCAGTCACACTCCTGGAAGCAAGCGAGAAAGCCTGTCCAACCAGAATCGCTATCCCAAAGCCAAACCACTTTGTTGTTCTCCTTCTGTTCCTAAGCCATGTATTTGGTCTAATTTTATACTGTTCGTAGTTCTCTGGCATACATGCCTCTGCACTCCCCGGCAGGGTAGGAAGGCCAGCAGAGAGAGGCCCAGGCAGCAGGTGGTAGGTAGGATGCCTGCAGGGCCTCATGTAGGAGGCTGCCTCAGCCCAAGGCCACCACCATCCATGCTGGGGACACCAGGGGGGGAAGGGGGGGGGCTAGCATGCCAGTCAGGCTCCTCCACTCCCATTCCCGGGTTTCCTGTAGGTGACCCTGCCTTCAGCCTTGAGCCTGGCTCTTGGCCTTGAATCTCATTCCTGTTCATGCCTCCCACCCTCTCCTGTCAGTCTCAGGCTGCAGTGAAGCCCCTGACTCCTTTCATTCAGTCTATGGAAAAACAAAGTCCTTTCCTGCTGGGATCCAGGTGCACCCTGGGAATGGTTTTTGGCTGAAACTGCTGCAGTTAAACCCAAGAAGCTCTGGTTGCCAGAGTGAAATAGTGTCCAGCAGGCTGCAGCAGACTCCCTGCTTCTGAAGCTCTAAGAGGATGGGTCAGGGCTATGCCAGGGGACTGAGGATGGACCAGATGATCTCTTGAGGTTCCTCCCAGCTCCAGGACCTGACTTTTAAAATGGCAACACTAAGATCTAGGCAACATAAAGATGCAGACTCTGACAGCAGGTGCCCTGCTTCCTATGACACCCCATGTGACCAGCAAACTTTCTTTTCCCAGCACAAGACATGGTGTAAATGGGAACAGGTGCGGGGGGACAGGGAGAGCTTAAAATCTGGCTCCCCTGAGACTTGACACTGAGGGTGTTGTGTGCGTATCTACTGGCCTGGCTCTGTGATGCCGTGGGTCTGTGCAACTGTCAAAACATAAGTGCGTGTGATAAATTCCCCTCTGACACTCGTCACAATTTAGGAAGCGTTCAGTGCGTTTTTAAACAGTTCTTACCATGTAAAGATTGTATTACATTTTAATAAAAAAATTTTTTTTGCGTTTTACTTTTTTAATATTTGGGGATTTATAGACTTTTATTTTATGGCCAAGTATACTTTTGTAAGGAAATGTTGAAGTCTTGAGTATTTTTATTCCTTTAAAACTATAGTTAATGTCAACTGTAAACACTGACAAATTGTATTCATGTGCAATTTTCCCTCCTTTTCATCGGGTCTTTTTAAGAAACTATGTTTTGGCAAAGTATTTTATTTAAAACTCTGCTTCATTTTACACATTGTGAATACTGAAGATTTTGAAAAATAAAGATGCATTTAAAATCTCTGTGCTGTTATACTGTGGAAATGGTAATGTGCATTGCTTTGCCAAAGTGGTAATTAAATGTTTAATGGTTTAGAACTCCTAGTTGAGAATTGGGTGTTCTAGTCATTACTCACAGTGCGGGAGCTTCCACATAATAAGCCTCCTCTTCTTTGGAGAATGCGCACTCAAATGGCGATCTCCTGTTCAGTTAGGAAATATGGTCATGTTAATGTTATAGTTACTGTGCTGTGGTTTTGCAATAAATGTGTATTGAAAGCACTTGTGATAAAGTGGTCCGCGTTTTGTTTTTAATCAAACTCCAACTGGCAGTAGAAGTGGAGCCAAAGCTCCCTGAGCATTTGGGGAGCAAGATTTAGTGGGAAAACAGGAGCTCGGGATCAGGACAGCCTGCTCCTCCACCAACAAGCCCCGAGACTTGGGAATTCCTTCATCTCTTTGGGTGATCCTGTTCCCTCAGCCATTAAAAAAACATAATTAAAATGGAAGGGGGGATAATTATACTTACCTCCCATGGATCTGGTGATGATGGAATAGAGCAATCAACGTAAAGCACCTGGCACATCTTGGTTGCCTGATAAGTGTTATTTGCCTTCTTCCGTTCCTTCCCTCTTGTAGCACTCCCAAAGTCTTCATTTTCATTTAATTTTTTAGAACAGTCACGTTAAAATTTATTGACCCTCTGAGTAAGGCGAGAGTTATTAAATCCTTACATATTTAATACTGCCTCTAATTTATCATAGTTGTTCATTCCCAGAAAGGTTGATCACAGCTGCATCGAAAGAGTATTTGGGAAATGTGACAATGTTGTTTGTATAATTCGGCTCCAAAAGGATTTGCCTCTGTGGAATTGGAAACAAAAGAACAAGCAGCTGAGTGCCTGGGTGGCTCTGTTGGTTAAGCCTCAGACTCTCAATTTCCGCTCAGGTCAGGATCTCACCGTCATGCTTTGGGCTTGTACTGAGCGAGGAACCTGCTTAAGATTCTCTCTCCCTCTCCCTCTGCCCGTTCCCCACTCGTGCGTGTGCATACGTGCGCACGCGCTCCTTCTCTCTCTGTTAAAACAAAACAAAACAAAAGAATAATAACAACAAAAAAATAAGAACAAACAACAAAAGCTATTGAGGTAAGTCCAGATCCATCACAAAAACATGGAAGCATCTCCTTGTTTCGTTTCAAAGCAAGCACACCCATGGGTAAGTGGAGGGGAGCCCAGTCTTGGGAAAACTTAGAATCATCAATGTCCTTTAAGAGGGAAGTGTTTCTTTCAGGATTAGTTTCCAAACAGTGCTGTTATCCTCTTGAAGGTTCCAAAGTCTTCATTTTTAAAAATACAGAAAAGCAGAATGCTTCCTTTACTTCTTCCTGATGCAGTTTTGGAGCGGTGGTGGTGAGGAGGTCCAGAGCTGACGGCCAAGAAAGGATTCTTGAGGCTTGACATGTCTTTGGTGCAAAGAAGGTGATTTTATTAAAGCACAGCGACAGGACCCGAGGACCGAAGTTGCTGCACTGGGTTGTGAAGAGAGACTAATTATATACCATGGAGTTGGGGGAGGTAAAGGCAAAAAAGAGGTTTCCAAAAGGACTTTCATATATTAAAGAGGACTCATAAGATACAGAGGCCTAGCTATTGTCAAGCTAAGATAGTCTTTTCCTCTAGTAAGGCATTAACATTAAGATAGTAGGCAGTTCCTGGAGAAGTGTTATACTCTGTATTTGCCTCAAGTATTTGTCAACGGGCTGCGAGCTGTAAAGAAGTTTAATTGTACCTACCATTTCCTTTTTGCCTCTGTTCTCCACCTCACCATGGAGGGGAGTGTGATGTTAGGGCTCCGGGAAACTGAGTCTATAGGTTTCTGGATAGGCTATTGATAAGATTGCCTGTTTCTTGTAATTTACTAAGACATTTGTAAACTGATGGAGACTCATGCCCTGCATGACTGTGACCTCTATGGGTGAACCATTGGTTTTTCCCTTTCTTTTGTTCTGGAGAAGCCAGGAGTGTCTGAGGAATGTCACACATACCCCAGCTGGAAACAGGAGCGGGGGACGGGGCGGAGAGGTGGTAGTATCAGCTTGCCTTATGCTCCCTCATCACTTACTGTAAATTATTTTAATATAGAACAGGTCTTATCTGTATTTTTATTTTCTGTCCTTAACATTAATTATATCATGAATTAATTATATTATGAACATTCCCCCATGACCATGGAAACTTTTATAATTTAAAGTATCTAATTTTATTGTTGGCATTAAGACTGTTTCTGGGGAGATTTATTCTGGGGAATATAAGTGTATATTTATCCTCGACCTAGTTTCTGATTCTTTTCTTAGAAAAGATACCTAGAAGGAGAATTACTTGGTTCAGGTATGAAAACTTTTAGCTCCTGACAAATGTCCCCATATTAATTTAATTATTTATCCAGCCTAAATGGAAAAAAGTGTTACTTCTCCATGCTCACTCCTGACACCTAATGTGTAGGTTTTTTCACACCAAGCAATTCTCTGGATTTGTATCAGACACCAACAGTTTAACTCAGTCATGACACTAACTGCCTGGAGTTAGGGAAGACCCCACTAAGGAAGGACTCAGTCTCAGGGACTGCTCCCCTACCCCCGACATTGGACATGGATTGCAAGTCCAAACTGTCTGTTACCTGTGCTTCTGACCAATAAAATGCTATAAATCAGGGGTTCCCATGCCCTTGTCCTCAGGTTTGAAAATTTGCTAGGAGGACTCACAGTACTCAGGAAAAGAACAAAATTACCAATTTACTACAACAGGATACAACTCAAGAACAGCCAGATGGAAGAGATGACTAGGGCAGGGTGTGGGGGAAGGGGCGGGGGCATCCATGCCCTCTTCAGGCTTGGCACCACCTCCCAGTACCTCCACCTGATCATCAACCTGGAGCTCAGCTGACTGAATAAATCATTAGCCATTATTGGGGCACCTGGGTGGCTCAGTCCATTAAGCGTCTAACTCATGATTTCAGCTCAGGTCATGATCTCAGGTCTCACGGTTCTCACAGGTTGTGAGTTCGAGCCCTGACTCAAACTCTATGCTGATGGTGCAGAGCCTGCTTGGGATTCTCTCTCCCTCTCTCTGCTCTTCCCCCACTTGAACTGTCTCTCTCTTTCAAAAAAAGTAAATAAACTTTAAAAAAAAAAAGAGTCTCTTGGGTCGCCTGGGTAGCTCAGTTGGTTAACATCCAACTCTTGGCTTCGGCTAGGGTCATGATCTCATGGTTCGTGGGTTCGAGTCCCCCGACAGGCTCTGTGCTAATGATACAGAGCCTGCTTGGGGTTCTGTCTCCTTCTCTCTCTGTCCTTCCCCTGCTTTCTCTCTCTCTCTCTCTCTCTCTCCCCCCAAAAAATAAACATTTTTAAAAATCAAAAAAGAGCCTCTTAAAAAAGTAAATCTTCAGCCATTAGTGATTAGCTCAACCTCTAGTCCCTCCCAGGAGGTTGGGGGGAGGGGCTGAAGTTCTGACCCTCTAATCACGTGGTTGGTTCCCCTGGCAACCCCATTCTAGAGGCTATCCGGGAGCCCTCAGCCTCCAGTCACTCATTAGCATACAAAAGACATGGCACTTCAGAGATTCTAAGGGCTTTTTGAGCTGTGTGCCAGGGAGTGGGTGCAGAGACCAAAGGTTTATTTAACTGGAGTCCACCAGCAAAAGTTCCAGGGATTCTTCTGAGCTGGGAAAGTGACAGGAGGGGTGATCGGAGGGTAAGTCACACTGGCCTCTCCTTCCCCTTCCTGCTCTTTTCTTCACTTCTTCTAAACCACACTCCTATGTCTCAAATGGGCCCTGAGTCAACCATTTAGTCCTTTCTTACATTAAAATACCGGACCTGATCATCTTGAAGATTCTGTTCAATTCTAAATTCCAGCAAGAGGCAGAAAGGAGGCAGTGTAGGAAGGGATGGAGGGAAGGAGGGAAATTCTCCAGTGGATAAATGGAGGTGGGAAGGCCCTAAATGGGGGACAGAGTTTTTCACCAGTGGAATCTTACAGGAGCTGTTTCACACATAATTTCCCGGACTGGTGTCATTTGTTCCCCCACAGGAAGCTAGGTCATATTTTAGAATTTTGTCAATGAAGCAGTCTTTGTGAAGCTCAGGACCACATTCTCTATATTTACTTTGACATACCAAGGCCTTGGACTGCAGAAGCATCCCTTCACTCCCCATGCTCAGCTCAGTAACAATAGTCATAATTTGGGGTGCCTGCTATGTGCTTGATACTGTTCTAAGCACTTTCCATGCTTCAGCCCTCACAGCAATCCAGGATGGGTTCTATTATTAGCTCTATTTTGCATTAGAACAAATTGCCCAAGGTTAAATAACTGGTGAGCGGTGGGGGTGGTTTTGAGCCCAGGCTGTGTGATTGTAGGGCTTCAGGTTTCCGTTTGGAGGAAATAGGTCCTGGGAAATGTCTTCTCTCTCTCTTTTTTTCTCTCTTTTTCTCTTCCTCTTTCTGCCACTCACACGCACACACACACACACACACACGCACACACGACTCTTTCCAAGAGCAGTGTATTTGTATGGCCAGCCTTTGTTCAAGGTCGCATTCAATAATCAATTTGCTCTTCACAGAGTCCTGTAAGGTGGTGACACCACCTATCACACAGCTGGTCAATGGTGGTGGGTCCAGAATTCACAATCCAGGGTCATCCCTCTGTGCCAGGGACCTTCAGATCAGGGCACACGAGTGCAAGAGGTTCCCCACATGATGGATTTAAGGAAACCCAAATACTGTCCTTCCTAAAACCAGTCTGAGATCTGAGACCCTCCTGCTGATGGAGGTCAGGCCAGGGTTCTACTTTCCCACCTTCCTTTCGTGTTTGACTTTCTCCCACTCTACAGATGAAAGGCGGGTCTCTCTCATTTGCAATGTTACTGTGGAGGTCCCAGGGTGGAAAGACCTCACTGCCCCCGCAAAAAAATGGGAGGGGAGGAGGAGAACAATTAAAAATAGGAGTGTCCACAATGCCTCTTATAACAAGTTATCATGAACCCAGCGTTCTTCACCATCTCTCTCTTACACATATATGTCACAGACAATGTGGCCTTGTAAATGGGGAGCTTTGACTCATGTTGAGATGCTCAGCACTTAGATGCATTACAGAGTAGGGGAGCAGGAAAGATGATAATTGTTATTTAATAACCTTAGTGGGGCTTCTGGGTGGCTCTGTCAGTCAGTTAAGCTGATCTCCTGGTTTATGAGATGGAGCCCAACATCGGACTCACCACTGATAGCAGGGATTCTGCTTGGGATTCTTTCTCCCTCTCTGCCCTTCCTGCATGTTCACACATGTGCTCTCTCTCACTCTCTCTCTTGAAATCAAGTTAAAACATTTTTAAATTTAATAACCTTGGCCATCTAATCACCTTTCCCATTCCCCAACCATTGTCAAAGATTGCCAAGCTCCTGAAGGAGAACCCCAAAAAAGCAAAGCAAGGAGAGTATCAGACAAACAGGAAGGTGGCCTGACCTCATTTCTCCCGTGCAACACACACATGTCAAGGCCACACACCTTTTCTAACTGTATCTGTCAGAATAGTCACAATTGGTGTACAGCATGCTGCTTTTGAAGCTCGGCCTCTACACCTGTTCCCCATCCTCAGTCTTGAGAAGGAACTCTGAGGTGCTCTCCTTCCTGAGCTCGTCTGTGCCCCCAGGGACACACTTGGGCAGAGGATGTAGAAAGTTCTCCATTTACTTCAGATGGATGAATAGTACACCTCCAACTAAGAGAGACATGGTTAAGAGTAGATTTTCTTGGACATTTGTTCACACTTTTTAAACAGCTTTACTGAGCTATAATTGCCGTGCAATTCGCCTCACCTATTTAAAGTGTGCACTATGCATATACACCCATGAAACCATCACCACCATCAAGGCAGATCCCTCCCTACACCCCTACGGTCAACATACCCCATCCCTCGGCAACCACTATTCTGCCCTTCTGCCATTATAAATTAATTTTCACTTTCTAGGATTGTATATAAATGGAGCGAGACAGCATGCACTATATTTTTCCCTGGCTTCTTTGACTCATACTAATGATTCTGATATTCACTGAGGTTGCTGTGTGTTACCAGTAGCTCATTCCTTTTTATTGCTGTTTATTTCCATTGTATGGCTATGCTACAATGTGTTTATCCATGCACCTAATGATGGATATTTGGGTTGTGTCCAGTTTCGAGCTCTTACAAATAAAACTGCTGTGAACACTTGTATGTAAGTCTTTGTGTGGGCACATATACCCTTTTTCTCCTGGGTAAATAGCTAGGCATGGAATGACTGATCATATAGTAAATGTATGCTTAACTGTTTAAGAAACTGCCAAACTGGGGGTACCTGGGTGGCTCAGTCAGTTAAGTGGCTGACTCTTTTTTTTAAATGTTTATTTATTTTTGAGAGAGAGACAGAGTGTGAGCAGGAGAGGGGCAGAGAGAGGGAGATATAGAATTTGAAGCGGGCTCTGGGCTCTGAACTATCAGCACAGAGCCCCATGTAGGGCTCAAACTTATGAACCATGAGATCATGACCTGAGCCAAAGTCAGACGCTCAACCGACTGAGCCACCCAGGCTCCCCAAGCAGCTGACTCTCGATCTCTGCTCGGATCATGATCTCACAGTTCATTAGACTAAGCCCCACATTGGGCTCTGTGCTGACAGTGCGGAGCCTACTTGGGATTCTCTCTCTCCCTCTCTTTCTGCTCCTACCTTGCTCATGCACTCTCTCTCTCTCTCTCTTTCTCAAAATAAATAAACATAGAAAAAAAACCTGCCAAACTATTTTTCAATGTGGTTGTTGCATTTTGCGTCCTCACCAGCAGTGTAGGAGTGTTCTTACACTTGTGGAGTACCACTACACTTGGTATCATCAGCCTTTTTTATTTTAGTCATTTTAATAGTGTGTTGTGGTATCTTCTTGTGGCTTTATTTTGCATTTTCCTAACAACTAATCATGTTCATCATCTTTCCACATGTTTATTTGCCATCCATAAATCTCTGGTGAAGGGTCTCTTCAAACTTTTTATCTATTTGCTGTTGGGTTGTTTGCTTTCTTGTTACTGAACTTCAGTTCTCTGTATACACTAGATTTGCCAATAGTTTCCCCTAACCTGTGGTTTATCTCAGAGTTCTTGATCCTGATCAAGTTCTTAATCTTGATGGTCTAGTTTATTAATATTTTTGGGGCGCCTGAGTGGGTCAGTCGGTTAAGTGTCCGACTTTGGTTCAGGTCATGATCTCATGCCAGTCGGGCTCTGTGCTGACAGCTCAGAGCCCGGAGCCTGCTTCAGATTCTGTGTCTCCCTCTCTCTCTCTGCCCATCCCCAGCTTGTAGTCGGTCTCTCTGTCTCTCAAAAATAAATAAACATTAAAATATTTATATTAATAATAGATTGTGCTTTGTATGTCATATCAGATCCCTACCTACCCCAAGCTCATAAAGATTTTCTCCTAGGTTTTCTTCTAAAAGTTTTATCATTTTTATTAAATTTTGTCCAGAGAGTCCCAAATACTATAAGTTCATATTCATCTTTTACTTGGGTACAAGTTTCCTCCTCATCATTGCCAAATCTCTGTAGATTTCAATGTCTCTGCTCTAGCAGGAGTGCTTTGTGGATCCTTCTAGAAATAATGCACTTGACAACAAGCATAAAAGCATGTTTGGCAAGCCCTAATACTCTAATTCTCTCTCTCTCTCTCTCTGCTGTTAATATTTCTCATTCTAGTGATAAGTAATATCTATTCAACACCACTGCTCTCTAAAATTTTACTTGACATTTAATAACTGTCAAAATTCAAGGATCTCTGTAACATTTGATGCTAGTAATAATCATAGTATCTCAATCACAAATCATTTTTAGCTTAGATCTCATCTTCACAGGAAATTTTAAAAATTAACATTATAATTCATATATATTTTTTAGTTGCAGGAAAGTAGGATAGTGTGAACAATAAGAGACTTTCAAGCTTAAAAATACCTTACATTAGGATAAAGTCTGCGGGGGAAGTGGAAAGATATACACCTTCAAAGGGTAAAAGGAACAATGTAAATTTTCCTATTGTGAAAGTAGAGCCCTGCCTGGATTTTTAAAAATGCTGTGCCTTTTAGATTCTATTAGTTGCATTCAAAGAACCGTTTCATTTTTAAATGTCAGTATTTACAATATGCCAGCAATTACATTCTTTGGATCTTTAAACTTTGATGAAAAATCCTAGATGTCGACGGAAAAAATGTGAGTATGTAACTAAATTCTCCAAAATTCTTTCGGAAACTGTGTGGTTAAAAATACAAAGTAACAATTATTAGCCACTGCTCTACCTGACGGCATCTCATATGGAAGAATTAGCAGAGGCGCGCCTGGTGCTGGCTGAGTGCTGGGCACGCCCTTCAGAGGAAGGAGGTCAGATGGTCAGGGAACTAGGTTTACCTCAACATAGAAGACTATTTCTGCATGTGGCCCAGGAAGGCAAATGTGAATGTGTCAAACTCCCCTTTTCTCTGAAAGAGAATTCAAAGGTGGAGATCAGAAGCCAAGCCAATCTCCTACCCTGTGGATGGAGAATGTCCTTGGTGGGACATTTGGGTGGAAGGAGGAGGTAGAAGGGCACGTGGGCCAGGAAAGTGAGTTCTGAGGCACGCCGGGGACAGCCGCGAGCTCATGTCCTCCTGTGGTTACAAAGCCACTTACTTCAGCCTTCTTAGCAGGGTGGTATGACTGGGCACGTGGGCTGGAGCCTAGAGGGGGGCAGCCAACCCCCTCGTCCTCCAGCCTAGTCGCTGCATGGAATCCCTGTGTGTCTACTCCATTCTTGTATTGCTACCGGCCAATCTCATCTTCATTCTTCAGCTCAAATCCCACAGAAAGCCAGTCTGATTGGCCTAGGTGATCTCCCTCCGGGCTTTTGGGCAGAGTCCTTCATGCCAGGCCGCCTTGTGGCAGATAGAGCCAATCCTGGCCATCCTTATGCAAAGACCAGCCTAATGTTGCTTGCCTGCCCAGTGGGAGGAAGACTGGTGTGTGGGTGGGGGTTGTGTCAGAGATTTGGGAGCAGTAGGCTTGACGGTACTGTGATTGGCGCATCCACTGGAGTGTCGTTCTCTGGGGCCGAAGTGGGAGTCCAGTCTTGCCCATGTTCTTGTGCCAAGCCCTTCCCACTACTCAAGTTGAAGTTATGACCTTTATATCATTATTTAGGGACCGTGGTCTTATGTAGACCTTAAAATGAAGATCGAGAGAACACAAGGCTTTTAAATCCATGAAGATGCCCCAAGCAGCAGGAGGGAAACCGCTTCTTGCTCTGATGAAAGTACTAGAAACAAAGGGTCAGGAGGAGGGAGCCATGGCGTTATGCCAGAAACATCAGACCTTCTCCCAACTCCTGAAATAAGGAAAAGGGTGGGAGAAGGGAGGGTCGTAGTATCCCAGGCAGCTTTGCTGTAGAGGGCTCATCCACTGCCGTTTTAGAGAACAGGGACCCAGGAAGCCTAGAACATCAGACAGACAAGGTTTGATGGTTCAGGAAGAGTAGGTCCGATGGGGCCCTCAAGGGAGATTTGACCAGGGGACCAGGGGACCAGGGGACCAGGACTATGTAGGCAAGTAGAGGGCTCCTTGGAGATGGAGGAACATTGAAATCATCTTGACTGACTGCCTTTCCCCCAGAATGAGCCTTACCACTAAAACTGGAGGGTCACCTCTAAAAGAAAGAGACAGATAAAGCGAGAAAGTATGATATGACGTTACAGGGAGTCGGACAACGTATCAAACTTTTAAAGGTGTATACTCTTTGAGGAACTCTATTTTTAGGAATTCACTCTGCTTTATGGTTGTACACATACAATGATCGTCTTTGCAGCAATGTTTGTGACAAAAGACTGAAAACACCCTAAAAGTCCATTATTAGGGTTTGGTTAAATAAATGGTGTGCAGTTATCAGGATAAAAGACCGGCCTGGAACGCTCCACAGGAAGGGTGATAAATGGACGCACTGACGCTGAGCAGCGTGCAGGCAGGCTTGTGTGTTGCCTATAAAGCAGACCCCAGCTAATGCGACAGTCAGCAGAGGGTTAAAGTTGAGGCCAAAGCCAGTTATCACCATCTCAGAACAAAATTTATGGGATGCAAGAACTAATCTGAAATTTCATCACAAAGAACAAAATTATTCTTATGATTTCGCGATTAAAATTGCTAGTGACCAGAGGCACTTGGGTGGCTCAGTCAGTGGTTAAGCGTCTGACTTCGGCTCAGATCATGATCTCACGGTTCCTGAGTTTGAGCCTCGCATTGGGCTCTGTACTGACAGTTGCAAGCCTGGAGCCTGCTTGAGATTCTGTGTCTCCTTCTCTCTCTCTGCCCCTCCCCTGCCCATGCTCTATCTCTCTCTGTCTCTCAAAAACAAATAATAGTTAAAAAAATTTTTAACTTCCTAATGGCCACATTTTATGTTTACTGCAGAAGCAGTGCTCAGCATGGGCACCTCAAGTTTTGTGATACTTGGTAGATGCTCACATCACTGAGAACAGTGGAGAAGCCAGATATTTTTTGAAATATTACATTTTCCCAGACTTTTTTCCTCTTCTCTATTCCCTTTATGTTCTTTGTTCTGTCTTGATCAGAGGTGATTTATCATAGATATTGTAAATGACTTGGTAATTTTCTTCTGCTTATGAGATGTTGAAGTAGAAAAGCTGCCATTCTTTTTTTAAAATCTATTTTCATAACATGAAAATTTCCAAGTAGAATTTATTCTTGAAAGACTCATGACATAAATGGGATGAAATACCCTAAATTAAACATACTGCTTATAGTTTATTTTGTTTAACGTAATGAATGCTAGAGAGATGCCAACTCAGTTGACAAATATTAGAATTATTATTTAATCAAATCTCTATTATTCTGCCCTGTAATATTTTAAATTGCTTAACACTTTTGGTTCACAAAGCCTATAATGCTCTTCCTCAAGTTATCTAGCTAACATTCTGTCACAATATTCTTTTTAACTCTCCGTCTTCTTATTTCTTTGCTATTTTAAAGTGCTTAAGTGGGTGGCTCGGTCAGTTAAGCATCCGACTCTTGATTTCAGCTCAGGTCATGATCTCGTGGTTTGTGAGTTCAAGCCCCACATCAGGCTCTGGATTGACAACTTGGAGCCTTCCTGGGATTCTCTCTCTCCCTCTCTCTCTGCCCCTCCCCCCTCCAAATAAACAAATAAACTTTAACAACAGCAACAAATAAAGTACTTACGTGTGTTTGAACACAAAATTAGCAGTTTTGCAACCATTAATTATTGTGATATTTTATTTTCACAATATTAAACATACATATATAGTTCCACTGACAGAATTGTAACACAGATCTTCACTTCAAGATTTATCCAGACACTTACAGTATCGTTTATCAACAGTGAACCTGAGAGGCATGCCCTGTGCCTACCAGGAGAGTCTGTGCGGATTTAATACAGTGGTAACACGTGTAGCCAACTGCGACTGTAGACCAGGCACACACTCGGGTACTATAAATGGTGAAAGTACACATTCAGCTATGTAGATTTCCAAAAGCTGAGGCTGAAGACCAATTTTTGGCTGAATATCAAGGTAAAACCAGACTTTGGTGCCTCTTATGTGCACACATGTAAGTGTACATACATGCATGTGTATGGCTGCCTGCCTCTGTCCCCCTCGGGGAAGAGGAACTTGGGGCCCAGGAATCAAGAATGGGAGATCCACTTTTCACTGGGTATCTTTTTGTACTGTTTTCTGCTTTGTTTTGCCTTGATCCTTTTGCATGTATTCCCTTTAAATACCCACTATCGTCATTAAAGAAATGAATAAAAATACATGCTGAAGGACAGTTGTGAGTTTACCTTCAAGCGAAGACACCCTGTTGGTCAAGGCTGCAAATGGTCAAGCAGGAATTTGGTGCTGTCTGGTTACCCATCCAGGAGAGCTGCATGACCCAAGCTAGTTGGGGCCCGCTCCTCTGCGAAATCAGGGAGATCTACTGGGGGGTGGGGCGGTGAGTAGAGCCTTGTGTTTGCCAGTGCTCAATGCTGAGCAGAGTGATTAGGAACGTCCTGAGAGGGAGTGTGTAGGTAGCCCCTGGACACTGGGCTAGGGAAAGCTATCTCTTTTAGAGGGTTTGGAAGGACCTCATGGATAAGGATGGATTTTCCAATGGCTTCAGAGTTCTGCCCGAAGACCCTGAGGCCTGAACTCCCCTGCAGTCATGAGCACTGTCAGCACAGCCTCAGAATTAGAACCCCAGCTCCTTCAGCACCATTTGCTGGCAGCTCAGGGTGAAGAGAGACGCTTTGCCTGACTCTGTGTTGGTCTGGCCTGCAAAGGATTCTCCAGTAGAGCACTTGGGGTGGCCTAGTAGTGACACAGGATGATCTGAGAAGAGGGCCAGGCTGGGACCAAAGTAGCTGGGCCCTGGGAGGAGGCCCTGGGCCACAGAGACCACCATTTATTTATTTATTTATTTATTTTGGTTTTAGAACTCTTTTTTTTTTTTTTACAAATAGTTTATTGTCAAATTGGTTTCCATAAAACACCCAGTGCTCATCCCCACAAGTGCCCTCCTCCATGCCCATCCTCCCCCTCCCCCCATATCCATCAGTCCTCAGTTTTTGTCAGCATTCAAGAGTCTCTCATGGTTTGCCTCTCTCCCTCTCCCCCATCATTTCCCCCCTTCTTCTCCCCCATGGTCCTGCGTTAAGTTCCTCCTAATCCTCCTATATGTGCAAACATATGATATTTGTCCTTCTCTGCCTGACTTATTTCGCTCAGCATAACACCCTTAAGGTCCATCCATGTTGCTACACATGGCCAGATTTCATCGTTTCTCATTGCCANTCTGCCTGACTTATTTCGCTCAGCATAACACCCTTAAGGTCCATCCATGTTGCTACACATGGCCAGATTTCATTCTTTCTCATTGCCATGTAGTATTCCATGGTATAGATAAACCACATCTTCTTGATCCATTCATCTGTTGATGGACACTTAGGCTCTTTCCATGCTTTAACTATTGTGGAGAGTGCTGCTATGAACATTGGGGTACACGTGCTCCTATGCATCAGCATTTCTGTATCCCTTGGGTAAATTCCTAGCAGTGCTATTGCTGGGTCATAGGGGAGTTCTATTGTTAGTTTCCTGAGGAATCCCCACAGCGTTTTCCAGAGGGGCTGTACCAGTTTACATTCCCACCAACAGTGTAGGAGGGTGCCCGTTTCTCCACATCCTCGCCAGCATCTAGAGTCAGAGAACACCATTTAAAAGACCCTCTTCAGGGACTGCATCAGGCCTTAGGCACTCAAGGGGCTCCAGACCAAGGCAAGTACCTATTGCTTGGTATTAATAGCAGGGTGTCTCTTCTCTAACAGAAGCTCCCCTTTTAGAATGTTGCCATTGCAGGAAACAACATTCATCTAGTTGTCTCCCCGAGAAAGACATTTTCCCTTGTTCCTGTGTGAGGACAGTGAGTTCAGGGAGCCTGATTTCCCCAGATAATGACCTGGCACAGCAGACTCTGAGACAAGTTATAAGGTGGCAGAAAAAGATCCAGGGCTGGGGCAACACCAGAGCACTTTGCTAGAAAAGAAAAGATGAAAAAATACCATGTGCAACCTCTGGGAATCATAGGCTTTGGCAGGGGATTCTAGGCCCAGCCCTGCCATTACGTAGGCTGGAACACCGTAACCCAGAATGTTGATGAGATTTGCTGAGGTCACACAGCTGGTGAGTGGTGAAGCGAGAAGCTCAGAGCCCTTGGCAGTCTGTCCAGCATCGTTCTCCCACACAACCGATACTCAGAATGGGTACTATGGGAACAGGTGCTTGTCCGTTGCCCGCTGCCAAAGCAAATTTGGGTCGATAAACTCTGTCCCCAGATGACACGTACCAAGTAAGACTACATTTTCATTTGGAATATAGAGGCTTGGATTGTGCTGTATGACTCTGGAATCAGGACGTGGAAGCCAGCTCCCACCAGTCAAATCCCAAACAGATAGTTCCCCATCCTGGACCCCATCTTTATTTGTTTGGGTAACTGCCACCATGCAAGGTGTGTAGGAAAGAAGTGTGTCCCCCAAACTCTACAACCTTGAGATTCATGGTGGTGACAATGAGAAGACTCATCACTTCAGGGTTATTCATGTAAAATCAGTGTGATTTCCATTGAAAAAAAATCTGTAGTTCTGACTATGTAAAAAATTCAAACAACTGTGTTTCACAACAGGCACACATATGATCTGTTAGAGAAATATTTCAATATTTTTGACCAAAGGATTAATATATTTATACACAAGAGCTCCTTTGTATATTTTATGCACAGAGCAGTAGGGAAACGATCATCTAAGAGAATACTTCCCTTAAAAAGTAGAAGTGCAAATGACCAATATGTGCATGAGGGAAATGGTCACTCACTACATATGTTCAAATGAAAATGTATACAATTGTACTTTAAAAAAATTTGATGACAAGCACATGGACTTCCTGGGTTGAAATTCTGGGTCCATCAACTGACTAGCTATGTGAATATGAGCAAGTTACTTAGCTTCAGTAAATTTCCATTTCCTTATCTGTGAGTTGGCATAATAGTACCTTTGTCTTAGAATTGCTGTGAGAACTGAATAAGGTATCAATGCACGGTACTTGGTCCAGTGTTTGGAGGGGATAGCACTTCTCAGTGCGGGCTATAGGGTTACTAATAAAATGAGAATACACTGCTGGTGGGAGAGTATTCTCATCAGCAAGAGACCTGGCCAGAGAAGTTAAGAGCCTTTCCTCCTAGGAGTTTATCCTAAGGATATATAGTCAGAGATATGAATAAGAAGGTCCATAAACGAATTTTTTTTTGGTAAAAAAAAATTGAAACAAAGGAGAGTTGTTTAAATAAAGTATGATAAAATGTATGTAACAGTTATACATCTATATAATAGAGTAGAATGAGTGTATGTAATAGAATAGATAAATCTATGTAACAGAAATAGAATTTATATAACGGAATGTTTTAGACCAGTATTTTTCAAGCATTATGCAAACTTTTCCAAAGTAAATCTTCCTCAGTGGTGTAAACAAATGAAATATATAAAAATTGAACTTTCTCTCTTTCTAAAAGTTTTTTTTTTTTAATATTTTTATTTATTTCTAGGAGAGAGAGAGAGAGACAGCGTGAGTAGGGGAGAGTCAGAGAGAGAGGGAGTCACAGACTGAAACAGGCTCCAGGCTCTGAGCTGGCAGTCAGCACAGAGCCCGACGCGGGACTCGAACCCACGAGCCATGAGATCATGACCTAAGCGAAAGTCGGACGCTTAACCGACTAAGCCACCCAGGCGCCCCGACTTTCTCTCTTTCAAGAGGTAAGACTGTAGATACACTGCTACCCGTGGAGCTTGCAGACAAGCCCCTCTCTCCATTCCCTGACCCATTCCTAGAGCAGCTGCAGAGAGAGGTCTTGAGGCTCACAGAGTTTTTCAACAATGTGAGGAAAGTGGTATAATGTTACATGTTAAAATCAGAATAAAAACTAGGGAACCTGGGTGGCTCAGTTGGTTAAGCATCTGACTTCAGCTCAGGTCATGATCTCATGGCTCATGAATTCAAGCCACAAGCTGGGCTCTGTGCTGACAGCTCAGAGCCTGGAGCCTGTTTTGGATTCCGTGTCCCTCTCTCTCTCTGCCCCTCCCCTGGTCTCTCACTCTTTGTCTCAAATATAAATATTAAAAAAATATTTTTTAATCAGAATAAGGGGTGCCTGGGTGGATCAGTTGGTTAAGCCTCTGCCTTCTGCTCAGGTCATGATTTCACAGTTCATGAGTTTGAGCCCCATGTCAGTCTCTGTGCTGACAGCTCAGAGCCTGGAGCCAGCTTTGGATTCTGTGTCTGCTCTCTCTGCCCCTTCCTTGCTTGCGCTCTGTCTCTCAAAAATAAATAAACATTAAATAAATAAATAAATATCAGAATAAAAACCATGTACATAGTATATCTTTATTTTATAAAACATTCTCAAACTCATACACAGCTATAAAAAAAATGCCTGAAAGAGAACATAATAAAATACCAATGGTTAACTCTTGGTTGGATTTTAGGGCATTGGTATTTTCTTTTTATGTTTTTGGGTTTGCCCCCAAATTTCTTTAATGAACATATACCATAGTTATAGTGAGGAAAAAAATTATGTAAGATGTTTTATTCCTTTCTTTCCTAATATTTACCCAAAATTCAACTGGTACCAAAAGTTAAGGCTTGTCCCTCTGGTGATGTCTCCCCTGATAACAACAAAAAAGTATAAATATCTGTATTATAAGTTATGCTTAAGTCCATATAAGTGTTTTATTTATTTATGTATTTATGTATTTGTTTATTTAAGTTTTTATTTTGAGATAGAAAGAGAGAGAAAGTGCAAGTCAGGGAGGGTCAGAGAGAGAGAGGGAGAGAGAATCCCAAACAGACTCTACCCTGTCAGCATAGAGCCAACACGGGGCTCAGACCCATGAACCGTGAGATCATGATCTGAGCCAAAGTTGGATACTTAACTGATTGAGCCGCCCAGGTGCCCGCATATACAGTGTTTTAATTAGGGCAATTATTTAAATATCATGGTTGCACCAAGTGGTAAACAATGATTATGTTTCCTTTTCTGTATGTTCTTTTGTTTTTCTTGGTGTTAATAATTATCTCCTATTTGGAAGGAGGGGGCTGTGACAAGGATGGGACAGAAGAAAGGGACCTGGAGTATCTGTGGAAGTTCTGTCTCTTGACCTGGATGGTCATTACAAAGATATTTACCCAATATGCACTAAGCTGTACTTTTGTTCTGTGTGGTTTTTCTGTACCTGCCTTTTAATTTAAAAAATCTTTTTAATAAATCATGCAAAAACAAAAAAAAAATGCCTTTGCCCTCCTTAGTATTAAAAATATTCTTTGAGCCCAAATTTAAATCTTCCCATACTCCCCTAACGGTTTTAGAAAATAAGTCTTCATATAGTTTTCCATACAAACCTGCCAGATAATCTGCATGCTCGTGTTTCCTGGCTCTCTGGATACACGCTGTCCTCCTATACTAATCTGCATCGTGGCTCTCTGGGCCCACTGCATGGCTGTCAGTCTGGTACATCTCCGCACCGCCTTCCTGTCTTAGATTCCTTTCCCTTGGATCCACATTTTCTTTGTTTACTCTTGTTTTACAAGAGCACATGCAAAACTATCAAGTCTCCGAATGTCTGAAAATGTCTTTATTCTACTCTAATATGACTCATAGGTTGGCTGGGTATAAAATTCACAACCAAATATTTTATTTTTATCTCAGAATTTTGTGGATAATTTCCACTGTATTCTAACTTTAAATCTTGTTAGTAAGAGGTTTATACAATCCTATTCCTAATCTCTTCTGTCTGTTGGAATCTTCTCTTCAAGGTTGATGTTTTGAAACGTCACATTTAAGTGTCTCGTGCTGCTAGGTACTGGGTGGACCTTTGATCTGAAGACCTCATCCTTTGGTTCTGGAAATTTTTCCTGTATTTTTTCTTTGATAATTTCCTTCTCTGAGTTTTTCAATGGGCTGTTAGACCTCCTGGATTGGTCCTCTAATTTTTTTCAGATTTTATCTTTTAAATAGTCTCTGTGCCCAATGTGGGGCCCAAACTTACAACCCCAAGATCGAGTGTCTCACAAAACTGACTGAGCCAGCCAGTTGCCACAGTCCTCTAATTTCCTTCTTTTTCTCTCCTATTTTCTATTTCTTTGTCCTTTTGTTCAACTTTTTGGGAAACTTCCTTTATCTTTAAATGCTTTTATTACTTTTTTTCTGCTGTCGTATTTTAACTTCTGAGAGGTTTAATCTGTCCTTTTTTATTTTATCTTGTTCTTATTTCGTGAATGCAATATCTTCACTTATTTGGAAGAATTATGGTGTCTTTAAAATGTTCTGTGTATGTACCATCTCTGTTTTCATTGAGTTCCTCTTTATCTGCTTACTTGTTTTGGTCTTTCTTTCACAGTGACACTTTTTTCTCTGATGTCTGTGATCCTTCTTTGCATATTCCTCTTTATGAGTGAGGCGCTGAAAATTGACTACAAGTTCTGTGTACCAGCTGGCTTAGTTTTTTTCAGAATCTGTAGACTTAGTTTGTTTCTTCAAAGAATCATCTTCCAATCTCCTGTCTGAAGGAGGGAAGGGGGAAGAAGCTTGGTGCCAGAGTCCTGGAGTTAGCTGGAAAAGGCAACTGCTGAATCCCACTGGTAAGCATAGTCTGTTTCTTAACCCTCTGGTTGTCTAAACAGACCCTCACTATACACCCACCTCTGTGCCTGGTATCCTCATGTCTAGGGTCTCTCTGGTTCACTGTCTCAAGGGAACAAAACTTTTTTTTTTGAGAGAGAGAGAGAGAGAGCATGTGAGCAGAGGGAGAGAGAGGGAATCCCAATCCACCCTGACAGTGTGGAGCCCAATATGGGGCTCGATCCCAAGACCCTGGGACCATGACCTCAGCTGAAATCAAGAGTCACATGCCCAACCTACTGAGCCACCCAGGTGTCCCACAAAGGAACATATTTACTGCCCTTTGTGGAGACAAAAAGGTAGTGACTTAGGTGTAAGACTAGAGAGTAAAGACAACTTGTGGGGCTAGCTGAAGCTTACACAGATTTTCAACCAACACCTCATTTTTAGGCTCCCACCTGAATCCCACCTTCTCTGATACCAGGTTCCTCCAATTTCTGATTCTTTTCGAAACTGCATGGGTGCTTAGGTTTTTTGTTTTTGTTTTTTAAATTTATTTCTAGGAGAGAGAGAGAGACAGCATGAGCAGGGGAGGGTCAGAGAGACACAGAATCTGAAACAGGCTCCAGGCTCTGAGCTGCCAGTCAGCACAGAGCCCGACGCGGGGCCCGAAACCACGAACCGCGAGATCATGACCTAAGTGAAAGTCGGACGCCTAACCTACTAAGCCACCCAGGCGCCCCATGGGTGCTTAGGTTTGACCCACACCCACTTTTCTGGATGATTGCTGTTCCTTGGCTTTCTGTATTCATTATTATGACTTGGGAGTATAAATACATCCTAGTTTTATTGAAAATAGTGACAGTTAGGGTGCCTGGGTGGCTCAGTCGGTCAAGTGTCCGACTTCGGCTCAGGTCGATCTCACGGTTTAAGGGTTCGAGCCCTGCGTCGGGCTCTGTGCTGACAGCTAGATCAGAGCCTGGAGCCTGCTTCAGATTCTGTGTCTCCCTCTCTCTCTGACCCTCCCCTGCTCATGTTGTCTCTCCCCTCTTACACACAAATAAAGAAAAACATCAAAAAAAAAAAAAAAAAAGACAATACTGACAGTGTTTGTTTTTTGCCCTCTTTGCTTTTGGAGTGATATTGAGAGAAGGGGAGAAGAAACGTCTCCATGCCACCATTTAAATCCCCAAGTCTCTGCCTTTGTTTTTACCATAACTGTGGTTATATTTTTGGTTTCCTGTATTCTCTAAATTTTCTGTAATACATATGTATTACTTTAATATAACACACACACACACACACACACACACACACACACACAGTTATTTGAAGTCAAGAAAGCCCAAGAGGCCTAGAGCACCCAACCCTGCATTTCCCTTCCTCTTTTGCTGAGTGAGCTGGGCCTAAGAAGCCCCTGACTTTCACACTTCAGCTTCCTGACACCAAGCCGCCATCCGTGTGACCTCAAGCACCTGCCAGAGAGCAGCACAGCCTCCCAGGAGTACATTCCTGGTTCCCTCTTCTGTGGGCCAGGGCTGGCCACGGAGCAGCCTTTGCCAATTATGCAAGTTGATTTGCATACAGTGTGGGTCCCTTAATGCATTCTGAATGGTCATGCCTCCAGAGCCACAACAGTTTCTATAAAAAGAGAATTCAGTGTGTGTGTGTGTGTGTGTGTGTGTGTGTGTGTGTGTGTGTGGTATTTTGCCATGGCATCCACAGCTTTTCATTCCCACTGATGCCATTCTAGTCAATACAGGGTGAGCATTAGCTGGGTATTTCTCCATTAGTAGTTCCAATAGACCTGTCTAGTCCCTCTACTTGGACATGAGTTGCCCTTGTGAAGCAGGCACCCTGGGGCCTTGAACACTCTTGATCTTCACTGCCTGTACCAGGTCCAAGAGAATCAGAGACCCCAATATCTAACACACCCCATAGGCTCCCACAAGCTCCGGACTCATGATGTTAACAGGAACTCAAGAAGAAATTCCAAAGCAGAGAGCTCCTATGTCCCCTGAGCTCTCTCTGATTGGACTCTACCCAGGCCTGAGGACACTGCTACTTCATTTGCCCCAGGAAGCAAGCACAAGGGATTCCAGGACCAGGGGCCCAGTAATGCTCTTTTCCTCCTCCTTACCACTAGGATTACAGGCTTTACAGGCTGACCTACAAGTAGAATTCACTGGGAGACCTAGGAGAACTGACCCAGCCAACTAAGTTGGGAAACTGCTCTCTGAATTTGCATGTCCATCAACTCATCTCTCTCTCCCTCTCTGACTTGGTGGGCTGAGGCTTCAAGGTTTTTCCTTATTCCAGCAAAACCTATACTGGGCTTCTCCCACATCACAGGCTTATTCATTTCTCAGTCAAGTTGGGTTTTATTAAACTCAGCTTTTTAAATACCTCATAACACAACCCTCATTAGTACTTCCCTGCTGGATGCATGCATTTCCACTCTGGAGCTATTGCCTGGAAGAGCTGCTAAGGGAAAGGACAGAAAAATCTCCTGCTGTATTGCCTTTGGTGTATCTTGTTTCCCTACTTACGGTTTTGTTTGTCCCTAATTTTTTTTCCAAAAAGTATGTACATATATTCACAAGTGGAAAGATTCCCTCTATGAAAGTCAGACTCTATGTGAGTCATTTTCTCTACCCTGAGAAGACCATTTATTACCCCAGTGCATTGCTCTGACTGACTACCCCATGCCAAGAGGAGCCCACACACATATGCACAAAGACAGAATTACATTTGGAGACTGGATATCATCTTTAATTAATAATGCCACAGTCCAACATCCTTCTTGTTACTGTAGCATGTTGTGTGTGTGTGTGTGTGCGTGTGCGTGTGCATGTGCATATGTGTGTGTGTGTGTGTGTATTTTCCTGAACAGACGAAGGGCCAGCAGAGACTCCCAAGCAGATCTCAGCCAACAGCTCTACTGAGCAGCAACTGGAAGACAGTCTCCACAGTGGCACGGAGGCTGGACTCCTGCCCGCCTTTCTTCTGGGGCACCTTCTGTGCATTCTGATGATAAAGCTGAGGGCTGTGCCAGCCCGGGTTAAAGGGCTTCTTGGCGAAGTTCAGTCTTCAGTCCCCAGCGCTTACTGCCTCTGACCAGAGGGATGTCCCTGGGGAAAGTACAGCCTGCTAGGCAAAGGTGGACAACCTGGGCCAGCCTTGGTCCCCAGGTCACACTGGGGCAGCACCACAGCAGCCCAGCCCTGGGCGGAGAATCCAGAGCTCTGGGGCCATTTGATCAGTTCCTCTCAGAGATAATCAGGATGCAGCCTAGGCCCTTCCTGGGGCCAGCCAGAGAGGGACAGCCTCGGCCGGTTCTGGCTGCATGAGCATCACTTCCAACTCAAACCTAAGAGCCAGCTGTGCTGCCATCTCCACTCTCCAGTTCTTCGCACGCCCAGTAGGTCCACAGCCCAGACAAGGCAGGAGATATCAGCACGGTAGTGAATCGCAAGGAGGCCATGAGAGACCTGGGCTGAGCGGAACGGCAGCCATGTGCCAGCCTGAAGCCAGCCCTCTCCCCCATGGTCACCGCCAGCCAGAGCTTTTTGAAGTCGGCCGGGACCCCCACAGGCAAGGCAGCAAGTTCTTGGCCTGGTGCAGAAGGAGAAAACCAAACTGGCTCCACCGTCCCATTTCCACCTGCTCTGTGCCTTAAAAAGGCAAGGAGCTCAAGTCCCCAGGACAGTGTTATCAGCTGTTGGGGAAGCACCGTTGTCCAGGTGAGGCCTCGGGCCGGAAGCTGTGTTTGTTCAGTGGGCTGGGATAGTAGGTGGTTGTGTACACGTTGGTCTGCTGCAGTGGGTAGAAATTGGCTCTGTCATCAGGGATCAGGTTATTCTTGTTCAGGGTCTGTGGAAGAAGGTAGGAACCAGAGAGAAAGGGGTGAGGGAGAGATGGGGAAAGGGGACAGGCCAGGGCAGGGAGATCAGGGACCGGTCAGTGAAAAAACATTCAGGCTGCTCACGAAACCCTGGACCTTCCCGAGGGCCCAGCCCAGGGCCAGAATCACTGTACCCTTTACCCTGCACTCTGCTTCTACATGTAGGCTCCCACCTTGAACTCCATGGGTGTGTACTTCTCGTTCTTGGGGGTGCCTCCACCCTTGTAGTGCAGGTGGTTGGGGGTAGCAGGGTGGACGAGTGTGGACTCCTGGGACTGGCGCTGGCAGTGCTGGCAGGACAGGTACACTGCCAAGGTCAGCAGCCCCGAGCCCAGGAAGCAGGAGACACCTGTGGCTACCAGGTGGATGAGACTGAACCCTGGGAGAGGCAGAGGCAAGTAGTAAGGAAAGGGCTACTGCGAAGAGAAGAGACTCCTGCCTGCCTCCCAGCAGGAGGTTCTGAGGTATAAAGAAGGGGCTTTGAGGCCAGAGCCAATGAAAACGGGAAGGTTGGGCAGCTTGCCACCAGGGGCCTCTCTGACAGGACTCCCTCTGGTTTAGGTCAGAGGAGGCAACCAGAAGGTGTGGAGTTGGGTGACTCTTCTTGGATACAGACTTGGTGACTGCCTCCTAGTTGGGGGGCATGGATGGAACCTCCCAGACCCCCCTATGCATGGTCTAAAGCAGCCAGGACCTCCACAAGGTTTGTCTCTCTGGAGCGAGAAGTTGAGAAACTCCAGATTTCAGGGTAGGGCTGGTCTCTTCCTTGGGCGGGGGGCGGGGGGGTGAGGTAGAAAGCACCATGAGGTGGGGCAGGTTCCTTTTACCTCCACAGCCGGTGGCCTCCTCCATGCCAGAGGCAGGCAGGATCACTGCAGGAAGACAAACAGAGAGGGTGTTGAGGCAGGGAGGAGAGTAGGGACCCTCTGGGAATAGGGATATCTCTATCTTTAGGAAGACCCGTGGGTCAGCACTGGGACAGGGCCTGGGGGCCTTCGTTCCACCCTGGCCCCACTCAGAGCCTCAGAGGGGTCAGCCCATTCAGTAGATGAGAAGGGGCAAAAGCTTGAAGTGTGTGCCCCTCCCACTCTGGTGTTCCATCCTGGACCCACCAAGGTGCTTGAGAAGAGGAAGGAAGTTGGGGACACAGGGTGAGAAGGGTGGCTGTGAAGGTGCTGGCTTGAGGACCTACCAGGAATCTCACTGTAGGGGCAGGGGCGGCTCTGGCTGCTGTTTCCAGCACAGGTGCTGGGCCCCGGGACCAGCTCTTCACAGTGCCGGCCGCGGCTCTGGGTTCCGTCCTCAGTGCATGCACTCCACTCAGACCACGGTGACCAGCCTTCTGTGGGTTGTGGGCTGGGATGAAGTTAACGGCTCTGGGACCCCCCTAGTGGGCATCAGAGGGATCCACGGTGCTCCCCAGCCCCGGCCAGATGTGCTCAATACCTGGGCAAGCCTGTGTAGCACACAGCGCCTCCTCTGTGTGCAGACCAAGACAGATGTCCTCGCCTGGGGAGGGCGCAGGGCTGGTGCAGGAACGTGTGCGTTGATAATGGCCTCCACCACAGGACGCTGAGCATGGGGACCATGAAGTCCAGCAAGACCAGGCACCCCGCACTGCAAGTGGACAGGGTGTGTGATGGGGGCTGCAGCTGCAGGCACAGCCCAAGACAGCCTTTTACCGTATTCCAAGCTAGGCCGCCCTGCCCTGGGCCACCCTGGCCTCATCATCTGCAGCCCCCTCCCCGACCCCCACAGCCCACTGTTAAGGACTGCCCCTACCCCCTCAGGGGTGCAGTGGTAAATGAAGCTGCAGAGGAGACATCAAAAACCAACTCCACCTCAAGTCAAGCTCCTTATCTGGCTAATCTACTAGGGCGAGAGAAGAAAGTGACATGGAGGATGAGAAAAGGCCCTGCTCTGGGACAAGCCACTGTGTCCATGTTGAGGGCACAAACTTGCTCTAGGGCCCACTGTACAGAGTGGGGGGGGGGGAGATGAGGTCACCTGGGCATGAGATATGGCTTAGGGGTTCTACTAGATGGGGGATCCTAAGCAGAGGGTCACCTGGACAAGCCTGGGGGTTGCAGTCCTGGTACTCGGCGGCGTCGCCCACGCATGGCAAGCCTCCGTTGCGGGGCTCGGGGTTCGTGCACGTTCTCTTGCGAACACGGAAGCCCAGCTCGCAGTCCCTGGAGCAGGACGACCACGGGCCCCACGTGTCCCAGTCCCCGCTCACAGAGTGCGGGTTGGTGCTCCCGCTGCGCAGGAGATCCTCCACCAGGGCTGGGTGGGCACAGGTGGGGAGACTGGCCTCAGCGACAGGACACCCAGCAGCCCCACTCCCGCCCCACAGGCCTTCGGGCTTCTTCAAACCTCGCGATTCACCGCCCCGAGCGCTATCCGACCCGGTCTCCCCCGGCCCCGCGCCAGCACTCTGAGCCTGGGAGGGAAGGGGCCGCGGCGCTGTACCGTCGGTGTCGCAGGCTCCCGAGCCATCCGCCGGGCAGGTTCTGGTCTCCATCCTCCTCCGGCCAAACTGCAGGCCGTGGGGATCCGGCAGAGGCGCGCGGCACGTGAAGCGGAAGCGTTGCTCCTGCCGCGCCCCGCCCTGAGTCACGTTCACGGGCAGCCACGGCGTCCAAGGCGTGTTGCGCCGCACTTCTGGGCAGGCCTCCGGGTTGCACGTCTTGAACTCCTTCGGGACGGGAGCGTGTGCTGTCTCACGGACCTGCAGCCCCAGGCCCGCCCGCCCCCCCCCCCCCCCCCCCCCCCCCCCCCCCCCCCCCCCCGGCCGGCCCCTTCATCCAGCCCTCACCAAGCCGCAGCCTGGGCAAGAGTTGCCGTTCTCACAGGACCGCCGCCTCGACTGCACGCCGCCCCCACAGTTGCTGCTGCACTTGCTCCAAGAACCCCAGGACGCCCAGAAGATGGGCACCGGGCAAGGCGTGTTTTCGTTACAGAACCTGAGGGGAAGGTTGTGTGTTGGGGGGAGAGGGGCGGGTGGAAGAGCAGTCATGACAATAGAGAGCAGGCAGCCCCTTCCCTAACAAGGGGTCACTGGGAGTGCAAGGCCGGGAAGGTCAAGAACACTCGGAGAATCCAGGCCACCTTCTGGGAGGCCGGGAAGGTCTGGAATCTCCGGGCTGGCTTGTCAGAGGAGCCTCTGGCCACGCCGTCGCTTACCGCTCCTCCCGGCTCTTGCCCACGCAGATTCGGCCCCCGTGGCGGGGGGCAGGGTTGCTGCAACTTCGCTGGCGGACCTGGAATCCGATCCCACAGGACGTGCTGCACAGGGCCCACGAGGACCAGGGCGTCCACGCCCCATTCCTGGTGGGGGGGTCAGAGGGGCGGGGACAGATGACCCTCTGAGTCCTGGCTACCCAGATCTAGTCTGTATCTGGGCGGGTAGATTTTATGTTGTCAGACAGTGACACAGGAAATAACAGCTCTTAACCAGGCCGTCTCTGGCAGACTTATTTATGCGATCATTTGTTCCTTCATTCCCCAAACATGTGTTGAGAGCCTTCTTCCATGTTCAGGCTGTGCTCAGAGCTAAGGGCACAGAGATAGGGCCTCCGGCATGGAGATACAGGGCGAAAGGATACATTCTCTAGAGAAGGCCCCAGTTGCCTTTGGAAGATGCAACCTTTGTTTCAGCCTTCTTGGTTGTCCAAGCCTTGCACTCAAACCCATGCTCTCTCCCCTGTTCTACATCAACCCGTGCTTTGTTCCACCCCAGACACCATTCATTCACTGTTGTCTACTTTGACTACTTTATCTTTAAAATAAGGATAATGATTGTATTCCTACCCCCATGAGGTTGTTTTGACAGTCAAATCAATAAACATATATAGAATTGAGTTATTTTAAGAGAGCCCAAGGTCACACCTACAGTGGCAATTCAGGACTGGCACCAGGTCTGCCTGCTTTACTAACATCCCCTGCTGTCCCTTATATTTGGAACAGCAAGGCTTACTGAGGCTATCGTCTGTGACTCCTGTGTCTGTGCAGCCTTCCTCTTTGTTTCAAGAGCACCCACAGGGCAAAGACTTCTCTCCCGCTAGAGTGGAAACTTCCCCAAGGCTCCTGTTTTAACTACCTCTCCAGTCCCCTGCACAGCTCTGAAGTGGTTTCTCTTTGTGAGAACACCTGCCTGAGGATGCCCGGTTTCCTCTATTCCACACCCTCCAGTCTAAGGAGGCCCCCATCCAGGTTCTGTATCCTCATATACCTGGAACAGTTGGCGATGTGGATGGCTGGCCCCAGGCAGTCTTGGCCCCCACAGCGGGGTCGGGGGGAGTCACAGGCTCGGGCCCGACAAAGGCAAGAGCCTGAATTGTCCCCATCTAAGTGCTCACATGGTTGCCATGGTGACCACTGGCCGAAGCCCCCATCCCGAGTCACATTCCGCACCTGCAGATACATATTAAAGAGGTCACACAAGTCACTGATAGAGAAGGCACCAGGTCCCAGGGGACATGGGGATTCTGATGGACAGTCACAGCCTGAATTAGGGGGAGAGGTCCCAGGTGGAGAGCATGAAAGGGTTCTCACAGGACACGCTGTTATGTTCTGCGTCCAGAGGCTCATGTTGGAGCTGTCCTCAAGCGTGCTGCACCGTTGCTGCTTCCCGTCCCAGCCGCAGTATGGGTCCCGTGCCCCCAGGCATGCCCTGCCAGACAGAGGTCCTGAGACTCAAGCCTGCTGGCCTCTCAGCCTCACCTGTATCCAGTGAACACATCTAGGTACTCTCCTCTGGGTGCCCTTATCCATCCAATTGCCCTTCATGGCAATAACTAAGCTCACTGAACACTTACTGTGTGTCGGGAATCATTTAAAACACTTTACAAGCATGAATTAATTTAATACATCAACCCAGTGAGGAAGGTACTGTTATTATCCCCATGATATATGGAGGAAACCCAAAGAGCGGGAGACGGATTGAAACCCTTGCCTTGCAGAGCCCACATGGTTAACCTTGTTTCCCCAAGCCTGGATTTCCCATACTCTTCATCTAGGTCCATGGGAGAAGATGTGATAAACAGAAATCCAAAGAAGTAGTGCCTCTCTGTCAGACACTATGGTAATAGAGTCCTAAAACATTACTGATGAAAGCATCTTAAAGACGGTCTGGCCCAGTGGTTCTCAATCCTGGCTGCACATTAGAATCACTAAAGAAGCTTTTACAAAATATTGATACCTCCTCCCCTGTCCCAACAAAAATCTCTGGGGATAGGGAGGTTTTTAAAAGTTCCTAGGTGATTCTAATGGAAGCCAAGTTGAGAGTTACTGGGATCCAGAGTACAACCTTTTTGTTGTACAAAGGAAGAAACGCTCGGAGAGAAGGAAGAAGAGTTTCCCCAAGATCACACAAATTGCACATGGTAGACCTGGGGCTAGAACCTAGACTTCCCGACCATGCTTTTCCCACCAGGCTCCTCCCCAGCTGGAGGCTGTGTCTGACTTCACACGCTGAGTGAACATGGGCCCATGCCTTCAAACACAGGCCCAGGGTCAGGGGACACCTAGGCATAGTCCAGGGTTGCCTGGGACATCCACATACTTGTGCTGCTCAGGAGCAGGAACCAGAGTTCAGTGTGTTAGCATCATGAGAATGAGCTCAGGCTGCCAGGAGAGGGGTCACACATCCCAGGTCCCCCTTCTTGGTCCCTCAGGGCTAGCCTATCTGCAGTGACCCAGAAAAGGTAATGGTTCACACACCAGTGAATGCCCCAAGGGCCTCCACTTCTCATATTCTAGGCCTCCTCTCTTCCCTTTTTCCTTCAGCCTTATTTATTGTATTCCTTACAGTTTTTAAACAACAACAAGTTAAATCTCAGGGTGCCTGGCTGGCTCAGTCAGAAGAGCAACACTTGATCTTGGGGTGATGAGTTCGAGCCCCCATGTTGGGTATAGAGATCACTAAAAACAAACAGACAGACAAATATGTAAAAATAATCAAATCTCTACTAGTAAGACGTCAAGGAGGAAAAAAAGAGTATGGAAAAAAATTTTAAGGTTATTTATTTTGAGAGAGGCAGAGAGCACAAGTGGGGGAGAAGCAGAGAGAGAGAGGGAGACAGAATCCCAAGCAGGCTCTGTGCTGTGAGCATGGAGGGAAATTATAGAATCAGGATCTGCTGTTCATTGCTAAGCAAAGAGAGTATCAGACTCTGGAGCCTGAAGGAAGTTCCCTCCAATACCTAGAGAGCCCACTGCCAACCCCAGGGGATACCCTGGATCCTTTCTGCCTCCTTTTCCCAGCCTCCACCCTTTTCCCTAGGCCTGGCTGTTCCACCGCAGTGGGCCTGCAAGAGCGGGTCTAGAGAGAGCAGTGGGACTGGGGGCAGAAACTTGAAGTTTGGAAGCAGAAAAGGTTTCGGATAAAGGAGGTTCTGGACTGCAAGGAGGGTGGAGGAGTCCACACCATGACGTGACTCTACAGAGTGATTTTTGATTGGCCAAAGGGGCCAAGGATGCCAAGGGTTAAAGGAATATATGAAAGAGCCACAGGGTTGCTCTTTTTGGTGTTTCCAGGATAGAATCTCTCTTTCCACTTGAAGCTTCAGGGAAAGTCTCCTGTCAGGGGAGTTCTTTATTTTCAGTGGTTTAACAGACCATGTCAGGTTCCAGAGGCAAAAGAGCTTATATGAGAGACCTTGTTGCCAGAGAAGGTTGCAGAAGACAATTATGCCCCTTGCTCAGGCAGTCCCTGGCCTCATGTAAGGGAGGTGATGCCTGGGGCTTCAATGGGTGAGGGCTTTGATAGGTCCCAGTAAGCATACTCTGGCCACCCGGGAGTCCAGAACGCTCATCTGTTACTCAAGAATCTGTTTCCATTTTATTATTTTATTTTATTTTTTAAAAATTTTAAGAAATGTTTTATATCTGAGAGAGAGAGAGAGACAGAGAGAGAGAGAGAGAGCGTGAGTAGGAGAGAGAGAGAGAGAGAGAGCGTGAGTAGGGGAGGGTCAGAGAGAGAGAGGGAGACACAGAATCCAAAACAGGCTCCAGGCTCTGAGCTAGCTGTCAGCACAGAGCCCGATGTGGGGCTTGAACCCATGAACCGTAAGATCATAATCTGAGCCGAAGTTGGACGCCCAACTGACTGAGCCACCCAGGTGCGCCACCCCCCCCCCCGCTCTTTTTTAAAATTTTAAAGCCATTTTATTCACTCAAGGACAATTTATATAAATTGTACAATGTAAGTGTGTCATATTTTTATCAGGGATCAATGGTTTGATTTGGGGGTGTTTCACCAGCCAAATGCATCAAACTGGACATCATGGGACTAAATACAGTACATATGCAAAGTCCCAGCAGCATGTGGTTTTGAGATTCTGTTCTCTGGCTGACATTTGAGCCAAATTTGCTGCTAGCAAAGTTGACCAATCAGAACTCAATAAAGCCCACTCCTGAGGGTATTTCCCTCAGCTCTCAGAAGGCAGTATCAAACTCTAGAAGTAGCTGATATGGTACTTTATAAGCAACATAAATTAAGTGGAAAAAAAAGAGAGCCATGACTAATGATTAATAATGATAATAAATAAGATTCTATCCACCAAAAAGAAGTGTCTGCCAGTAGAGAATATGGATAAAAGCACAAAATCTGAATCGGTTTATACAAGATAAAAGCAGACGATCCTGGAGGATTGCAATTTGCCTCATGCTACTTTTTTCATCTAGGGTCTAACCAGTGCTAGAACAATTGTTCCCAGTTTTGACTGCAAATTAGAATCTCCTGGTGATCTTTTTAAAAAGCTTCAGCAAACAAAATAAAAAACCCATCTATATCTGGGCCTTCTGGACCAGAGTAGGCCCAGGCGCTGGAATCTTTTAAACACTCCCCGGGTGATTCTAAAGAATAGCATGGTTGATCACTGCTTTTCTAAGGCTACATTGGTCAGGGTTCGTAAGCCAAGAGATGAAATGTCTTGTCTTTCCAATGCATGACAGAATAAGAAAGGAGAGAAGAAAAACACAGATTGGATGCTGGCCCCAGCCCCCTACCCCCCACCTCTGCCCCACTTAGGCTCCCTCACCCTCTCAGCCTGCTTTCAGTTCTCCCAGAGAGGAGACTAGATTCTCCCTAGATATGCCTGCCCTGCCCTGCCATGCCCCTGTGCCTGCCCCACCCCTGCGCCTGCCCCACCCCTGGCCTTGGCCCTGGCCCTGGCTGCCTGAGGGAGCTTGCATGACTCCCTTGGAGCCAGTGCTTGAGCTCTCTTCTTGTCCACATTTGTCGCTTTGGGCCAAAGGCCACTCCAACGCTTACAGAGCAGGGAATGTTCTTAA
Source organism: Hyaena hyaena (assembly GCF_003009895.1). NCBI lineage: Eukaryota > Metazoa > Chordata > Mammalia > Carnivora > Hyaenidae > Hyaena > Hyaena hyaena. The sequence goes on from NW_024080811.1 coordinate 1,717,337, forward strand.
GAAAATTAAAGCTCCAAGGAGAGAATTAAAGTGTGTCTGACTGTAAGAATGGGTAGCAATTGAGAGTTCCTTTCATAAAAGCAGCCATTAGACCAATAATATATCACCATGTCTTTTTTACTGCAGTGTCTTAAGCAGCCATTATGAAAGGGAACAGGTTCATTCCATGGGCTGGAAGGCAGGACAGAGATGGTTGGTGGAAGTTGAAAGCGGGGCAGATTCCAGCACCCTGCAGCTATGGTCCCACAATGGGAGCTGTCCAAGGTGGAGCTTGAGAGCAAGTGGCCATTACTTAAGATGGCAGTGGAGGAAAACCCAGATTTCCTGCCTGGGGGAGAGGTGGAAAGGAGATACTCTGAGCCATGTTCCTGAGTGAGCTGGGGTAGGTGCCCCCACGCCTCCTCCATCATGAAAGGCATGATGGAAGGAGAAAGGACGCTGTTCATGCATAAAATATCTGCTTTTTAGAGCCACAGCAACTCATTCCCTCTGCCCAATCTGTTGTGAGCCCTGGTCTCTCTCTGGTCAGGCCAGGATCCTTCCCTATGGGGCTGAGGTCTGCCTGAGTGATCAGGCTGAGACAAGCCCCTGGATTCTGGGCAGCAGAGGGGGCCTAAAAAGGCCTCTGCTTATCCACCCTCACCTCCTGCCGGTTTTGTTACAAATGAGGAAAAAGGCATGAAATGTCTATCCCAGGACACAGTAAAACTGTATGACAACCTGCCCCACAAAAGCACAGATTCTCATATAGTGTGATAGTTGGCTTCCAGGCTCTGGAGTGCATAGATTGGTGGCTACACAGCCTCACTCTGGTCATTTTATTAACTTTGCAATAATGAGACCTTACATTTTCAGATCCACCTTGAGCTTTATGGCAGGATCTCACTTCACACATCAAGGGCTCAGAACCCAAATCCAGGAATTCAAATGTGGTGAAAGTATCAGAGTCCAAACTGACTTCTTTCTACCTTGCTGTTCCACCTGGCCACACCCTGCACCCTCCCGGTCTCCTCTCTGCAGCACCATGTGAGTGCTAAAATGTTCCAGCATCTTCCTTCCTCTGGTTTCACTGCAGACCCCATTACTTGACCCACACTAGCTCATGCTGGCTGACCATCTGCCCCTCAGCAATGCTGCTCACCACTGTCTGCTTGATGGTTGTCAAACACCTATTCACACTGCCTGTCACTCCACTCCCCCCACTTCAGTGCCTAGAGCCACAGATTGGGATCAAATCCTCCCTCAGGAATCTCAGCTGGCCTCAGTACTATTCCTCACTCCTTTCCTGCACCAAACTCCTCTCAGGCCAAATAATCAATCTGTTGAAGGATCAGTCATATGAGGAAGTCCATTTTGTGCCTTGGGCTGGGCGTGGTCCCCTGGTGAAGTAGAAAAAGTACTGGGACACTGGGTTTGCCTTTAAGGATTTATAACCTCTAAAGAACAAGGCACATGTGAGGGGTGCCTGAGTGGCTCAGTCAGTTAACCATATGACCTCGGCTCAGGCCATGATCTCACAGTTCATGGGTTCGAGCCCCACCTTGGGCTCTCTGCTGACAGCTCAGAGCCTGGAACCTGCTTCGGATTCTGTGTCTCCCTCTCTCTCTGCCCTTCCCATGCTCATTCTCTGTCTCTCTCTCTCTCAAAAACAAATATATAAAAGACCCTAAACACTTAAAGAATAAGACACATGTGAAAAGTTTATAACAACACAAGGATTAAAGAAGAATGCAAGATATGGGAGAAACACACATGATTCATGTCACGCAGTGCTGCCTGTACTCAATGCTGAGACTCCAGAGAGCCCAGAAGGTTGCAGGGCCCCTAAATGCATTTGTGGAGATGAGAAAGGAATAAGGACACGAGCACCACTTATGACTTGTTGGGCTAGGCACTTCATGAATGTAATTCCCAATCCTTACAACAACTCTGCCAAATTAACTGTCATTTACTCCATCACAATGCCCCAGTTTTCCCCTGATGAGAAAGCTCAAAAGGTAAAGTAACTTGCTCACGATGACACAGCTAGTAGATGATGGAGCTGAGGGAGAATCCTAGGTGTGTCCAATTCTGCCACTTGAGCCCCGCCGAACTACACCCCACACATCCAATCCAGGCTGAGGTTTCTCTCCCCAGCCACACATCTACAGCTCTGAGGGAAATGAGAGTGTTTTTGGCCCATTTCTTGCCTCTCTCCTCTCACATGGACAGCTCTGCAAAGTGCCCTGAGCGTGGCAGGGCTTAGTAAGTGTTTGGTGTTCTGCTGGTGGAGCCACGTTCTGGGACTGAGGGGAGCCTGAGTGCTCACTGCTCTCCCTTTCTTCCTCCCTGGCTGCCACACCATGACGATCCAGTCTCCTTCCCCGCCCTCCAGACCCCTGCTCAGCTCCCAGCACACCCCAAAGGGGCTGGAGAACGACCCTTGGCAGCAGGGATATCATTTGTCTCTCAAATCTCAAGGACAGATGGGCACAGCCAGGAGGTTTCTGTGTTGCAAAGGCCACAGGACCCCACGTGGCTACGGCTATGCCAGCTAAGGCAGCTTTTGATTATCTCAAAACTGATGGGGCACAGCTCAGGGGAGCTTCACATGATAGGAATCTGAAATGCATTTCTGTTTGGCTTCGGAAGAGGTTTTGTTTTCCCCCTTAAATGCCAGTGCCGTTATTGCCAAATTTGTGAATCCATTCAAAGCTAAGGTCTCAGAAGCAGTTGGGAAGCAAACACAACCAACAACTCCACATGGCTCCTCACCTCCACCCCACCCAAGCCAGGCCTCTTTGCCTCTAAGTCCGGAAGGAAGAAAAGCAAAAATCTGGTGTTGACTCAAAAGCATCATCTTCCATCTCCCGCCCCACACCTAGGTAGTAAATACTGTGGTTTCAAAGAGAAAGACCTTTCTCTGAATTAAAGGGGCTGAGAATAAATCAAGCAAGCTAGAGCTGGCTGGGAGGCCCTAACTTTGAGGTTGACAACAGGGATAACAGCAGCCACCATTTGCTAAGCCCACACTTCCCCAGGCAGTGATAAGTGGTTTATGCAGACTATCCCAATTAACCTTTACAAAACCCCTGCAGATATTTTATGAGAAGGAAACCAACGTTCAGAGAGGTTAAGTGACTTGTCCAAAGGCAAATAAGGAGACTGGGCCAGGATGCCACCCTAGGTGGCTGCAAAGCTCTGCCTCTTAAGCGCCACCTCCGAGGTGGTGCGATTGGCGGGCAGAAGCCTCGGAGGCCGGGAGCCCGCCCAGCCGCCCTCCCGCGGTCCCCGCTTACCCCTGGCTGCGGTAGGCGGCGCACCTCTCCAGCGGGACCCGCAGCACGCCGTCGCTCAGCCCCACGAAAAGCGCGCGGGCGCTGTGCAGGATGCGGAGGCTGCGCAGGGGCTCGCGGCGCCCGGGGGGCAGGACGTGCAGCTCCTCTAGATAGCAGCCGCGGAGGCTGCGGCTCGTCGTGGACAGCGCCTTCAGGATGGTGCCCGACTCTGCAGGGGCCAGATGCAGGTGGCCTTGAAGGCCCAGCCCAGCCCCCGCCCCTTGAGCTCTTCCCACCGGGAACCGGGCTGGGCGGGGAGGGCTCACCCGTGCCGATGTAGAGCACGTGGTAGAGCGTGTCCTTGGCCTGCACAAGGTCTACTACCAGGTGGGAGAAGCGCACGCTGTCCTGGGTGACACAGGGCTCGGGCGTGACCGGCTGCACAGCGTCGCTCATCAGGAACAGGCGCTGTGCGTCCTGCAGGCTTCGCTCTGTCAGGTTCTCATTGGGGCCCACCTCTGGCAGGGTGCCGCACTGCCGCGGGGAGGGGTGGGGTCACACGTGCCCAGCCAACAGGCTGCCGCAGTCCCCTATCCCTCTCCTTCCTCAGCGTAACCCAGGTGGCCACTGACAGCTTCTGATTCTCCAATCCCAGCTCCCCACCCCCAACATCCCTGGGCGGGGGGAGGGGGGGGGAAGGGTGGTGGTGGCTGCAACCCCTTACAGGGAGTGATGCCTCTTTCTTGAGAACTAAGAGAACATGAGGCTGGGGAGATGGGAAGGAGGAATGTTCTGGGGATGGTGAAGAGGAGGGGGAGATGAAATGCGGGCTGGGATTATTTAAAAATGAATCATCTGAGTGCCAATAACAAGTGTCCTGTGATTTTATGCTGTTGCTGTAGGTGCTTCTCCCCCAAGCTAGGCCACAATCTGCCTTTCCTCTCCTGGGTTCCTACCAGCTTGGAGTTCTTGTACCTTTTAAACACAAGCTGGAAGGCAACTACCATTTATTGAGCACTTCTACAGTCCTGGCACTGTCAGGTACATATTAACCCTTGCCTTTGTCTTTGAGGTTGAGAGTATTATCCCTATGTACCAGAAAAGGGTAAAGAGGCTCAAGGAGGTTGGGTGACTTGGCCAAGGTCAAGGTCACACAGAGGGAGGGCTAGATCTGGGTCAGGATAATCCCACTGCAAATCGAGAGTTCTTCCCCTGCTTCTTACTGCCCTGTGGGCAGGAAGTTGGATGGATTTGAAAGTCAATCACCAGTAGGTTCCTTTGCCTCATGGCTCTTTCCTCTTCTCTACCACAGCACTAGGGATGCTCCATCACCCATTGGCTCAGCCCTGACCACTCCTGTACTCAGACCCTCCAGGAATGAGTACCCAGGGTGGGTAGCCTACAAGCAAACTCCAGCTAAAGTCCCCAAATTCTGGCCAAACAGCTTGTGGGTGCTCTCCCATTCCCCTACATTGAGTCCCCCCAGAGGCGAGACGTCACATTTAGAGATGGCTCAGAGCATACTCCCTTGCTCTGCATCTTACCCCCTCTCCCTGTCTCACTCCACAGTCTTAGATGTTACCACCCTCTCAGGGAACTATCTCAGACCCCACAGATGGGTGCAGACAACAGGGACAGGTGTGGTGTTTGTGCTGAGCAGCTGAGAGTCAGCTGGTGGCTGCTAGGCGAGGGAAAGGTGGTCTGTGAGGAGAGGGAGAGGAGAGGAAATGTTGTACCTGGAAGTTGGGGATGGGGTTAGCAATTGGGAGCCAGGCAGCCCTGGGGTTCTCCTGGTAGCGAAATGGGCCATTAAAGGCCTGGGAGATGGCACTGAGGTTGAAGGCGCAGACGGCAGAAGCGGCGATGCTGTTTCTGAAAGGCAAGAGATGGTGGGACGCTGCCCTCCCCGCAGGCCTCGAAGCCCGTAAATCCCACGGGCAACTGTCAAGTCGTGACATGGCGCAGCTCCAAGGCTTACTGAGGACCTAGGGTGGGCCTTCTGCTTTCCATACCATGGGGCTGTCACAGAAGGAGGAGATATGGCCCTCACACTCTGGAAACTCGGGGAAAGGCCCTCTGATGAGAAGCACTGGGGGATCATTCTGTCCTACTTCCTCATCCCTTTCCCTTCTCCAGTGGGAGGGTCGAAAAAGTTAGTGTTTTTCAAACATTCAGTCCACAGCTCACTGTAAGAGGCACATTTCATATAACAACTCAGAATAGCACACACATGAGCACACATCTGTAAAGAATCTTCATGAAACAATACGGACCCTTACTAAATACATTATTGCACTCTGATATTTTTATTCCATTCTATTCTGCTTTCTTCATTTTATTTCATTTTAGAAGCTGGTTATCAAACCACTGATTCATGCTGCATCCCACACCCTGAGCCAGATGACTTCTGAAGACCCTTACAGTCCCAGAGTCAGGTGTTTCTATGAGTTTGATGTGAACAGGTCACAGAGGCCACACTGCTCCCCCAGATGTTTCCAGTTCTGTTCTCTGCATTTAGTCCCTCTCCCAAATGTGTCCACTTCCCACCACCCCCCCGGGGTCAGCCCCCCTCATCTCCTGCTGGATGCTGTGCTGTCCTCTTGGCTGGCCTCCCTGTAGCCTGTCCAATCTCCTAGAATCCATTCTCCACACAACAGCCACAGCAAACATTTCAAAATGCACATCCAAGCTAGTCTCTGGCCAGCTTCAAGCCCTTCAATAATTTCTCCTTGCTCTTAGAATAAAGATCAAAACACTTAAGCAGTCTGTAAGGCCTTTGGGACATAATTCTTCTGGTCCCAGCCTCTCAGCCTCCTCTGCTGTTTTATTCCTCACCCTCGCCCTCCAGGCTCCTGTCATGCTGGTCTCCACTAAGTTCCTCAACCATTTCTTTCTTCCTGCCCCTGAGCTCTGTGTGTGTTGTTCTTTTGGGCTGGAACGCTCCCCTTTCCTAGTTAACTCCCACTCATCCTGTAGACATCACTCCTACAGAAAGGCTTCCCTGATCACCACCCCTCCATACTGGTAGAGGCTCTCAGCACACTGCCTTTGCCCTTTGTAGCATTTATCACAATTAAAACTGGGTGTTTAATAACCACCATTTCTAGAATGTAAGCTTCTTAAGGGCAGAGCCAGGTCCGCTTTTTCTTAATGGCCTCCCTGCTTCCTGCCCCTCCCCCCATGACACGCACCTGGCATGGAGAAGGCACACAATACATAAGCTTCTTACAGTCCATACCCATGTCATCACGCCTCCCTGATGCGTCTCCAGAAGCTCCTGCCCTTGCTCACAGCTGCCCACTTTCTGGTGCTGACTGCCAGGCTGGTCACTAAGTCCTGGCTATCAGCTCATGGCTCTCTGGGCTATGCTGCATGTCTGCCCCCTGCCTTGGATAGCCTCTCTGTTGCCATTTCCCAGCATCCCTCTCATCCCTGTCCATCCCCTCAGACTGTCCTTCCTATAGCTAGCCTGGCCCTCATCCAACCCCTGCTACCTGGGGCCCAGGGTAAGCCGACACCACTCCAGGGCGCATATGTTTTGGAGGTCCTTGGAAAGGAGCCCCAGCAGTATCCTGTAACAACAGATGTGCTCCTTGGCCTCTGCTGCCCATTCAGCATTCTGTTCATGAAATTCACCTGACCGGGTCAGCCTTGACACAGAAGGGGGCGGTGGGGGGAGGGTCTCATGATCTCCTCATACCCAGGCAACAAAAGGGGTTCTAATTCCCAGCCTGTGTTTCCTAGTGCCATCAGGACTGCCAAAGACTCTGCTGGTTAGGTTTAGCAGGTTCATGGAGTCCTGAGGTGGAAGGGACCAGAAAGACTTCCCTCTGAGCTTGCTTGTAAAAGGCTGCTCCCGGACCCTCCCGGGCTGCCATCATCACCTCATCCGAAGGCGGGCTATTTCCCTTTTACCACTAGCAATTTCTTCCGCCACGGAGCTGTCATCCAGCTCCATTTACTTTCTTCAGATCTGGCCTAGGCCTAGCAATCCAGAATGAGTGCTTACCATCCAGAGGCATCGAGCCACAAGCAAGTAAGGAGTGTGTTAATTGGGAGCAAGTTAACCCTTAGGAACCCTCAGACCACCCAGGGCGAAAGGCGCGCACTCCACATCTTACAGAAGGAGACACAAGGCCTCAAAGAGGGACCTGCCCACCCCCACCAGGCTGCGAGGCAGGGAAGGGACGGCAGAGGGCAAGGGACTCACACGTTGGTGGTGAAGACCCCGTAGATGAGGTCCTGCTCAGGCAGGTGGAAGGCACTCTGCAGCTCGTTGTAGTAGAAGGGGACCTCGCCGGGGCGGGAGCAGTTGAGCCGGGCCTTCATGAACGTGGTCCACGTGTCCTCCAGCAGGAAGCGGCCCCCCACGTCATTCTTGCATACGCGGGCCACGCGAGAATACACCGTGCGTCCGCAGTCATGCTCCACCGCGTTCTCCCGGAGGAAGAAGTACGCGAACAGCCCAATGTCATAGGCTGCCACAAAGTTTGGCTCTGGAGGGCAGAAGAGGAGAAAGAGTGGGTGGGGCCAGCAAGGAGGAAGGGGACAGAGTGTGGAGTACTTACTACTTCCATTTCCCCAGATGGGCATCCTGACATCCCTGGCCAGCTTGGTGACCTGGGTGCTCTAACTAACCCTGTGCCCACCTCCAATACAAAGTGCAGTTATAATAGTTAACATGTGCTTCTGAGCACTCACTGCACACCAGACAATATTATAAGCACCTTATAGGATCCTCTTAGCAATCTATGAGGTAAGTACTATGATTATCCCCATATTATGGATGAGAACATTGTGGCAGAGGGAGGTCAATTCTCACCGCCATACAGCCAGTCAGCAGAGAAGCTGGAATTCAACCCCAGGGGATAGAAAACTCATACCACCCTCTCCCAATCTATTCTTTCTCATAATCTTTTCTCCTAATTAATTCCTAACTCCTCATCTGCCTTCATGGCCTCCCCACCATGTGTTTTGGGTATTCAGGACATGGTGATTTCATCTGGAGTCCATCTCCGATGTGCTATGGTCCTTGGGGAAACATCTCCCTGACTCTGGGCCTTTTGATGAAGCAACTGTGAGGCCTTTCAGATGTTGGGCAGGAAGGAGGATTGACAGGGGTCAGGGTGGGCTGGCTGGCAGGCGAACCCCCTTCCCCGGGGCTGTGCCCCTTTACCATTGAGCCATTTGGAGTTATACTGGGCGGTGCGAAGAGGTGGCCCGCTGCCCAGGCTTCGGTAGATGGCGGGGTCCCGACCTGAGAAGTCGATGACGGTGGCCGCGTAGAGCTCCCCCTGAGAGGAGATGACAGCTGTGGAGTTGTGGCGTGGGTCGTAGGGGCAGCGGGCCACACCATTGATCTTCTCTATGGTCCGGCTGAGGTTCCCCACCTGGGGACGATGGGCAGATAGGGGCACTTTTCCCTGAGACCCAGGGGCTCCCTGTTCTCCCCCGCAACCCCAGAGTTTGCTTCCTCCTGGGTCCCTGGTCTCTCGGAGACTCTCTCTGTCTCCAGCCTCTTCCTTACTCCCTCCTCCCACCACAGCCCCTCTGACAGAGCAGCCATCATGGGGGGGTGGAGATTGTGCCACAGGAGCTCCATCTGCCTCTGTTCCCTGCCCCCCAGTCAGAACCCTCCAAGGTAAGGATCGCTGATAAAATACAGCAGGCCCAGTTAAATTTTTGATGAATAATGAATAATTGTTTAGTATAAGTGTGTCCCAAATCTCAAATGGAACATACTTATGCTAAAATATAATTTGATGTTTATCTGAAATCAAATTTAACTGCATTCTTTTTTTTTTTTTTGCCTGAATTTGGCCACCCACTCCAAAGCTGTGTAGTGCCTGGGAAAGACAAGCTCTTGTGCCCCTTCAGTTTGTCTTACCCTGAGGGGGCCCCACCTGTCTGCTGTAGCACACCGGGGAAAAGGCATTGGTCCCACACATGAACACTTTCCGGCCAGTGACAATCAGGACTCGCACGTAGTTCTGACACTCCTCCTAAAGCAAGAAGGGGAAGTAACAGAGGAACAAGCGAACCAGGTGTGGGCTGGCTGTCTTTCCCTCACACCACTGCCCCATAGACATTGGCGAGCACTCCCCTTGGCCCCAGATGCGCCCTGTTCTGAAGTTCAGGTTGCACCCATGGACATCCCCTCCCCTCACACCTCCCTCCCAGGCCAGGTGGCTGCATCGCTGCCCACTCAGATGACCAGGGCTGGAGCCTCACCTGCTGCTGCGCCCCCCTGCTCCTCCGGGCCGGGCCTCTCACACAGGCAGCCTCGTGCCCACCTGGTGACCCTCCATCCCCACAACCACACGACCCCTGCTAGCTCTAAACCAGGCCCCGGTGCCACCAGGGCCACATACCTCAGTCTTCCCTTTGCTTTGGCAGGAGCGACGCGTATCCTCACTGGAGGCCCACTCTGTGGCCTGTGGGGGGAGCACACAGACGTCACATGGCTGTGGCACTCATGGCCAGGGCAGGCAGCAGTCAGGGTCGGGAGTGGACCAGAAGCTGGGAAAGGGTCAATGACAGCCTGCAGGGTAAAGGTTCCCCTCACCACAGCCACTTGGACCCAGAGGGCTGCCAGAGACCTTTAAGGAGGATGTCCCCTCAGTCCAACACCCTCCCCACCTGCTTGGGTGAGGGAGGCCGAGAGTAACAACTTCCTCATCCTGAATTACCCCCATGCAGCTCTGTCCTAGGACTCCCCATCCCTCCTTCCTTAGATCAGCCAGGGAACTGGAAGCAGCCAAGGACGACCTTCAGAACCACCCCACACGCAGAGCAGGAGACAGAAAACGCAGCTCCCTGTGTGCCAGATGTCTCTCCAATGAGTGGGAAGAAAGGCTAGATTTTGCAAACCTTAGAGATAGATCTATTTAATTTTCCCACTATTTCCTGGAAAGTGTTTTCCCCCCCCTTAACAGATGAAGCGCTCAAATTCTGTGTAACTTGCTGCTGCTACGTGCTAGAGCAGGGACTGGAACCCGCATTCTTGATTCAAAGGCTCTGTGTGTGTGTTTTTTTTCTATATCCCAATGTATCAGGACCTTGGGGGCTTCCTATTTCTTTCTTTTTAAAAAAAATTTTTTAAAGTTTATTTATTTATCTTGAGAGAGAGGAAGCACATGCAAGTGGGGGAAGGGCAAAGAGAGAGGGAGAGAGAGAATCCAAAGAAAACTCTGCACTGTTAGTGCAGAGCCCAATGCAGGGCTTGAACTCACGAATGATGAGATCATGACAAGCTGAAGTCAGACACTTAACTGACTGAGCCACCCAGGTGTCCCTGGGCTTCCTATTTCTTGTTACCTCTCTCCCCGATTCTGTGCTGTCTGCTTCCCTTCTAGTTTCCTTCGTAGCATCACTCATGCTCTGTTATAGGGTGCGCCATGGGATGCTAGGGGACACAGTTCTCACTCAGGGCCTCATGTTTTCAAGTGTCCATGGCATTAGGAAAGGGCTGTTCCCTACCTAGGAATCCCCCTTCCTCTTCACCTATTCTGTCTCTACTCTCCGACATCCCTCCCAGCCTCTAAAGAGCATCTGAAGGGAAGACTGCTACTGCCTCCAGGTCCAGGCAATGTCAACAGCCCCGGTGTGTGGCTCATTATATATTTCTGGGTCACATGTATAAACATGAACTGCCTACCTGTCCTAGGAGAGGGAGCCTTGAGCAAGCAGGTCTTCCATCCAAACAGGGGGAACAACAACCACCTGCTTTTCATTTCTCACAGTGCTTCTCCTAGCCGTGAAGTCCCTGCCTGCAGAGCTCCAGGGCTGGGGTGTGGGTGGGGAGGGTGCCTGGAGAGCGAGCAGCAGGCTGCAGTCCACCCACAGCTCCGAGCTGGCTGCTTTGTGGGGCAGAGGGAGGGCTGGCTCCCGCAGACCCTGGATTCAGGAGCTGGGGGACAAGGTGGTCATGCTTCCATCAGGCCTTTGAGCAGGCTGGGCTCACCCTGCCATCCTGGGCCTGAAGTTCAGGCGGGCCTCTGCTCCCAGGCCTTGAAGGAGGGCACATGAGCCCTGGCATCTGGCCAGTCATGAGGTTTATCTGAGGAGGAACAATGAAGTCATTGTCATCCTCAGGGTCCCATCAGCTCCCTGACTGAGCCTGATGTGAGAAGAAAGAGGGACATAAACAAGCAACCTCAGGGCCTCTGAGGCCAGAAGTGACCCATAGACACCGTAGATGTCCAGGTCTAAGGCTCTGGATGGTGGATGGCTGATGGGGGGGCAGGTCGCTGCTGGTGGGTGAAGGGGCCTTGCTCATAAGGGGGTGAGAATTCCACTGGGTGGGTGGGTGGGTGGGGCAGTTGTGTACAAATGAAAAGCAGATACGTAGCCAGCTCTGCGCCAGGGACAGGACATACCTCTCTTGGATCCTCACTGCAGCCAGTACAACATTTAGACTTTTGCTATTTTACAGGTGAGGAAAATGAAGTTCAGAGAAGTTGAGCCACTTGCCCAAGGTCACAAAGCTAGTAAGCAGCAAACCCAAGATGCAAACCCAGACAGCTGACACCAGAGCTGAGCTCTCTCTGTTACATCCTGCAGCTTCTCACAGTGAATATCAAACCCAACGTTAGAACATATGGCCTGTAAAGAATATGTATATTTATAATGATAACAGCACAGAACAGGCTTGTTTGAGTCATTTTAAAAATTTTTATTTTATTTAAAAAATTATTTATATCAAAGTAATGATAAAAAAAAGTAATGATGCACAGAGTTGAAAAAGTTAGAGGATATGAAAAAATTATTTAAAAAAAAAAAACAACAACTCACTCCTCCTCCACCCCATTTCCATTTCCTAAGGACAACTTCTTTCAATGCTTTTAGCTGTTTCTCTCTGTGTGAGTCTTTTAATCCAATTTCTCAAAAGTATATATCAATCTCAGACTTTACTTTCTGACTTCCTGTTAATGGGGGGGGAGGGGTGAAGATTTTTCCCAGTCACCCATCCCATTCTCCCCCACCCTAAAGCACACATATACTTTCCTTCTCCTCATCCTCCCACTATAATTATTTAATATTAAACTAATTTAATATTTTAATATAATTATTTAATTTTAAATTAAAATCATTGGTATTTACATTATTATGAATTATCAAAATTGTTCACTACTACCAGTCAGTACCTCAAATTTCACTGAATGTAAGACACCATTGACTGTAATGTGAAACACCAAGAAAGAAAATATGCTGCCAATCAAATCCTTTATTGCTTAAATTTTTAATGTAAACTTATTGAAAGTGCTCTTACTGAGGCATACAATTTTTATCATCTATCAATCTTGTGAGTACAACAAAGAAAAATGTAAGCAAAATTAATTATTCCTTTTTTTAATGTTTTATTTATTTTTGAGAGAGAGAGAGAGACAGCATGAACAGGAAAGGGTCAGAGAGAGAGGGAGACACAGAATCTGAAGACAGGCTCCAGGCTCTGAGCTGGCTGTCAGCACAGAGCCCGATGCGGGGCTCAAACCCATAAACCGTGAGATCGTGACCTGAGCTGAAGTCGGATGCTTAACTGACTGAGCCACCCAGGCGCCCCCCAAATTAATTATTCCTAAACATTCTTTGAATTCAGAGTTCACCTCTTCTGAATCACTCTTCTCTTCGGATGTCAGTGTTCATTTTCTTTGTTTGCTTGCTTTAGAGTATCATTTTTTGAACCACCCAGGGTTTCAGTGATACTGCAATTCTTAAGGAATAGTCCACTCTGGTCTTGGGAGTTTCCTTCCAAACTATTGACCCTATTCTGCAAGTTTGGATGCTGGTACTTTCTTGATCTTACTAGAAAGTATCCACAGAGGGTTTTCTGAGGAAAACCAGGACTCAAGTTCCCTCCACATATGATCCTGAAATGTTAATGTGTGCTGTTATCGGAATACCAGGAATAATGACCAAGTTATTGGTCAATGTCCAACGGGTGCTACAAATCACTCTCACTATCATTTATTAAATGTAAACACAAATGGTTCTGATCATCTATTCACTCCCATCCTCTTAGCCTCCTGCCCCAGTGTGGACTGGTTGCTCCTGGGCCTCCTGCTTGTCTGTTATCCTGGGACGTACCTTCTCTCCTCTCCTTTTCACTGAATCCCATGTTTCCCAACTTTTTGATTTACTTGCTTATTTTGGTAAAACACGTCTCCAGTATCTTCCTAAGAAAATGAACATGGTAGTTCAATTTTAAAAAATCCCTTCATGTTGGGGCACGCGGGTGGCTCAGCAGGTTAAGCGTCCAACTCTTGATATAGGCTCAGGTCATGATCTCATGGTTCATGAGATGGAGCCCATGTCAGTCTCTGTGCTGACAGTGCAGAGTCTCCTTAGGATTCTCTCTCTCCTTCTCTCTCTGCTCCTCCCCCGCATGCAAGCGAGTGTGCATGCTCTCTTTCAAAATAAACATTAAAAATTTTTTAAAAGCATAAAAAATTGTGCATGTATGATTCTTTCTATCTTCATACTCGATTGTTAGCTTTGATACAGAATTCTAGGCTGAAAATAATTTTCACTCAGAATCTTAAAGACATTTATTCCTCCATTGTTTTCTAGATTCCAGTGTTGTGATTGAGAAGTCTGATGTAATTCTTACTCGCCAGCTTTTCCAATGACATTTTCTTTTTCTTTAGGCTCTAGAAACTTTCTGAATCTTCTCTTTCATAACAATATCCTGAAGTTCACACTGATGTGCCTTAATGCATGTTCTTTTTGGGAGCTCATTCAGTCCTTTCAGTGTGAAGCCACATCCTCCATGTAGGCAGATTTTTTTAATGTTATTTCATCCTTAATTTCTTCCTCACCTTTTCCTCTGTTCTCTTTTTTGTAACTCCTATTAATCCAATCAAGTGATGGCCCTGGTGCATCGAGCCTCTAATGTTCTGTTATTTCTGTCCTGTTCTTGATTTCTTATTTTTTGTTGTTCTAATTTCAGAGTGATTTTAATTCAACTTCATCTTTTAATCCTTCAATTCCATTTTTATTTCCCCAATCACATTTTAGTTTCCATATTTTAATATATTATTTTGTAAAAAAATACATTTTTATATCTCAGAAGATTCAATGAATTTTTTTCTAATTAATTTTTAAAATGTTTTCTTATATTTCTCTAATTGTCCCTGTTTCTTGCAGCTTTCTTCATTCCATTTGCTTGTTTGTTTTGATCTTTCTCTTTCACTTCAGAGGCTTTTCTCAAATGTCTGGTGATTTGGGGTTTATTTGTTTATATTTAAAATAAATCAACTAACCATTTCCCACTGAAAGGAACCAGCATCTTAGAATAATGGCTGATTCCAGGTCTGAGGTTAGGAAATGTACAAGGTGAGCCTGGAACATCTCCTCACACCAAACAGCAAGGATGCAACCAAAGGCACAAGGGCCATCGTTTCAAAAGACCCAGGAACCAACTTGAAGAGGTCCTGTACTAGAAGAGATGGCATAGCCATGAAAGATAACTGCAATGGACCGAAACACGTCAACAGTGTTTAAAGCCATTTTGAGTTTGTAATAATAAGGAGAAAAGAATAAAATTAATTGATCATCAATGACAGATTGATCATCGACAGACACTAGCCAAACAACTCATTCTTTGAAAAGTGGTAGATAAAGAAAGAGTATTGGGGCGCCTGGGTGGCTTAGTCGGTTAAGCGTCCGACTTTCGTTTCGGTTCGTGGGTTCGAGCCCCGCGTCGGGCTCTGTGCTGACTGCCAGCTCGGAGCCTGGAGCCTGTTTCAGAGTCTGTGTCTCCCTCTGTCTCTGACCCTCCCCTGCTCACACTGTCTCTCTCTCTCTCTCTCTCTCTCTCTCTCTCCTAGAAATAAATAAAAAAATATTAAAAAAAAAGAAAGAGTATTGAACACTTATTCTGCCTTTCCTATATGACTGTATCATTGGGTAACCACATAGGAGATGAGGAGAAGTTTCTCTTTGTAGAAGTCCAACTAATACAATGTAACACCTACAAAATTAATGGATCTGGGAAACAGTCATCAATGGCTGTTAACATTGAAGAAAACACAGAAAAAATCAGATACAACATACCTCCTTTAAACAAGTACACAAAACACTTATGAAGGAACCTTGTTGGAATCTAAACTGAATAAAGTCTTTAGATCTAGCATCAATTTACAGATGATATAGAGGATACAGAAACATGTTAAGTTGTACCACTTGGATTGCGATCAGCAAAATCCAGACTGTGGAAAACTCTATTGGACAAATGACCAGGTTTCTTCAATAAATAAATTACACACAGAGAGAAAGAAGAGAAACACTATTCTAGCACCATACCCCCATTAATGTCTGCCAGCTTTCTTGGACTCTCCAAACTTGGAGAGTCAGCAGTTGGCTCGAGAAAGAGTCTTCATCTCCCTTTGTTGGGGAAGAGGTGAAATAGATGAAGGGATTGCTGTGTAGGATGGGATAGGATCTCTGGATTACAATCTCTCAACTTAGGCAATTTCAACTATGACTCTCCCCCTTAACCTTATATCTCATCTTCCGATTCCACAAAACCCAACATCCCAATTTCTAAGCCCTTCTGGGGGCGGGGGTCAGCTTGCTTCTCTGCCATATTTTCCTCTGTAAACTTTCTGCTCTGCCTAGTCAGTTATGGTTGTCCATCCACTTTCCATCTCCCTAAAATATGTTTAATCTCTTCTCCATGGACGCCTCTTTTGTTCTCTCTGTCATTGTGGATCTGTACCTTTTTAAAATTCCTAACTGTCCTTATAGTGGGGTTTCGTGAAGGGGTAGAGATAGACAAGTATGATCAACCCATCTGCCATGCACAAAGCTTTAAGCTAGGGCTGTCCCCGAGATTCCAATACGGGAATCTCTACTAACGGAGGAACCATATGGTTTCCTGCTACGGGAGAGAGCAGGCAAGACAGTCAGGACCTGGGTAATCTCCTTGTAGACCCAGCAACTACCCTGGATGCCAGCGACAACGGCTCATCATGAAAACATCTTCTGAGCATTAGGCCCACCATTCAGCAGAGTCTAGATTTCAAATAACTTGAGAGCTGCCAGACCAGCTCGGAGAATGTAGAGATAACTAGAAGAGAGCTCAGAATCAGCTTCACTGTGTGCCAAGGCCCAACAAAGCCCCACATGCACATGTGCAGGAAGCAGTCTGCGTTTCTGCACTTCATGACATCTGGCAGCCCAAGATCATAAATCCTTTGCAATTAGCCCTCTGGTCACATCATTCCCTGGAACCCCTCCGGCAAAGGTCAGAAAATTGCCAAATCCAGGATCGCTTGTCACACAGCAGCCCCGACATTGCTGACCACTTGCCACCTTTTCTTTCTCCCAACCAGCTTAGGTTACACTGATAAATAACCATCACAGATGAGCTGATTTTATTTCCCCTCCCCGACCACAAGCATGAGTACACACACAAAGACACACACACACACACACACACACACACGCACACTCATGCACAGACACTGCCCTCTGTGTTGCTACCTGCACCTCCCCTCCCTCCCTTTAGTGCTTGGTGAATTGGGAAGGAGGCTGGGCATTTCGATTTTCCTAAAGGCATAATAGTTTGCATAAACTGTTTAATAGCGGTTAGGTACTTAGAAGTCCTATTAATGGACACTGGTTTGCATTAACTGTTTGTATTTAGATTTTTCTTTAAGGGATGTTAATTATTTAAACTATCAATAAAGCATTGTTAAATCCTTCCTTGGGATCAGTGGGAGGACCATTTGGCTGTAACTCTGAGTTACAGCCTTCCTTCCCCAGGCAGTATGGAGAGTAGAGGAAGCTGGCTTGGGGGGGCCTGGGCCCTACCTCCTCCTGATGCTAGTGGTCAGCTCTTGGTTAGCACTTGGTTGCTGTAAACCACTTGTGATAGCAGATGCTGAGCACTGAAAGCTTATAAGCAGAAACCCAAAGCCCCAAATAGGGCAATGGAAGGGCACTTGCTGAGGTCAGGCTTCTGTGGTCAAAAGTCAAGGCTTTCTCAGGGCACCTGGGTGGCTTAGTCGGTTAAGCGTCCGACTTTCGCTTAGGTCATGATCTCGCGGTTCGTGGGTTCGGGCCCCGCGTCGGGCTCTGTGCTCACTGCCAGCTCAGAGCCCGGAGCCTGTTTCGGAGTCTGTGTCTCCCTCTCTCTCTGACCCTCCCCTGCTCACACTGTCTCTTTCTCTCTCTCTCCTAGAAATAAATAAATTTAAAAAAAAAAACATTAAAAAAAAAAAAGTCAAGGCTTTCTCACCTGGCCCAATGACCAGGGGACCTGAGGGTGGGATCCACCTCCAGCCTGTCCAGAGAATGCTTGACAGCCCACTCCAACTTCTCTCCCTTTCTTTCCCCTTTGTACCAGATGGTAGTCCACTACGGTGGGGATATGGACATGAAATCCTCTTCTTAGTTCTGTTATGGAAAATCTAGCCTGGACTCCTGAGGTCTGCCCCGAAGAGACGCCCGGGGATTATGGTGAAACCAGTTTCTGGTGTACCTGTGGCTGGTTTGCGGCAACCTTCAGAGAAGCCCCTGCAGCTGAGCCCCCCACCCCGAGTATGAGTTACAAGCTAGCATGAGATATCTGCCCACAGCAGAGCCAGCCCAACACAGAGGGAGGAACCAAATGCCAGGCCTCATCATCAAGCCAGAGTCCTAACATCTGATAAGGCATGGCACCTGGGAGCTGCGGGCCAGCGGTCAGAAGCCAAGGCAGGCAGCACCTACAGAAGACGCACAGACATCCTAGAGCAGCGGTTCTTAAATGCGGCGGCACCCTATAAGCACCTGGGAGCTTGAAAGAATCCCAGCGCCGGGGCACCTGGGTGGCTCAGTAGGTTAAGCATCGGCTTTGGCTCAGTTCATGATCTCACGGTTTGTGAGTTCAAGTCTTGCATTGGACTCTGTGCTGACAGCTCAGAGCCTGGAGCTGCTTCAGATTCTGTGTCCCCCTCTCCCTCTGCTCCTCCCCCATTCGCATTCTATCTGTCTCTCAAAAATAAATAAATGTGAAAATTTTTTCAAAAAATTCCCAGTGCCCAGCTGCACCTCAGACCCATCAAATCAGAATCTCTTTTAAAAACACATCAGTGTAGGGGAGCCTGGGTGGCTTAGTCGATTAAGCGTCCGACTTTCACTCAGGTCATGATCTCGTGATTCGTGGGTTCGGGCCCCGCGTCAGGCTCTGTGCTGACTGCCAGCTCAGAGCCTGGAGCCTGTTTCAGTCTGTGACTCCCTCTCTCTCTGACCCTCCCCTGCTCACGCTGTCTCTGTCTCTCTCTCCTAGAAATAAATAAAACATTAAATAAAATAAAATAAAAAAATAAAAACACATCAGTGTTTTTAAAATCTCTCCTGGTGAGTCTACTGCGCAACCACGGCGGAACCACTGCCATGAGCCAAGCTAGCTTCTTTCCCAACCTGCTTTGCGCTACCCAGCTCTGTATGCCAGAGACCTGCATGGCACCACTGTGGGCCGAGCCTTTGGCCAAGCCTTCCAGGGCTGCTACCTTCCCCTCCAGGGTCACCTTCCTGCAGAAGACAGTGTGCCTGATGTGCCCTGTAGCTGTTCGATGCTGTGACCCTGTGTGTTTCTGTCCCCTGCAGATCTTCTCCTTTCTTCTTTCCATCCCCACTCCACTGCCTTAGTTCAGTCTCCCCTGTCACTCACCTGGACTCCTAACAGGCTCCCCCATGAATCCATTCTCTGCACCAGGACAGGTGCAATGTGGCCTCTCTTTACCCAGGCCTCATCTCCCACCCCTTTCCCCATTCACACCCCATGATCCTGCCCCTGGGACCCTCAATGCTCCATGCTATTTCACACCTCTGTGTAGCAGCCTAGCAAATCCCCACCCTTCAAGCTCCAGCCCAAGGGCAGCTTTCTGAGACAGCTTTGCAGACCACCTGAGCCTGACGGGTTTCTAGTGCCTCCAGGCCACCACTGAATCTAGCATTCACCCCTCCCTGCATGTTTTGCACAGCATTGCTCTTATTTCTGTGCATCTGTTTCTCCTTCTCTCTGGGACCACTTTACTGCTCCTAGAGTTCTTCATTTGCAGACCTTGGGAACCTAACAAAAAGCCAACTGCCTGAGCTCAGAGCAGGACCCCTGCCTGGATCTACTTCTCACCCACTTTGAACCACCTCTGTGTCAACTTCCCCCAGGCCCTGACCGGCTGTGCTTGGCATCTTTTCATTTTCTGTGGATGTCAGTTGGTAAGTAGGCTCTAGATGGACTGCTTGTGACCAGGCTGGCAGGTCACTGATGCTGTTCTAGCCCAGGCCCCAGGATCATGCCACAGAAATCCCATCCAGGATAGGGAATCGTTTGTGGTCTCATCTCATTTGTGATGTCTTATTCCTCGAGGCCAGTGACTAAGCCTCATTCACTTTGGATCTCAAATGCCTAGTACCATGCCTTGGATCAGACCCAGCCTTCAGTAGGTACTCAATACATGTTTATTGGGTGAGTAGTTGGATGAATGGATGGCAGCTTGGCTGGTAAGGGTAAGGGCTGAAGGATAGGTGGAGCCATAAATGAATGAATGGTGTTTCTTTTCTATTTTCCCTGGTTCCTCCAGGCCCCTCCCTTCTGACTGTCGGAACTTTGCTGCTCCCTTATACCTCCCCTCTGGCAGCCAGCTGCAATGGCCCATGGGGATACACACCCAGGCACAGCTAGAAGAGATCAGACCAGAGTGTCACAACAGCTCACCAAGGAGGTGTCCCCTTGCCCAAATGCCATTTTCAATGAAACTGTATACCAAACCATCCAGCACCTGACTGCCTCCTTTAACCGTTCTGTAATTAGGTTAGATGCATCACTCACCGTCTTTTCTTGGCTATACTGTTGAGCCCTAGAGGTCAGAGACTGCTTGTCTTACAACCCTTCCTTGCCCAACTCAGTTCTGATGCACAATACATGCTCAAGTCTCCTAGACACAAGAAGGGAGGCTTTTCCCTCATTGAGGAAGAGATGGACTTCTTTTCTCTAGAATGTTCAGCCTCTGCAGAGATAGTTTGACATCTGTTTCTCAATCTGGGATAAATGTTCTGGATCAAGGAGTCCCACTAAAATGCGTCCCAGAGCACTTAGGGAATTATGCCTGGGGAGTCCTTCTTGGCAGCAGGTAATAAATCAATCACAGCTCTGTGAAAATGCTGAGTTAGAATGGGATTACTCAGGCCAAGCTAAGAAAGGAACTGGGGATACCCTTTCTCTTGAGGCCCAAACTGCGTCCTTCCTGTAGGACTTGGAATGACCAATCACCCCAGTTTGCCCAATCCTGTCCCTGACTTAACACCTAAAGTCCCACATCCCGAGTCCCTTCAGTCACACAGGGCCAGTTGGTCACCCTCACTCGGGTGCTCCTCTCCCCTTGTCAGCGCTTCCTCTGCACAATGCAGGAGCCCCACGTGTGCCTCCACCTTTATGTGGGTGACCCTTGCTTCCAAATACCTTCCCAGCTGTTACCTGGAAGCCAGCGTGAGTCCAGGCCAGTGAAAAGAGCATGGGGCTCCTGCTTTCAACCACAGGGCCTGAATTCTGAAGCTTGCTCCCTGTGCTACCCCAGCCCCGCCTCCCAAATAGCAGAGAAATCACAAGGAAGGGAAGGGAAGGGAGGCAAATGTACCTGAAGGAGGGAAACATTGGCAAGGCTGAGTCTGAAGAGGTAGTTCCTGTGAAAACAGAGACAAGAATCATGAATCAAGCTGGTTATGCAGGCAGGTCTCCCGTTAGCAGCTTCCCAGCTCCAGCTTCATGAGGTACCAGGACAGGGTGCAGATTGCAGAGGGCCTATGGTGGGCCAACCCCTAGGGGGAGTTTTGTCTCCATTAGCTCTGTTAACCTTCACAGAAACTCCACGAGTAGAGACAGAAAACTGCATTTACAGATGAGGAAACATTGGATAAATGGCCAAGCCACAGACAGTAAGCGAAGGAGTTGGGATTCAAGCCCAGACTTGTCTACTCCTGACGCCCACGCCGTCCCTGGTCCCTGGCTGCCCTGACAGGCCCGGGGAGCAGCCCACCAACTTCCTCCAGCCAGGGAGCCCACTGCTGGTAAACGTGACGCCTCAGGGATCTCCTGCAGGAGCCTAACACGCCATCTCCTTCCTTCCACCCTGACCCAGTCCGCTCCTCAGACAGACCAGCCACCTCTCCTGCCCCACACCTGGGGCGCCCAGAGTCCTGTCTGCCTCCTCATCTCTGGCAGCCCCTTCCTGCGGTGACTCTGGAGCTGACTTTCCCATGACCACCTCCCTGGACCACCCTATCTGTTTTTGCCCCAATTGCCCCCTCAGCACCCCCACGATTCCTCTCCCATGCCCCCCAGCCCACACGGAGCTGCCGGCCTCAACTGCCTCAAATACTGTTTTCATCACATTAGCCTCCTGCTCAAAAACCTTAAATAAGGAAACGTGTCCACACAAAAACCTGCATATGGATGCTTATAGCAGCGCATTATTCACAATTACCCAAACTTGGAAGCAACCAAGAAGCCTTTCAGCAGGTGAATGGATAAATACACTGTGGTGTATCCAGATAATAGAATATTATTCAGAGCAAAAAGGAAGTGAGCTATCAAGTCATGAAAAGACATGGAGGAAACTTAGATGCATAATACTAAGTGAAAGAAGCCAATCTGAAAAGGCTACACACTGTATGATTCCAATTATATGACATTTTGGAAAAGGCAAAACTATGGAGACAGTAAGAGATCAGTGGTTAAGGGGAGAGGGGATGAGCAGGTGGAACACAGGATTTTTAGGGCAGTGAACCTCCTGTGTATGACGCTGTAACAGTGGATACATATCATTAAACCTTCGTCCAAACCCACAGAATGTACAACACTAAGAGACCATAACGTAAACTATAGACTTGGGGTGATAATGATGCATGCATCAATGTGGGTCTTCAGTGACAACACATGTACCCCTCTGGTGGTGGAGGCTCTGCACGTGTGGGGGCAGGGGGTATATGGGAAACATGTACCTTCCTATCAAGTTTGCTGTGAACCTAGGACTGCTCTAAAAATAATACAGTCTTAATTTTTTAAAAAACCCTTAAATAACAGTGATGCTGATCCTACTATTACAGTTAGCCACCCATCGAGTACTTACAGCATTGGGCACTAAGGAAATTGCTTGGCCTGGACTCTTGAGCCACAAGGTCACTATCGCTATGCACAGACTGGGAAGGGGACAGGGCCACCAGTCAGCATGCCACACAAAAGTGGCTGCAGGCTCGCAGAGCAGACCCTGCAGCAGAGGTAGGGAGAATCCCACCTTGGCTACTTTCTGGGGACCTTGTGGGAACCTCAGTGTCTGCATCTGTAAAATGGAGAAAATAACCCCTGTCTTTCTCATTTCACAGGACCGTGGAGACAGGGAATGGTGTGGTGCATGTTAAAAGGCTTATTAATATCAAACAGATGTAAAGTCTTGATTTTCCCTAAGAATTTCTTTTCTCTCTTTCTAATATTTTCTTTCAGCCATTCCTCTTCTGATTCCTGAGGGTTTTAGGAATAATTGCTTTAGAATGTTCTGGCCTACCTTAGCTGTACTGAGAAGAGAATTGAAGGGAAACATGGTACAGTGGGCCAGGAGGAGGTGGGGGTGGGGTGGGGCACTGTTGAATGAATCGAGGGGCCTGAAGGAGACACTTCAGCCTGGAGGCTTCTTGTCCCCAGCTCTGGCTCCAGGCCCAGCCACCACTTATCTTCTTTGCTGTCCTGCGGCTGGACAGGCCTCGCCATTGACCTTGGCTGCGGGCCTCTGCCCAGCCCCCTGCCCTGCAGAGCTTCCCCACCCCCTCCTTGTTGGACTAAGAACAGATGGACTCGGCTCTGCCCCAGTTGTCTGCTCAGGTAACACAGGCATCTGCTCACAGCTTTAAAAAATTCGGGGATTGGGGCGCCTGGGTGGCTCAGTCGGTTGAGCGTCCAACTTTGCCTCATGTCATGATCTCAGTTCGTGGGTTCGAGCTCCGCGTCGGGCTCCGTGCTGACAGCTAGCTCAGAGCCTGGAGCCTGATTCTGATTCTGTGTCTCCCTCTCTCTCTGACCCTCCCCGCTCACGTTGTCTCTCTCTCTCTCTCTCTCACAAATAAATAAAAACATTTTTAAAAAATTAGGGGAAACATTACATCACTTTATTAATTTTTATCCCGTCAAAAATCATTCATCATGGCATCGTAGTCTGCTCTTCTGGGAGAGGAGAACAAAGAGAAATCTCTTCAGCTTGACCTGCCCCTAAATCCCTAGTGGAACAAGGCAGGGTACAAATAAATAAAAAATATCCCCAGCCTGAATTCCAGAGACCTAGGGGGTCAGAGAAAAGGGGTGGGGAATGTCAGGCAGAAGAACGGGAGGAAGGAAACTGGCCTAGAGAAAAGGGGAGAGGAAACTGAGGACCCACTTCATTTGCTGTGAGGGGTGCAAGGGACTGGGTACTGCCTGGCTCTCCCCAGGTTCTGAGGGCACAACCAGGCTCAAAGCCTCAGGAAAAGGGACGCCTCTCCGTGTGGGGAAACCCCAGAGTGTATCGGAAACAACAGCATGAACACAGGCAGGCGGCCTCACCCCTTCTGAGCTTCAGTTTCCTAGTCTATACTGTGGGGATCATTACAGAACCCCCTGCCTGGGGTTAATGGGAAAATTTGGTGATTTATTACATGCATGCTTTAGAAGCTTTACTACATATATGGTACATAAAATAGTGCCTGGCCCATGGCCGGCACAGAAAGACTGGCAGCGATCAAAATGCTCCCACCAGGTTCAGAGCAGAGACACCAGCGGTGTCCTTTTGGGTTTAAAGAAGTACGGTTGTGAGACAGGTGGAATCTGAATAAGGGAGACGGATGGTCTCCATGTCAGCTTCCTAACTGTAATGCACTGTCATTATGCAAGATGTCACCACCAAGGGAAGCTGGGTGAAGGGTATGTGGACTGGCTTCTTACCACTGCATGGAAATCCATAATCATCTCAAAATAAAAAGTAAAACAATTACAGCTAACCCTTGAAGAACTCCAGTTTGAACTCCATGGATTTCTTCATACAGATTTCTTTTCACTACCGTACAGTACTGTGTGTTTTCTCTTTCTTATGATTCTCTTAATAACACTTTTTGCCTAGCTTACTTTGTTGTAAGAACACATTATATAATACATATAACATCCAAAATATGTGTTCTTCGACCATCTAGGTTATCAGTAAGGTTTTCAAGCAACAGTAGGCTATTAGTAGTTAGGTTTGGGGGAGCCAAAAGTTATAGGTAGATTTTCAACTGCAAGGAAGGGGGGAGGTCAGTTCCCTTAATCCCCCCTTGTTAAACGGTATTTTACGTGCTGGGAAAAATAAAGCCCATACCCTTGTATACTTGCATAAGCACAGATTACCTCTGGGAGGACACATATTCATCACAGGGTGGCCTCCAAGAAGGTGACCAGTTTGGGGGGTGTGTCTTTGTGCCGTTCATTGTATATTCTTTTGTACCTTTTGAATGTTTTACCATAACACATTTATATCACTGATGCAAAATAATTAGTTAATTAAAAAATGCTTTCAGCCCTGGCTTCACAATAGTCCTGAGAGGTTGGCAACACAGAGACTGGAACCCAGACTTTACAGATGAGGAAACTGAGGCTCAAAGGTCAATATCCTAAGAACAAGGCAGCTCCTCCTGTCTTAGTCCAGAGCTTTGCTCTGCTTGCTTCCTTTTCATATGGTAAATAGGGATGGGTCCACTCAGGAAAACCCAGAGGTCAAGGCTGGTCAGCCACTCAGTGTAGCCTGGGGTTGCTCAACCTAGCGGCTACCCTCCCCCACCTTCAGACCCGCTGAATCTGAACATCAGTGGCGGAGGGTTTCTGAAAAACACCAGTGCAGTCAAATGTGATAAAGGACTGGCAGAAAAAACTCTAGCCCAGGGTAAGGAGACAGGAGTTCTAGCCCCATATTCTGTTGTCATCTTGTTCAGTGTGATCTTGGGAAGGTCACTTCCTCTCTCCTGTCCCCTTCTTCTTTATGTTGAAATCGAGGGAGATTAGATTAGACTAGTGATTTTCAAACCGAAGAGTCCTCCAACTCACCTGGAGGGCTTGCTAAACCACATTGCTGGGCCCCACCCCCAGAGTTTCTGATTCAGCAGGCCTGGGGCGGACCCCAAGAATTTACATTTCTAACAAGTTCCTGGTGCTGTTGGTACTGCTGGTCCAGGGACCACTCTTTGACACCCACTGGAGTAAATCATCTCCAAGCTCCCTTCCCTACTAGCGCTAAGGGTCTATGATTTTGTAAGGTCTCCACAAGCCCTCCCTGGAGCCAGGACAGTGAGGCTAAACAAGATCAGGCAACAGGGAGGGAAGTGAGGTGCTTCATACAAGTCCCCGGCCTGAGTCCAGCATTCCAGGTGCAGGCAGCCAGCCAGCCAGCCAGCAGGGGGCTCCGGGGCACCTTCCTTGCATGGAGCTTCCAGGGAGGACACGGCCTGGGCAGTCCTGGAAACAGGGTAGGGATGCGGGACAGAAGGTGGCCAGCAGGTGTTCCTGCTCTTGAAAGCTATCATCCACGGACTCTGGGGGTCTAGAGGTCACCCTCCTCCCCACCCTTGCTCCAGCTAATGCTTCCTCTTGTGGGAGACAGACATTCAGATACAGAGAGGGCCTGGCCGAGAGAAACACGGGCCCAGGATGAGGATCTGTCCATAGTGGGCTCATCCCAAATAATATACCCTCCCCTAAGCACACTGCCACTCGTGGCACCAACCCTTGTTGCACCTCGTTACCTGGCTCCCACGATGAGCTGGTTCCTGGAGGGATCCAGAGCAAGCTGGGAGAAGTCTCGGGCTCCAGGGTAGGAGAAGTTAAAGACCCATGGCTTCAGATCTGGTGGAGGGAGAGACAACCATTCCGGTTACAGTCGAAGCACTGGACCCCATGTGGAAGGGCTAACATCAGGGAGCAGTGAGGCGGAAGCAGTCTCAGCGCCCCTGACACCTGGGTTCCACTTGCCTCCTCTGTGAGCAGCCAGCTGGGGGAGAGGGGGTAAGGATGTCGCCACACTGGTCCTGCTATGTTCCCTAGCTCAGAGAAGGGCTCCACCAGTCCAAAGGGAAAACTGTAATCATCCTTCACTCCCCTAAACCCTCACCAGCACTTGAAAACACTCGGAAATCCTGTCTGTTCCACCTCCAAGAAATCCATCCCTTTTGCCCTCTGCACCCCACGCTCATATAAGCTATAATCATCTCTTGCCTGGCCTGGTGCCAGGAGCATCCTATCTAGCCTGACCTCCACTCCTGTCCCTCTGGTCGGTCCATTTCCTACATAGCAACCAGAGCCATATTTCTACAGTGCAAATCTGGTTTTGTCACTCTCCAGCTTAGAACCCTTTAATAGCTCCCAGTTGACCCCAGGAGAAGTCACAATTCCTATGAAGGCCTTTGGGCTCTGGACTGTCTTCCCAGTTTGGATGCCTGGCACATTAATTATTTAATGTGACAGGAAGAATCATGCTTCATCTTTTACACTTCCCCTCAAACTACCACCCCAGCCCCACTAAACTAGAACACTGTGCAGATCTATCGCACCAGAGCCTGCAAACCTTTGCCCTTTTGTTCTCCCTCAGTGAAACAGTGCCTGTTCACCCCCATCCCCACCCTGCCTCCTCCAAGAAGCTTTCCCTGATTCCCCCAAGCCAGGGTGAGGCCTCTACTTTACTGCCATCAAAGCCCCCATCTTGCTGGGTATCTAGCCCCATTGTTTTCGCTGGGGGGAGGGGGGCAGGTAAGACCTTGCTTCTTAGATCTCTAGGCTGTGTCCAGCACCTGGAAGGAATCGAGTAAATGCATGAGCAATACACAACTCCCTTCTGTATAAGAAGAATCAAGTTTTCAGACAAGTCTCTGTGGTGGTGAAAGAAACAGAAGGTGGGTGGTCAGAGTCTATCCCAGTCTCCAAGGAAGGATCTTCCCAGCCAAGGCCAAAGTCGTACATGGGGATTGGTGGGCAGAGAGATCTCATAGCCCTCTGGATGGATGCAGCAGTGGTCTGTGGAAGGTACGCCTGGGGAACAGGCTGCTTTTCCCTCTTTCCTTCCCACTGGAGACCCACTTCTCCCATCCTGGTCCAGAACCCCTTAATAGTACTCCTCAGCCCCTGCTTCAGAGATGGGAGGGAACTGACCAATAATGAGAGCCGTGGGGCAGAGAACTTTCACGCCAATGGAGATAAAGATGAGGGGGAAATGTGAGGCCCTATGCTTTCTCCCCACAGTCTATTAGCGACTGGCTCACAGAAGGCCTAGAGAAGTGTGTGTGTGTGTGTGTGTGTGTGTGTGTGTGTGTGTAATCCAGGGGAAATAAATCATTGCTCATTATCCCTCCACTACAGAGTAAAAGCAGCCCTTCATTTCTGCACGACAAGCAAACACTTAATCGCTCCCTGGAGAACTCGAGGTTTTGTGAGTTGGATGTTTTTCAGAAAACTGTGATATGCACGATTAAAAAAAGAAGAAGAAGAAGAAAAGAAATTCTGCAGCAAAATGTAACAAACCCCTTGGGTCTGCTTGTGTCCTCAGCAGGGGATTATAGGTTAGCAAGAATGGCCATGAAGTTGCAACAGCATTTGGGCAATATCAGTATAAGAAGTGGATCAGGAGTCAGGTAAGCTGGGTTTTTAGCTGACCTCAGGGCCACACTCAGAAATCCTGGTAGAATAGTAAACTACTTTAGAGTCTAAGCCAAGGACTCTCCTCCAGGAAGGCTTCCTGGATCATAATCTCTCCACTCTGTCTATTCTACCTTGTCTGTTCTATTCATAGTGTATGTTTTTGTCACTCTGAATGTGCTCAAGCCTGTTTTCTGTGGTGGTGTGTTGGGGGGGAGATGGATATGAAGGGCTTGCCTGTCATCATCAGACTGAGTGCTCCCCAACAGTAGCAGCTGGGTCACCCTTTTCTTCCCTTTGTCCCCTCTGACAGGGATCTTCCAGATGTGGGCAGCTGAGCAGGGGGAAAGGTGGCTTGACTGGTGTGCAGCAAACCAGGAAAAACTCTGTCTGGAGACTTCTCAGCTCTGTCTTCACTCAGACTCTTTTGTGGGGCAGGGAGGGGAACGGAAGACGAAACAGGGCAAGACATGGGATGACAAGGAGAGGCAGGGGCAGAGGAAGGAGTGGAGGCTGGCAGCCCCTTCCAGTTTCTGTCTGTCTCCCCTAGTTCCCTTGTAACTGACAAGGGCAAGGGGAAAGGGGCGAGGGGGAGAGAGGCAGGCGGGGGCGGCACGCTGATCCTGGGGGAGCTGTCTCGGGAAAGGAGCCAGCTTCCTCTCATTAAACAGGCAAACAGGACCAGAGGGAAGCCTGTCTTTAAAACACCAAGCACGTTCTGAGCTCCATGTGCAGTGAAGGCTTTGGACGGCGACTTTAAGAGAAAAATGACATTCTCCATGACGCGCCTGTGATTTTAATTATAGTCAATTCAATTACCCACTTTGTGGATTAACCACTGTCAGTGTTAACTCCATCCTGGCTTCTCCCTGCCTCCTAGAAATTCTGTGCCGCGGCAGAAGGAAGAATGTGTAGGCCAAAGAGAAACACAGGTGGGCCTCCCTTAAAAGAAAGGAGAAAATTTAACCTTACAAAATGGAAAAACGCCTGCCAGACTCTGCAACTGGCAGGTCCTCTAGGGTATTTAGGGGTTATTCACAGATCAGCCAGGTGTCAGGGGAAATGGCAACTCACAGCTACAGGGTTGGAAGCCTGCTGATCAGTCAGAAATAAAAGGTAATATTGAGGGAATCCCCCTGGAGCTGGGGGTTGGCGCTGGGCTGGGTTATACAACTTCTCTGGAACGGCAGCATCACCCAGAACACAATCAGTCCCCAACATGAATTGAATCCCTGGGGTGTGCTCGCCAGTGCTAAAGTGTGTGGGGAAACAAGAGGACCAGTCCTGGTCCAGGACCAGCTGTAGTGTCCGAACGACGGGAGTGATGTTTAAGGAATGACAAGAGATACTCGAGTGCCCACAGGAAACTCTTACTCACCTCTGAAGTCCCCCAGCATCTAGCCCTATGCCTGGTGTCAAGTAGGGCCCCCAAAGATTTAGTGAATGGATAGGAAAACCCAAAGCTGTCAGAATGGGGAGCCGGGTGAGTCGAGGGGAGGCCAGGAGGGTGGGGGGAAGCAGAGATGACGGCACTCTCTAGGGCTGTCTGTCTAGGAGGGCGGGTCTAAGGGGATTTCTCAGTTACTTGGTGACAATCTGTTACCTCATTCCCCCATTCTGAAAGAGGGTGGGGTAGGAGGTTATTTCCTTCAAGTAATATACACCTGAAGATCAAAAATGGTGGGAGTGAAGCCAGGCATTCAAGAAACACATCTTCCGGGGCGCCCGGGTGGCTCAGTCAGTTAAGCATCCGACTTCAGCTCAGGTCATGATCTCACAGTTCGTGGGTTCGAGCTCCGCATCGGGCTCTGTGCTGACAGCTAGGTCAGAACCTGGAGCCTGTCCTCGGATTCTGTGTCTCCCTCTTTTGTCCCTCCCCCTGCTCACGCGCGTTCTCTCTCACACACGCTCTCTCTCTCTCTCTCAAAAATAAATAAAACATAAAAAAAAGAAACACATCTTCCACCTCTCCATTACCCCCACCCGCTGCCTAGTTTGCTCTAGTACAGACCAGCTTGGCTGGGGGACAGGAATTCTCTTGCTCTCCCTCTGTTGCACCTGCCCCTAGAATTCACCAGGCCAACAGTGCCCTCCAGCAAAGCCCCTCAGAGGAAATGGTTCGTTAGGAACTGCCATGGGGCCTCCAAGATGAGGCTACCCTCAGAGCTCGGCTCCTTCAGTCCCCTACTTGGTCCTTCCCTTCAGTGACAGCCACCAGCACGCTGGGAGCCATCAGAAGTCTGAGAGTGTGCGCGTGTTTTGTAGGCTTAAGGACATTGCTAATTTACTTTAATCCACTTAAGCCTTCAAAGCCTTGGATCCCAGCTCAAACAAGACAGCACTGAGAAGACAGCTGCAAATTCTCCTCCCTGAGACAGGAGCCAGCCCACAGCTGGGAATCCCACACTTCTCATCTGCCCTAGCCTCCCCACCTTGCCACCCCAAACTCCTGTCCATACCACTGCTCCCACCCCCAAATCCCATGCCAGCCTCGTCCTCGTGCATTTATTTGTCTGCTCTGGTTTCCATCTCTGCCCTCTCCATTAGCTGTGTGGAATCCCGAGGACGGCTTCTCACCCTCCTGCCTGGGGCACCTAGAAGGTGGAGCCCTGATCGCTCTGCCACAGGGAATAGAAAGACCACCGGGTGCCCAGTGTGAAGGCCCGCCTTTGACAAGTCTCTCTGACCCTCTACACCTCAGCCCACCCATTTGTAAAGGGAGGTGACAGTCCTTGCCCTGCATCCTTGCCAGGGTTCTTATGAGACCAAATAGGGCAGGTGTCTATCAGGCTTAAGAATCTGGGGACCCCTGAGGATCCCAGCATCAGCTGCCATGCAGGTGATGGATCCTGAAGGGCTGATGTGACCCTAGCACCACCCAGGAGCCCCAAACTGGCCGACAGGTCATGGGAGAACACCCCGTATGCTCTGGTATTTGTGTTTTGGTTTGGTTTTAGATTAACATCGACTATATATATTAATTTTAGAAACCCTTACTGAGAATTTATAGGCCCCTCAGAACATGCCCAGTGATTCACAAATCCCAGTTTGGGAAACACTTTAATAGGACACTCTCATGCCCTCCCTTGACCAACAAAGGGAGTTATTAGTCATCAAGGACCCCTTACTGTGTGGGTTCCCAGGGCCCTGAAGACAGGCATCTGCAACAGTCTTGGAGCAGAAGGAAGCCTTCCAGAGGTTTCCAGGCATCCCCTAAGGAGTGAGTCATCTTCATTCTGGCCCCCCAAGGATGCCAGGAAATACTCATGCTTCCAGAGCAGCTAGAGCTGAGATGGCCGATGAACCCAGAGTGCCCACAACCCCGCTTCCAGCAGAAATGCCAGAGCAAGGCGGCCTCCTCCCCCAGCAACATGGATGAAAGGCTTCAATAAACTGGAGACTAAAAATCAGACCCCTCCAGCCCACGGCTGCTCATCCTTCTAACATTTATCCCTAGGGGAACATCCCAGGACTTCCAACAGCAAAGAGACCCTTGCTGAGTTCAGACCTAAGTCCTTCAAGGCACAGGCACGGCAAAAAGGGACCGAGTGGGAAGTGGCTCTCACCTGCAAAGGCCACAATGGGGTGTTCCCTCAGGGTGCAGAGCTGCTGCTCACCGCTGGGCTCAGCGGTGACATCCTGGGAGCAGGACAGGTGGAACACCAGCAGTGTGAGGCTGGGCGGCAACAGGGTGACAGCCAGGGGTCCCAGGAACACCATGGTGGACCCCTCTGCAGTCCTAGCTCCGGAGGCAGGCGGGGTAAGGTCTGCAATACAAATACGGAGTCTCACCACGAGCTCCCTCAGCAAGGCCCACTTCTCCCAGTTTCCTTCAAGGTTGTTAGCAGGCCCACGGGCTGTGTGTGTGTGTGTTTAAATACATTTACATTTTACCTGTGTTACTTACAGTTGGCTCTAGTAACACAGAGTTATAGACCATATCTGGAGAGCTAATTTCCCTTGTAATAGTATTCTGGATAAAACTGACAAATTACAGAGCTTTTTCTATTATGATCCCAAATGGCTTACAATTAGTTTTAATGATAAAGGTGGTATCTAGGGATCTTAATAAGCGGAGCTAGGACATGTGGGTAGCCGTTTGTAAAAAGATGAGTTTGGATCCATAACCCACACCTTGTACTCGGAAAAATTCCAACTGGATGAAAGATTTAAGTGTTAAGAATAAAACCATAAAAATACTAGAAGAAAATGTGGGCAGAATTGTTGATAACTTTGGAATAAAGAACTATGACTCAAAACCCAGAAGCTATTAAAGAAAAGATTGACATTTTTAACTATACAAAACCCCAAACTTCTGCATTCCCCCTCTTCCTCCCAAAACAAACACCAAACAAAATCAAAAGGCAAATGACAAACTGGAAAAATATATTTGCAATATATATCACAGACAAGAGGCTAAGATTCCTAATGTATAAGTAATTCCTGGGAATCAAGAGGAAAAAGATCAACAACATAGTAGAAAAATGGGCAAAGAATATACACACAAACAGGGCTTAAAAAGTATAAATGACACTGGGGTGCCTGGATGGCTCAGTTGATTACGCATTCAACTTTTTTATTTTTTTAGTTTTTCATTTTTGAGAGACAGAGGGTGAGTGGGGGAGGGGCAGAGAGAAGGAGACACAATCTGAAGCAGGCTCTAGGCTCTGAGGTGCCAGCACAGAGCCTGATGAGGGGCTTAAACCCACAAACCACGAAATCATGACCTGAGCCAAAGTCAGATGCTCAACCCACTGAGCTACCCAGGCACCCCAAGCATCTGACTCTCTATTTTGGTTCAGGTCATGATCTCAGAGTCCTGAGATCTAGCCTCGCAGCCAGCTGAGTGTGGAGTCTGCTTAAGATTCTCTCTCTCTACCCCACCCTCTCTGCCCCTCCAGTGTTTGTGCATGTGTGCATGTGTTCTCTCTCTCTCTCTCCAAATAACTACATACACACATACATACGTTAATTAATTATTAAAGACACTATTTTCACTCATAATAAGCAATGCAAATTAAAACCTAGACTGAGCTATCACTATTCACCTAACAGTTTAGCAAAAATCCAAGATAGGTGACACTCTTGGCAGAGCTGTGGGGAAAGGGGCACTCGCATATACCACCGCGCAAAATGCTTCAAGCCCTATGGAGAGGTACCCTTTGACCTAATTTCTGGAAGTCTTAACCAGTGCTACTCAAAGTGCGGCCCACAGATCAGTGTCAATCCACAAACTGTGACGACTTCATGGTAAGATAAACGCAGAAACTTGAGAGTTTTAAAAATCTTTATAGTAATGTGACAGAGTAATTTTTATGTCTATTGGATCTAATAAAATTTGGAGGCTTGTATTTTTCATAGTTTTTTTGTCAATTTACTTCTCCAGTAATTCACTTTTATTGAATTTTATGTAAGTATCCATCTGCGACAGATTGTAAATTGAAATGTAAAACCTGCTCCTTCACCGGAGATAGTTGTGAAGCAAAAATAGACTAAACAGGCACCTGCACATATGCCAAGTGATTTACGCACAAGATTATTCCTTGGGGGCATTCTTTGAAGTAACAGAAGACAGGAAACAACCAAACATCTAGCAACTGGAGACTGCTTAAATAAGCTGTGGTGTATTTGTGTGATGGAATACTACACAGCCCTAGAAAAGAATGGGGACTTCCGTCTAGATTTTGATATGGAGAAATCTCCAGGTGTATTAGCTGGAAAAAAAAAAAAAACTGATGCAGAACAGTGTATTAGCTTGCTATCTTTTGTGTAAAAAAGAAGGTAGAAATAAGAATATATATTTATAATTGCTTGTATGCGCATTAACATACACTAGAAAAAAAACCCAGACTAATTTTAAATCAGGCTACCTATAAATAGCAAAGTCATGATAGACGCTTCTTAATACA
This sequence comes from Hyaena hyaena, assembly GCF_003009895.1. Classification (NCBI taxonomy): domain Eukaryota; kingdom Metazoa; phylum Chordata; class Mammalia; order Carnivora; family Hyaenidae; genus Hyaena; species Hyaena hyaena. The sequence goes on from NW_024080811.1 coordinate 1,751,164, forward strand.
TACAATATATACCTTTTTATATTATTTTCACTTTTCACTATTAAATGTTTAATATTATCCATTCAATAAAAAACTTCAAAAACTTTTATTTTTTAAAGTTTATTTATTTTGAGAGAGAGGAAGAGACTCGGGGAGGGGGAGGGAGAGAGAGAGACAGAGAATCCCAAGCAAGCTCTGCTGTCAGCTCAGAGCCCGATGCGGGGCTCAAACTCACAAACCAAGACTAGTTTTGGTTCCCTAAAACTTCTAATATGGGGCAGCACAACACTTCCTTTGGAGCTTGACTTAGACCCTCTGAATTAGCTCCTATCTCCCTCCTTTCCTGGCCTATCCAATGTGTCACCAAGCCTTGATGACATCATATCCCTCACAGGTAGCCCTAACCCACTGACAGAACTCCTTGGTGACACTTTCCTCATCTGTGAAACAAAAGGTTGAACTAGATCAGGGATTCCCTGATAGAGCTGGGAACAAATCAGAATCCCTTCCACCGGCGGGGGGGGGGGGGGGGGGGGGGGGTGTCCTGGGGCCAGCAGGGAGTGATCCCAAGGGTGATTGTGACAAACCTCTACAGGGACGAGTGGCCCCTGGGATTCCTTTCCTCTCTAACACCCTTTGCTTCTAACCCCTCCTCTCTTCCTTTCCTATTGCCACTACCCTACTCAGGTCTGGAATATGAGAGCAGGATGATTTGCTTCCTGCCCGTTTCCTCACACATGTGTGAGATGGGGTAACACCTGTCACTGTGTCACTGCCAGGCTTCGAGGAAATACCCCAGTGACTATGGGGACTGTGCGCCCGGCGGAGCCCCTTCTCCCTTACCTGGCCCCCTCCTGCATCCCACAGGGCATTAGCATCTGGAGCACCTCTTGGTCCCCTCGGCCTCAGGTTCAAATGTGGAATTCTCTGTCCCTCCCGGGAGAGGTTGGACACCCCTCCTTGCGGAAACCCTCTGGGAGGGAGGTTTGGCCCAGACATACCTCCTGGAGTGGTTTTCACATGGCCACTCACAGGGCATTATTCCTGAGAGCTAAAGTGGGTGTTTCCTGCTGCCTGGGGCTTGGCACGGCGATGGACTTTCCTCTTGCCCTTTGACACTTGCGCTAGATGCTTTCTATTTGTCCCTTGACTCTGACCCTCCCTGCTCAGTGCCTAGGCTGCAACAGAGGACTCTTTCCTTCCCACTGTTTGGCCAGTAGGGACACTGGCTGGAGAGGGGAGGAACGGGGGAGAAAGGAGGCAGCTGGGTCAGCAGCCGTGTCCCCCCACAGAAGGTCAGAGTTAAGCTCCCGATTTCAGCAATCGCTGGCTGCCCCCTCCTCCTCCCTTTGCCTCGGGGTGGTGCCAGTCCCTCATTATCAGCGGCAGGCAGAGCCCAGTGAGCAGTCCCATATGGTCCCCAAACCCTTTCCCACACCTTCGTAAATAGTTCTTTTATTAAACTGCCCTCCCATTTCCCAATTTGAGTGTGCCATCTGTTTCCTGGGGGGACCCTGACTGATATAACATCTCATTCGTGATATTCGATGCCTATGCAAATATCATCTTTTAGCTGGGGCTTTTCCTCCATGGGCCATCAGTCCCTCATGTAAGGTGTGTGACAGCCGCCTTCCCCTCATTATTCCCAACCCTCCCCTGGCCCCTGCCTCCCCCAGGAGCCAGACCTAAAGTACCTAATTTCCACGCAGAAGTTCCACTTACATTATGGTTTTTATGTAAATATGTCCTCCAAGTCCCTCCTGAATCAATAATTACTAGATTAATATCACCTGGTCCACCTGGGCCCCAGCACAGCATGTCTGCTGTTAAAGGAGAAGGGAAGGGAATGCAGCACATGGATGCGGGCAGGGAAGGCTGGGGGCAGGACCTGGATTCCAGATTGGCTGTACTCAGGTGAGGGAGAAGACAGGAATGCAGAGCCAGAGCAGCGGGTGGACGGACGTGTACACAGCACACAGACCAGAGGGAGGCAGACTGAATGCTAAGCAGGGAGGAGACAGGAACAGCCTTTATTCAGATGAGCATCCCGACTCTTAGGAATGCAAGTGTGGGCCAAGGTGCTGACTTCAGGGATCCCATGGGGACACATGCACAGGCTTATTTTGCAATCACTCTCAAGGACATTCTCTATCCTTAGTAAGGAAGCCAGTAGACCCTAAGAGGGGTGCAAGAGAAGGAGAGACCGAAGAAGCAGGGCACCGAGAGTGGGGCTGGAGTGTGGGGTGCTGGCGGTCAAGGCAGAGCTCGATGAGCCAGGGCTTGCGGCTTTGAAAAATGTCAGCATAGGTCAAGGGTGCCATACAGAAAAAAGAAGAGTGGTCAATCCCCACATCACCGAGTGTTACAGGATTGGTCTTTGTGAGCAGAGTTCTAACTACTTGGTGAGGGGTGGGTTTCTAGATCCTGAGAATCCCCCTTCTTTGGAAATTATCTCCCCTCCATCCACAGGTCAAAGGGGTAAGCCCCCGCAGCCTTACCTATGCCTGTCCCCACCCTACCATAGCTGCGTGCACCAAGGATAGTCATATGGTCAAAACAGACCAATGAGACGTTCTGCCATGCAATTTGGGGGTCCCCCCAATGGTCCCGCCATCCAACCCCCAGGGTGAGGTCAGTCTTTGTAGAGGAACCTGGAACAAGTAACATGGGCCCTGTGGGGTGGCCGTCTTCTACCTATCACGTGGGCTAAGGAGGGGAGCAGAGGCAGTCTGAAGACAGAGAGCCAAGACAGGAGCTAGCAGAGCCTCTCTGGGATGCTAACAGACCTCTGGTTCTCAATTCTAGCTCTTTCCTGAGGCCTGATTACTTTCTACTTCCACAAGCTATCCGTCTACTTCCTGGATCCTGGTAATAAAATCTTCTGTTTTCACTTAAGCCAGCCAGAGTTGTGTCAGACCAGGAGTTGCCTGCACAACATTGCCTCCTTGGTGCCCATTCTCACTCCTCCTTCCTAAAGGAGCCTCTGCATTGGTGGGGGTTATGGGGCAAGGTGCTCTGCTCAAACCCAGCCCGACAAGGGTGGCAGTGAGATGTCTGAAGAAGTCGTCGGTGGGGCTCGTGGGGAAGCTCTCTAAGGGGGCGCTCCTGTTCCGGAGTGGCCGGCAGCTAGGATGGATGATGCTACCTTCCTTAGCCCCCCTCAGCCACGTGATACAGACCATGGTGCAGAAAGATAGGTGGGACCTGGGAGGCTGACGACGGAATCAGTCAGCCCTGGTCTGCCCTCCTCCAGGCTGCCTTCTGTGATGTCTGCTCATCACACTTCTGTGCCTGTGTCCTTGTCTGTAAAACGGGGAGAATAACACCTACCGCAGAGGGGTGTTGTGACGATTGAATGAGTTATTTTGTCTAACAGGCTGAGAATGGCACCTACCCCAAAGTCCACAGCATAGGGGTTGGCTATTATTATTGTTGTTGTTGTTGTTGAACAATTCACTCCCATTTCCTTGTTTTCCAGGTCTCTGTTATCCTCACCCAAGCACCGCTCCTATATCCCATACAGTTTGGGTTTTCATTCTCATAACCAAATACACCTATGACAAACAGGGATTTCTATTTCTAGTTACATTTGTCTCACTTGACACTAAAATAATCTGGGAGTTTCTCCACGGGCCGTGTGTAGCAGATGCCTCCCGACCTTCCTGAGGGCTGTAGTTACCACAGCAAGTCTCTATAGATCTTAAGTTTCATCACCTGTAAAATAGGGCAAATAGTTCCCTGCCTTAGAACTAAGTCTGGCACAAAGTAGGCCCTTTATGAAATTCATCTGTATAAACGTACTCGTGTACGAAAAAAGTGACTAGTTACTGAAATGTCTTCCCAGATTCATTCATTCTTTTGTTTATACAATACTTCACTGAGCATTTGCTGAACACCTACTATGTGCTAGTTCTTGTACAGATAGGGGAAGTGAGGGATGGGGGAAACATTCCTTGAAAAAGTATGGTCCCTGCCTCCAGGGAACTTACAGTTTAATAGAAGAGGGGAGACACTTCTCCAAGGAACAATAAATCACCTGGTAGGTGCTGTGAGCTGGGGTCTGGACAGTTAAGGGGGCGCAGAAAGCCTGTGCTTTGCCCTGTCTTGGAGCCACTTGGCACTGACACTGTGGAAGGGTGCTCCAGGAGTAGGGAAAGGGAGATGTGGCACCGGATGATTCCTGCTATTTTGGGAAAGCTTCAGCGATAGGAAAGCATTTTCCCAAATCATTGCATTCTGTCTCGCTGCTGCCCCAATTCCCTGCGGTCCTCCATATGCAGTCACTCCCATGATGCTGGAGGCATGTGATGCATGTGCTTGTGTGTGAGAGAGGATGCACACCCACACACGCACCCCCCTGAGGACTCCTCGCCTTCCATGGGACTCCTCCAGGGCTCATTTTCCCAGCACAGACAGCGGGAGGAGGATTAGCTGCAACTGGGGGAGGGGATGAAATTGCTGAGTGCAAGGGAAGGAAAGTGAGAGAGGGCCAGGGCCAGGGCTGCTGGAAGGCCCAGGTACTCAAGGACATTTGCCCATCTCTCTGGGGCAAAGGAAGAGGGACCCAGGGGTGGAGTGTGTGTGTGCATGTATGTGTGGTATGAGAGTGAGAGAGAGAGAGAGAAACAGAGAGACAGAGAGGGCCAAATCCCCCCCCAGAGCCCAAAGCGGCCCCCGCTGCTTGCTGCCAGGGCTGGAGGTCTAAGATGCCTCCTGTAGAAAGGAGCTCAAATAGGGCTTTGAAGGAAAGACGATGGGAGCTTCCCCGGCCGTCATGGGCGAAGAGCATTCCAGGATGACAGAATGGCAAACAGCACGGACAATGACTCGGTCCTGGACCATCCTCACATAACCTAGCAAGGCTGGAGAGTGGGGCACAGGGAGCTGAGTCTGGAGAGGAAGACCAAGGCCAAATCATGGTGAGACCTTGGCAGTAACCTAAGGCATCGCGAGACTTCCTTCTGCTGAACCCGAGGACTAGCTGGTGGTTGGGACCGTGGAAGGATGTGGTCAGATCTGTGCTTTGGGAAATTGGGTGGCAGCGGGCAGTGACAGCAGTAGGTTAAAGCAGCCACTAGTCTGCAGGGCAACTCAGAGAATGGAAGTGGGTGTGCCTCTAGCTCCAAGAGACTCCAGCCCCACACCCGCAGATCTCAGCTCCGCTCCCCGCAGGGAACACATCAGCTCAAATGCAGGCAGTGGCCCTGGATAGAAGCAGGGGAGGCTGGAGGGCCAGGTGGGAGAGGGTGTGTCCTAGGGATGAATCAAGGCGGCGGGAGAGACCACTCAAATTGCTGCCAGGGGGTCCTCTCCAGAGAGACCAGGGCCCTCTTTTCTTTTGATTGATAAAAAGAGTAATCGGAAAGGAAAAGACAACCTATGACCCTCAAGACAAGGGCTTAAACAAACATGGCTGCTGTGTATGGAGAAGTGTCAGGTACTGTGCTATGCTCTTTCCCTGCAAGACCTCACAGCAATTTAGCAAGAGAGCTGAGAGAGGCCCTTGTGATAGTCATTCAAAGTTCATCATTCACAGTTGATAGGAAGAAACAGGTTAGCAAGGCTGAGGACCATGCCCCAGGTAACTCGTGCCAGTTAATAAAAGAGAGGGACTTAAACCCGAGACTGTCTGCTGCAGACACTGGGCCACTGCACACACTGTCTGGGCCACTACACGCAGTGTCCTCCCTGGAGGAGAATTGGCCTCAGCCCTCCTGCCACCTTCCAGAGCCCTAACTCCATGCACTCTCCAAGAAGCCTTCAGAATTTAATTTGGTTTCCTGAGTTGGCTTCCCAACCAGGGAGAGCACTTTCTGGCTATAAATTATTAAACTGACTTCCTGCTGCAAATCAGTCTCCTGTGAGTTTGGGTTGTGGGAGCCAGTTTTCCAGGTCTTGAGCGGCTCTGGAGAAGAAAATTCCAGAGGTTGCCTACAGACGGGGCAGAGTCCAGACTCCAGCCAGAGCGCTGACAGCCACAGCCCACCCGTCAGCACAGGCTGTACAGTCAAGGGCCAGGATGGATGGGAGAGAACGAGGCGCTTCTGTTTGTCCCCTCCTCAAGCTCAGCCCAGGAGCCCTTGAGGACCTTCCAGGAAGGGTGCACCCCTGGTCCTCCTTCCCGGCCCCTCCCTTCTTGCTGCCATTCAAAGTCTCCACTTGGCTGCCTGCCTGGGAAAGAGGGAGAAAAAGAGAAGGAAAAGAAAAGAAGAGGAAACAGAGGGAAACCAAGAGCAGGAAAGAATGCATTCTGTCTGCGGTTTGGTAAGGAGGGGAAGGCATGGGGGCGCCCCTCACTCCCCCACGGGGGGGGGGTGGCACCAATGCCATCTTCCCACCCACCCATCACTTACCACTTGGGGGGCAAAGCTTAGCCAAGCTCAGCACAAAGATAAAATTGAGATGCAGATTCCTTCCCAATGCTCTGAATAGAGCAGATTGGATACGGATTTTCCTCTTTTCTTCCCATTTAGACCATCTGGGCGAATGGGGCCCAGAGGGAAGGTTGGGACCAGGTGGGGGAGGGACAGAGGCTTCCCAGCACTTTTCAGCTCTGGAACCTGGTTGTGGGGAGGCTCCCCCTGTCCCATGGGTCAAGTTCATTCCGTGCCTTTGCACCATGCTCTCTGCGCTATGGCCAGGCCAGGCCCTGGTTGGGTTCTCCTCTCCTTTTTCTGTTCCTAGTAAACTCCAGGCTGTGTATTTGCCCTATCGGCGTTGGGCAATCCTTGGCATCCTGCCCACATCCCCTTAATTGCTGTTAAACCCAAGGGGAAGATAAAAGGAAAACGGCGATCATAAAAGTTAAACAGGAAGGACTCTCAAAGGTCATTTAGTTCAACCCCATATTTTACAGATGAGGAAACTGAGCCTTGGGGGAGAGTATCTAGCTCAAAATTGGGTAGGGAGGTGGTAGGAGATCCAAAACCACATAAATAGCAACAATAAAGACCACATTGTCATACATCAGGTGATATTCTTTTATTTATTTATTTTTTTTTTGAAAGAGACAAGAGTGCAAGCAGGGGAGGGGCAGAGAGAGAGACACACACAGAATCCGAAGTAGCTCCAGGCTCTGAGCTGTCAGCACAGGGCCTGATGGGAGGCTCCAGGCCACAAACGTGAGATCATGACCTGAGCTGAAGTAGGACGCTCAACTGACTGAGCCACCTGGGAGCCCCTCAGGTGGCATTCTATGTTCGTTATGCCATTTAATCCATGCAATAACCCTGTGAGGCACATACTATTATCATACTCATTTCATGGATGGGGAAACTGAGGCATCGACCAGTTAAGTAGCTTGCATATGGTCAAACTGGTAGCCAGATCCAAACCCCGGCAGTCGGGCTCCAGAGCCTGTCTCTTACGTGGTCTCAGTGCACCAAGCAGAAAAATGGCATTATTTGACATAGCCTCAGGAGCAGCTCACCAGGGCTCAGGCTGCTCCAGTGGCCATTTGCAGATGGGAACTCTCTAACGCGTTCAGTCATTTTGTATTTGTAATCATGGAGCCTGGACTTGCTCCTGTGAACAAAGGATGTCCACACAAGGTAGGAACTGAAAACAGGAATACAAAGGAATGTTCACATTACTTGGGAAAGCAAGCAAGCATGAACCTCATGGCGGCCACTTTGTAGGAGACAACACGTGTGTGGAGGAAGCTGGACCAAACACATGAGGAGAGAGTGGGTGCAGGAGGGAGAAGCCATGGGTTAGACCCAGGACACTGCCTCACAGTTGCCGTGCGGCTTAAGTGAAGTAGGGTGAGTAAATGTTTGGTTTGTGCCTTGCCCAGATAACTGTCCTGGATGCTGGCAGTGGTCCCACAAAGGTAGTATGACAATGAGTAGGGATTCTTCCCCAAACATTCTGAAATATTTTATTGTTTTTGCAAGGAAAAGGAAAACAAAGGAGACTTGCCTACTTTAATTGCTAGAATTAAATGCTAAGGATGTTGCCAAACACAAATCAAGCTTATCTATTCATTAGAGCAGCCTCCTTTTTCTCCTCCCCATGGGCAAGCTCTCCCTGTGGAAACATTTTGCTATCAGATATTCAGTTGCTGCATAAAAGGAAAACTGCATTTGAAAATATGCCTACAGCTCGAAAATAGAAGGCAAATCCAGCTGAAGGGCCTGGGCTTCCACGACAGATTCACTTGCTCAACATAAACCTTTGCAAAGAGGGCCTATTTCCACTCACTCTCCTGAGCACGGCTCTCACCACCCAGAGAGCCAGAGAGAGGGTGGTGCTGATGGTTACACAGCAGCATGAATGTGCTTAAGGCCCCCGACCTGGACACTTAAAAATGGCTACAGTGGGTTGATGGGAATGTAAAACGGTACAGAGGCTATGTAAAACAACATGGTGGTTCCTCAGTAAGGTAAGAGTAGAAATGGGGGACCTGGGTGGCTCAGTCGGTTAAGCTTCCAACCGCTGCTCAGGTCATGATCTCTCAATTTCTGAGTTTGAGCCCCACATTGGGCTCTGTGCTGACAGCTCAGAGCCTGGAGCCTTCTTCAGATTCTGTGCCCCAGTCTCTCTCCTCCTCCCCTCCTCATGCTCAGTCTCTGTCTCTCAAAAGTAAAATAAACATTTAAAAAAGTAGAATCACCATCTGATCCAGCATACACACCCCAAAGAATTGAAAGCAGGGACCCAAAAAAGGTATTTGTACACCTGTGTTCCCAGCAGCAGTATTCACAACAGCCCAAAGGGGGAAGCCACCTAAGTGTCCACTGGCAGATAAATGCATAAACAAGATGTGGTACATACACACAATGGAATATTATTCAGCCTAAAAAGGAAGGAAATTCTGACACGTGCTACAACATGGATGAACTTGGAGGACCTTATGCTGAATAAAATAAGCCAGACACGTAAGGGCAAATATGATTCTACTTAGATGAGGTACCTAGAATGGGCAAATTCATATAGACAAGAAGTACAGTGGTAGTTGCCAGCAGCCAGGGAGAGGGGCAGATGGGGAGTCATTATTTAATGGGTGCAGAGTTTCAGTTTGCAAGAGGAAAGAATCTGGAGACGGATGGTGGTAATAGTTGAACAATAATGTGAATGTACCAATACTACTGAGCTGTAGATTTCAAAGTGGCTAAGATGGTCAATCTTATCTTCTGTGTATGTTGATACAATTAAAAAGGAAAAGAAAGAACTCCTAAAATCCACTGGGCTAAGGAGGACCAGGAGATCCCAGGAGGTGAGCTACTGGCACACCTTACCCCTGACCTGAGTGAAAAGAGCCCCCTCCTGTCCATCCACACCTTGGCTGTGTGGCTGGTGGACATCGGGTGGCTCGGGGATGACATGGAGGGCAGCCATAGGGCACCCAAGAGACACAGGCCCCAGAACTACCTGAGATTATTCTGCGAAAGGGGAAAATTTTAGGGCAACTGCATAAGCACGAGGTGAACGAGGCAAAAGAGACAAGGTAGATGTGAGGCCAGACGGGGTGGCTGCCACGGCACTTGTTTCCTGTTGCTGCTGTAACCAGTTACCACAGACCTCGTGGCCTCAGGCGATACATTTATTCTCTCAACTCAGTGGCTTACAAGTCTGACTTGGGTTCTACTGGGCTAAAATCATGGTGTCGGTAGGGCTGCCTTCCCTTCCAGAGGCTCTAGGGGAGAACCCATTTCCTTGCTTTTTCTAGCTTCTAGAGGCCTCCCATATTCCACATTCAGAGCCAGCAACACTGGCTTCCTTTCTCCCTGTATCACAGCTGGGAAAGAATCTCTGCCTTTTTTTTTTTTTTTTTTTAAGTTTTATTCATTTTTGAGAGAGAGAGAGAGAGAGAGAGAGAGATAGTGAGCGAGCATGAACAGGGGAGGGGCAGAGAGAAAGGGAGACACAGAATCCTTATCAGGCTTCTGGCTCTGAGCTGTCAGTACAGAGCCCAGCATAGGGCTTGAACCCACACATTGTGAGATCATGACCTGAGCCAAAGTCAGAAGCCCAACCAACTGAGCCACCCAGGTGCCCCCTTTAAATTTTTTTTTATGGTTTATTCATTTTTGAGAGTGAGAGAGAGAGAGAGAGTGCACAAGCAGGGGAGGGGCAGAGAGAGAGGGAGACACAGAAGCAGGCTCCAAAGCAGGCTCCCAGCTCCCAGCTATGAGCACAGAGTCTGACTCGGGGCTCGAACTCATGACCTGTGAAATTATGACCTGAGCAGAAGCTGGACACTTAACCGACAGAGCCACCAGATGTCCCAAGAGTCTCTGCTTTTAAGGCCCCCTGTGATTACAGTGGGCTCACCTGGATAACCCGGGATGCTCGCCCCATCTCAGCGTCCTCAGCTGAATCACATCTGCATAAAGGAACATTCTCACAGGTTCCAGGGATAAGGACAAGGGTATCTTTAGTGGCTTACCACACCCGCCATACATATCCCCACCCAACCACTCACACGTGGCAAACATTTCTGATGTCCAGAGTCTGATCTGTGCCTGAATTTTGGAAGAAGGAAGAGCAGCAGCCAGTAAAGAGTCACGGGCAAGTCAGGGCCACACAGCCAGGGGGTGTGATAGGAGAACCCGAGGAGGGGGCGGGGAGAGGGGGGCTACACTTTGGGGGGGACAGCACGCACAGAGAAGGGAACAGTGTGTCCTGTGGGAAAGAAGACGGTCACAAGATGCGAAGAGGAGATCACGGGAAAGACTTTACAGGTGGACTGCACTTGAGACAAAATTCGTGAATACTGGCACAAAAGTTTTACCAAAGGGTGATTATTCTTCACTTCCCAAAAGGATTTTCCAAAGCGTTCTTTAAGTAATGAGTTCCACCGTGTTCTTAAAATAGGATTTACACCCAATTTTTCAGTAACACATAAAGGGATGCTTGTAAATCTATTGAAATGAAGTGAGACCAGTAACATCTGCTGCCTTCTGTGCTGCCGGTGTCAGGGGGAGCGGGAAGGAGCCTCTGTTGGGGGTGACGGGACCAGACTCCAGCCTGGATGCCCACCCCCCCCACCCCGTGAAAGCCAGCCACTTAGTCCTCATGGCAACATTCCCTTGTTCTGCAGGTGAGAGAAAGGACAGCACAGGATAGGGACTGGCCCCAGGCCTCTCTGACTCCACAGCCTTCTTCCTTCTGCCTTTCCGAGACAGGAGAGATTTGGGAGGTGGCAAGGAGTTCTGTGCATCTGTGCAGGTTACAGAACCTGCATCCTTCCTACACTCAGGGCTGCTGCTTACCTAGCGGGTCATTTCTGGGATGATACTGCAACTCTCCAGCAGGGACAAAGCCTTTCATTCTAAAGTTACTAAAGAAAAGACTCTGGGTGGCCTGAAAAGGGTAGAACTGCCATGATGCAAATGCTGATTTCACGTGTTTTTGGGGACCCAATAAACACAGGGCACCAGAAGGAACAAGGGCTTTAGCCCCATTTCCCTCCCTTGGGCCATAGAGCTTGCTGAAAGTACCCCTTGGGCTTCAAAGCAAGTAATTCAGAGGAAGGCGCCATAAAAATCTTGGACACGATACCTGCTTCCTTGTCATTTCACTGTCCACGTTCTTCTCAATCTCTCAGTTGGCCCTAACGCTCATTTCTAGCTCTTTCTCCCAGACACGTGGTTTCCAGGTTTCTATTCTCAATTCCCTCTTCCCTCACTGACTGCTCCCCACTCCCCCTGCCCAATGTTCCCACCTGCAGCCCAGCTCCATCAGCTGCCAGGTCTCCAGCCCTCTCTTCGAACTCCAGACCACACGGCCATCTCCACCTCAGGTCACACAGACATGTCCACTGCAGCCTGCCCCAAATTAAGTTGTCACTTTTCTCCCTTAACCTGCCCCTCTCACGTCCCCCATTTCTGTCAGTGGAATTACAACCCTCCTCCCCCTCAGAGTCTCCTGACTCACATCTCGGCATTCCCAGACTACCCCCTTCCTCATCAGCCATATCCAACCCCTTGTCAAGTCTTGGGGTTTGTGTCTCTGCAGTGGACCCCAATCCCAGAAGTCCGCAGGGGCAGCAGGGACACATGAGCCAGGTGGATAGGGAGGGGGCAGTGGAGGATGGGAAGATGCATACTCCATCCGGACAGGACAGCTGTGTCTCAGCTCCCTCTTCTCCAGCTGACTGTTCCCTTCTCAGGACACAGGCCCTGATCTGTCCAGTAAAAAAATATATTGATTTATTTTTGAGAGAGTACAAGTCGGGGAGGGACAGAGAGAGAGGGACAGAGGATCCGAAGCAGGCTTGGCACTGACAGGCTGACAGCAGCAAGCCCCATATGGGGCTCAGATTAAAAAACCGCAAGACTATGACCTGAACTGAAGTCAGATGCTCAAATGACTGAGCCACCCAGGTGTCCGAGATCTGTCTTTTTTAAAGTAAGTCTACACAGGGGCGCCTGGGTGGCTTAGTCGGTTAAGTGTCCGACTTTCGCTTAGGTCATGATCTCGCGGTTAGTGGGTTCGAGCCCCGCATCGGGCCCTGGAGCCTATTTCAGAGTCTGTATCTACCTCTCTCTCTCTGACCCTCCCCTGCTCACACTGTCTCTCTCTCTCTCTCCTAGAAATAAATAAAAAATATTAAAAAGAAAAAAGTCTACACATTCATCTGGATTTATGTGAAATTCCTTTATGTTTATTTATTTTGAGAGAGAGAGGGAGAGAAAGAGAGAAAAAGAGAGAGAGAGCACGCACAGCAGGGGAAGGGTAGAGAGAAGGAGAGACAGAATCCCAAGCAGGCTCTGCACCATCAGCACAGAGCCTGATGCAGGGCTTGAACTCATGAACCAAGAGATCAAGATCATGACCTGAGCCAAGATCAAGGATCGGACGCTTAACCAACTGAGCCATTCAGGTGTCTTGAAATTCCTTTATTTTTAAATGCTGGCAATTACTTGCATTTTTGAAATCCCTATGTGCACCAGACAAAACATGTCTGTTTGTGACCTCAGGGCTTCACCCCTCTCTCACTATGACTTTCCTCTGTTCCCGACGCGAGTATGCTAGCATGTCCATGCTCCTCTCCTGGACGAGGGAACCCCCTCCTGGGCCACTTTCTCCATCTTGCCTCCGCTGGTCTCAGGCCCCCTGAACCACCACTGGGCTCTTCAGGTTTACTGAGAGCAGCGAGGGTGAAGGAGACAGATAAGAGAAGGTTGATGCCACTCAAGGTAACAGAGCCATTAATTAACAGAGTTAAACATCTGGTGTTTAATTAACACTTTCCCTCTTCTTTTATCCTCCCTACTATTTTCCTTTCCCAAAAGGGGCTCCATGGTGGGTAAAAGTAAAGTGAAAACCAGGAGGGCAGAAGGCAGATGTGGGGGATGGGGAGGTTGTGGCTGGCAGTGGGGCGGGGGACAGGAGGGGCAGAGAAGGTCTCCATGTGAGGAAGGGGAAGAGGACAGGCTAGGAAGAGACGGGTTTGTGATTGAGCAGGTGGGACTCGATCAGTACAAGTTTCTTGGGCAGGAGCTAGGGACAGAAGCTCACTGCCCAGGTTTGTCCAAGGAAGTCCACAGCTCTTCTTCCCCCATCATCTTCAATAACACCCCCATGTGCAGAGTGGCAACGCTGCCAGCCCCAGCTGAGATGCCTTCCCAGCCTGCCTGCGGTGAGGGGTGGCCCTGTGCATAACTCCAGCCAATCAGAAATAAGCAGAAGTCAGCTACAGATTCTGGGACAGTGCTGCTTTCCTTATAAGAGAATGGAATGAACTGGGACCAACTCCTTCCCTCCCACCACCTTCCTGCCTTGCAGAGGAATGTGATATCCTGAGCTATGGCAGCCATTTTGGCACTATGAGAAACAGGCCGAGAGGATCACAGAATACCTTGGTGCTGTTGAGCCAGTGAGCAAAGACCAGCACTGCTGTCACTTCTGACCACCTTTGAGTGGTTAAATATGTCCTCGTGTTTAAAGTTAGTCTGGTGGTGTTTTCTGTTACTTACAACCAAGTAACAGACTCCCTCCTCTAAAACCTCTTCTCCCTTGGGAGGTAACACACCCCTTCCTCTAAAACCTCTTTTCTCTTGGGAGGTAACACACTGACCACTTGCTTATTTAGAGCTGAGTGAAGTCAAGGGCAGACACCACTGCTCAGAGCATTTCGCCTGAACTGCTCCGGCTCCAGGATTAGGGACTGGAAAGATGACAGCAGTGTGGGCCATGCCTGCATTAAATGGTGAGTTTCAGGGCAGCCCCCTTCTCACTGTCTCGCCAGAACCAAGCACAGAGCCTGCCGTGTAACGGGGGTCAGCTGACACATGTTGCGTGAATGAATGGATGTGCCACTGCTTGGCACAGGTCTCCCAGTGACAACCAGCCGGCAGGAAGGGATTAGTTAGCAGCTAGCTTGAATCTAGCTGATTTAAGACCCACCCTTCTCCAAGACCAGCCTGGAACACCTCTCAGAAGACCCCCCACATCTAGTTCCTAGGATGCCCACCTAATCCTCTCAGTTGGCACTTCAACCTCCCTGTTTGTTATATATCTGGCTCCCTGGTTAGACTGAAAGCCCCTCAGGCAGATGCCACAATATTTTTAAAGTCCCCAGAAACTAGCGGTGTCTTGAACACTGAAGTCAGTTGAAAGAACTTTTCATCTGAGATCGATGCTTTGGAGAGGTGCTAAGAGGTTGATGATTTAAAGAGCCCTTTTTAGGGAAGAGCTCCCCTAAAAAGCATAGTCCCTAGATGTCTGTAGTACCACCTGAAATTTTACTGTTAGAAATGGACCACTTTGACTAGCTGAGTCACCTATGTAAAACACTTGAACATTCTGAGCAACGGTTTGTATAACGGGAATAATAATAAAAGCTGTTTTGCAGTGCCCTTTTGGGAATCGAGTCAGCATGAAATTTCATTGTAAGATGTTTATTAAAATAAGCCTTTATGTGTGATTACTCCTGGAAGAATTATCCCAATAATTATTCATTTTTGAGTGTAATCTTGTAGACTTTAGGCTAGAGAAGACCTTTAGACTTCCCTCTTACAACCACCCCACAAACGACCTCTATATGGTCTTCAGAAGTACATGAGGAACTTCTTAAGTTTAGTTAATGCAGCTTTTCACAGGAGAGAAAGAGGAGAGGACTGATGTGGTGTTGGAATAGCTGTGTAGCAGGTGCTGTTGGCGCCTTGCCCAGACCCCCATTCCCGGGCCAGGGTACCCATCCCCCATGCCCCAGCAACCTTCTCGAGAGGCTGGCCCCGAGCCCAGGGCAGCCTCGTCATGGAGATACGTCTGGGAGACTAATGCGCAATCACAACCGACACAGAAGTACAAAAGCCCAGCTCCCTGTCTTGGGTGTCCCAACTTCTTTTGCATAATTCACACCCCAGAGCTCCCAGTGGGATCAGGCAGGCTTCCCCCAATAGCGCACCTTCGCCTGGCTCTGCCCTCCGCTCCGTCCTGCTTTCCTCTCAGTGCTGCACAAGGACTCTCCCAGTTAGTCACTTGCACAAGAATCCCAGCTCAGGCTCTGCTTCTAGGGAATCTGCCCTAAGAAAATTCCTTAAGAGGCTTTGCAGAGGGCTGATGAGGAGCTAGGGGAAGGAGTGAGCTGGGGTCAGGACCAAACTGAGCACCTGTTTGGCCTGAGCTCTTCCCCCCTCTCCCCCCACCCCCTTCCGTGCCCTGTATGCAAGACAAAGTGTGTGGGCCCTCCAGGGCTGGAACCTTCACCGGAGGTGATGTCTGCATCTCCCTCCTCCAAGGAAATGTGTGCATCCTCTCCAAGGCCCCACAGTGTTTTCCTGGAAAGCTGTAAATCCAGAAATCAAATGGTCTCCATGTCACCTGATTATCAGAGTTGGCCCCCAGGAACATTTAGGCTCTTAGACTCACATGGTATTTGTGCAGAAAAAGCCTTGGGGGATAGTGTGACTCCCCTCTGCAGTTTAATTTGGATTATACGTCTGCACTCTTGCTCTCCCTGCTCATTATAATTGTGATAATTACAGGTGGCTTTAGTCTTCACTAAGCCACTTACACAGCTGGACAGAATCAGAAATGCATGGATGCTAATCTTCCACCCCAGGCCCTTTTTTTCAGGGCTAGTCTCCCCAGAAGCAATGAACGTGAGTCAGAAGGAACAGTGGTCCTGGGGGTGATCTAGCAGTGGGGGGGGGGGGCTGAGAGGGTTGGAGGGGTCCTGCCTCCAGGAACTGTCCTTTTTAGATGGGAAAACAGGGCAGCTTTTGGCATCCCAAACCCCACACCAACACAATTGGAAATATCATTTCTTTGTGAGAAAGGGCAGGGGGAAATCAGGTAAAAATCTGGATCTTCCTGAGGTTAATAATATTTTGTGTGGACATCTGAGGGAATTCTGTTCATTCTTCCCAGGCTCTAAGCGAAACAGCTCCCCCCCACTCCATGGCAGCTGAATTTGAGGAGGGGAGGGGTCACTTCACATTAACCACATAACTTAGTGACCTCATCAGTGTTGGTACCCATCACTAACAGGAAGGACATTCTTGCATCTCTTCTGCTGCATGAACCAACACTTATCGAGGACCCTAATAAATGCCACGGGCCCCAAGTATTGGGGAAGGACACTGTCTCTTTCTTTGGAAGACCCCTCTTTTGAGAATTACGTGATCTTCTGCTCACTTATTAAAGCTTACATCTAAATTACATCCATTTTCCTCACCAATGACCCCAGCTTGCCAAATTCAATACCAGGTCTTCCGGCGAAAATACATAGCTTCTGCTCTCTGATAATTATAATTATATGTAAGCTTTTTGTGTTCTTTATTCTATCACAGTGTGCTAATTGTTTTACAAATGGTATCTCATTTTATCTTCACCATATGCCTATAAAGGAGGCTTTACTGACTTTTGACAGGTGAGAAAACAGAGAGGTTGGGCGGCTTGTCCAGAGTCATATAGGGAGTGACTGAGCTGGGATCTGACCTCAGATCCGTTTGATGCCAAAGCCAGTGCTCTCAACCAGCCTGCTTCCTGTCTCCAGACGGGACTCCTGGAGAGGGGTGTTCCCTCTGCAAGTCCGCAAGGCAGGCAGCAGGCAGGCGTTGGCGTGGCATGGGGAGGTGCAGAACAGGGAAGCTTCCTGAGTCTCCTCCGCCCCCCTGTATCCAAGGCTGAGTCCAGCTCAGTTCCTGTCCCACTTCATGCAGAGCTTCCTCCCCATATCCCATTCCGTCCCATTTCATGCAGGGTTCTGGGTCCATTTTCAGCCATGATTCTCTGTTCCTGCCTCAGCAACGAGAGCTGCCAGCTCCACCTCCACCCTGCTCCATCCCCCCGGGCGTCACAGCCCCTGCTCCTCCCAGCCTTCCCGGAGCCCACCTGTATTGAAACTTCTGGGGCAGGCAAAGTCCCCCACCTATCTGAGCTGCTCACTGCTGGGGAGCGAGAGCCCTGGCCCTTCCACTCCTCCATGTTAGCCATCCCTTTCCAGTCACTGCTCATCAGCTGGGCCAGTAGCGGGGGTGGCACAGAGCAGCCAGGCAGATAATCCAAGGTAGTGGGAAATGTAAAAATCATCTCTATTTGGCTGTGGAAGGTATTTTTGGACCTACAGTCGAATGTGGGTGTGTGTGATGTGCTGGGAATTCACAACACTTCAAACCAAATCCTGAAGTGAAATCAGCAGGACCTGACTGCTGGTTTGGGGAGTGAGAAAACCAGCTCCCCTGTTCCTATTTCCTGCTGGGCAGGGTGGCTCAGCATCTCTGGACATTCTCCTGACCTCCTGACATTCAGGACCAGCTGAAGCAGAGCTGCTGCCTCTCCATGAGTCAGACCTACACCGTCCCCTGACCTAGAACCCCGGCTGCAAGCTCAGATGCCCGCTGACAGGGGCTGGGCAGCCAAGTAAGTGGGGCCAGCTGGTGAAATGCAGAAGGGAATGGCAGAGCGAAGACTGTAACCCCTTCAGAAGGACACAGCCACTCTGCAGGGGCAGCTGCTACTCAGCTCCAGCTGATGACAGAAGCCAAACAAAACACATCTGTGGAAGAATTTGGCCCCCTGACAGCCGCTTTGTAGTCTCTGACCCAGAGGCTCTCATATCTGAGCATGCATCAGAATCGCCCAGAGGGCTTCTTAAAATACATTGCTGGGCCCCTTCCCCAGAATTTCCGATGTAGTGGTTCTGAGGCGGGGCCTATGAATATGCATTTCTAGCAAGTTCCCAGGTGCTGCTGAGTCCAGGGCATTTCAGGAACCACTGCTCTAGCCTAATGTTCCTACGATAGGGGGCCTGATACTCTTTACCTTCTAATACTTGCTAGCCTTTTCTCAGTAAGTGTCAACTCCAGAGGTAATCATGTCCTTAAGAAGTTGAAAGTCATTTGTACACTGAAGGAAGGGTGGCCACACCTCTAATAAATGGCAAACATGCATCAGAAGCTTTTGTGAATAGTATCTCATTTAATGACTGTGGCAGTCCCAGAAGGTAGGGATTATTGCCCCACTACTGCTGAGGAGCTAAGGCGCAGAGATGTTCGCAACTTGCTTCAGCCCCACAGCTAGGAAGGGACAGTTCTGGGCCTGGAATCCACATCAGCCTAACTCCAGTGTCCCCTTTGCCAAGCCAACAAACTCCCCAGAGAAACAAGGCCCCTCTTCTGTCCTCTTTCTGGGAGCTGAACAGAATGGCCTCTTCTTTTCAGAGGCTCCTCTAAGCTCTGTCCATTGGGGCAACTCTCCCAAGAAGGGCTGGATCAAAAGCCAGGAGACCTAGAGAGTTACAGGTGTCCTTTGCCTCCTTCCAAAGGGAAGGATCAACCCACACCTGGTCCTTGGGCACTGCCCAGTGGCTCATCATTCCCAGACAGGATGGGCTGACCCTGGGGCAGCATAGGGCCCTAGGAATGCCATGCCTGCAGGAGACACTTCTGAACAAAGCACCTTAGTCCTTGGGGATACATCAGAGCAGGATGGGGGAATTGTCTGGTTCATGTCTATAAACTCCTAAGGGCAGGAATCATGTCTTTTTTGCTCAGCGCTGTATCCCCAGCTCCTAACACAGTATCTAATGTGTAGACCCTGAATTATTTGTTGAAGGAGAGAATGACTGAATGGTGGAACAAAAGGTAGGGAATCTTTGGTCTTAGCCAAAGGGACTTTAGATAACGTGCCCACTCATGGTTGAAAGTTTAGATGCTCATAAAGCAGCCAACTTTGAGAAGGAGAACGTGGCAGGTGATAATTCTGCTCAAGGTAATTGATCGGAAATGTTTTCTGAATCCAGCGTGGGCTGAGAAGCAAAGATATTAACAGGTCTGCTAAAAGCTGACAAGAATAATGTCATATTCATCTCTGGATCCCCAGCCCCGATGTCTGTTGAATGAATGCGAGTCTCCTATCCTGAATGCCCAATGAGGAAGGTGTTCACACACTGCTGCGTGGGTGGTGGTGTGCCTCTGCAGAGGAAGCCTTCCCCAAGGCTTTTGGGAAAGCGGGTGGGGGTGGGGGTGACAATAGCATGGCCTTTGCATGCAAAACCCTGGCTCTCTCCCTGAACTAGTCAACAGGCACGATCCCAGGTGAGACAGGGTTAGGCACTGTGCCCCGAATCCTTCGACCCCGCTGCTCAACAACAGCAATCACTACAACTCCCTCATAGACTTGGCATGAAGATGAAATGCTTGTGGACGTGGTAGTGCCATGAATAGAGTTGGTGCTCAACGAATGCCTATCAACCAAATGACTTCATTAAGAGACCACTGTGGCTGGGTCACTTCTCTAGTCTAGACGGTTGGAGAAGAGTCCTTCATCTCTCCAGACAGAAAGTTCTTCCAGTGTCTGATTTGTCTTCCTCCTACAGCAACAAGAAGCTTCTTACTCTGCTGTCCATGGTGACAGGGAATAGGGCAGCAGTTGGTGGGACCTTTCTATAGTACTCGTTCTCCAGTATTTCCAGGAAACTAGCAGTAACATGTTTTGGAGCCGTGCATTGATGTTGTGAAAAGTGTGCTCTGACTTAAATGGATGATACGCCCAAATCAACACAACTCTAAACCACAAGGTAACATGTAGGGTGCTGCTGCCCCACGGGAAGTGTGTTGGCTGTTTTCCCTGCCACCCAGCCCAGTCTGGACCTCTTCGTTCATCCAGTTGTGTATGTGCAACACTCAGCCTGGACCAGCCATCCTCAGAACTTGAATCAAATAAAAGTTGTTCAAGGGTTGCACACTGTTTTACATTATCTATGCTATGGGCTATGATTCAACTCTCTTCATCTCTTTGTTTAACCCACTAGCTCCAGATGATCCCACTCATGCCCTTGGGCTGACAGGTCCAGCACTGGGGAGAGAAGTCCCTACGAGTTGGTAACTGTGGTTAGGATGCTGGCTTGGGTACAGGTGAAATGACTCAGCGGAAAGGCTGGTGTCAAGGATCACCCCTTCCCTTTGATGGGCTCATGCTGCTCTTTATAGC
Organism: Hyaena hyaena; assembly: GCF_003009895.1. Lineage (NCBI taxonomy): Eukaryota > Metazoa > Chordata > Mammalia > Carnivora > Hyaenidae > Hyaena > Hyaena hyaena. Next base: position 1,771,531 of record NW_024080811.1, read on the forward strand.
CCTCACTGCATCGGATCCCCTGTGAAGTCTGCAGGCAGGTTGCCATTCCTTCCACTTAGCCAATGAGAAGTCAGAGGCCTTGAGAGTGGCCACAGATCCAGATGCTCAGAGTGTGAAGTTAACCCAGATCGGCCCTCCCCTGCTACATCCTCTCCAGACCTTTGATGCAACATTCTCCCCAAGTCAAGCCTTGATGGTTCACACTGGATAAGGCTCTGAGCAACTTCGGCTGAGGCTGAAACTGAGAGAGCCCCTACTCTGGATGACGGGAATTTCAGAGTGTCCACATACCTTGATTCGGAAATCTGGGAGCTAGAAATGACTGAATCCCAACGTCTCCGGAAAAACCATTCTAAACACCCTCTTTGGGAAGTGAACAGTCCTGAGACCAGGGCAGGAAAGAGACACGATGGCTAATTCATCCAGCCTGGATCCCTGACGCTAGCCTGTGTTCCTTACATTTCTGTCCTCTCTCTGCCGACCCCCAGGCCCCCAGTCAGATCTGTCAAGTGGGCCCAGGTCCCCAGACCCCCGAGGGAAGCCAGCCAATGAGCTGCCCAGCCCAGGGTGCCCGAGCTGGTCCAGCTCAGCTTCTGAGATGCAGCCAGCCAAGGATGGCGCCCACCCCTCTATGCTGCAGGTGTGTCTTCTCCCCTACCTCAAGGTGAGCAGGGCAGAGAAGGTGCTGGAGTCTGTCCCCTTTCCTCTTATAGAAGGGAAGGAAGGAAAGGAGTGGGGAGGGGTGGAGGAGGAAGGTGCGAGGGATGTAATATGGACAGGGACCATAAGAGAACAAAGAAAATGGAACAGCTTATCTGTTAAGGTAATGAAACAGAGGGATATTTTTTTCTTTGGTTTATGTTATTGCTGTTATGGTGGTGTTTGTGCAATACACAAAACAGCGAAGGGATAAGAGGCTAGAGTCTGTCCTCATGCAGAGTTGGCACCCCTGCAGGTTCCCAGGGAGGACAGACAGTGTGGGGCCCAGGTTGGGGGAGGGGGAGGCAAGGAGCACCTCCACGAGGGTTTCCTCCTGGAGGGCTCAGAGTTTTCTTTACCAGGCTTAGTTCTTGGTGATCGGGATCCTGCCAGCTCAGATTCCCGAACTTCCAGAACATAATCGTGTCCCAGCTCATTGGGGCAAGGCCATGGGCTGCCTGGGAGCTGGCTGCCATTCCCCGTGCACACCCCATCAGTACCCAGATCCATCTGGCAGCAAAGGGTTGGCTCCGGGAAGCTGGGAGGAAGAGCCCAGGCACACCATCCCCCATCTGCTCCCCACACATGCTACACACTTCAGCCCAGGGAGGAAGAAGGCTCACAGGTGGTTGGCTGATGGGGAGGGGAGGCTGGGACACAACAGGGCATGCATAGCCCCACTGTCTAGCCCTAGCAAAAAGCCTTTCCAGAAAATGCTTCCATCACCCTCCCTTGTCAGGTGAGCCCCATCTCTCTTGCACAAACAGATGAAAAATGGGTCTGAACGAAGACCAGGTCTGGGATTGCACCACCACCACTGCCCCAAATGCACACCTTCAACATGTGAATATGCACATACATGCACACTCAACTGTGCACACACACACATGCACATGCTCAGATGCCTACAAGGCTTCTGTAGGTTCAGTAAGAGGCTCACTGCTGCCCCAGCCCCAGGCATCTATGAGGCAGGTCCTTCTCATTTCAGTGTGGGGAGCAGGACAGGGCATGTGCTCAAAGACCTCTCAGGTGGACAGTGTCCAAGAGGTGAGCAAGCCTTGGGACTTGGTAGAGAGCAGAACAGAGAGCCTCAGCCCTGGGCCAGGGGATTGGAGGAGAGGAGGGGGTCTTTAAGAGAAGGACAGTGAGTTCTTTCTGACCTGGTATAAAAGCAGCCCTTCTTAGAGACAGAAAGATGACCAAGGTCTAACAAAGCCCTTCCAGTGCTTAATGAATGTCTCTCTTTAAACCTGGTCATTGGTGCCAAAGTTCCTAAGCTCTGCATTCATGGAGCCCAGTTATAATAAGAATAACAGCTAACAGGCTTACTATTTGCAGGCATTTTTCTTCTATAAGGACTTTCTTAGTCACCCCACAGGTCCCGCCCCCACCCCATCTCCTTTTCAGTAATGGAACTGCCTGGGTATAGAGTGGCCATGGTACGGGCCTGTTGGAGGAACATCTGAAATGCAAGAATTTGGGGGAGGTGCCTACAAGTGTCTGCTGCTCAGGCTGAAAGACAGCAGGGACATAGAAGGGAGTAGGGAGCAATGTCCTTTTCCTTCTAGAAGCTTTAGGTAAGTGACTAAGGGTGTGGTCTGCAGGCAGCTGTGGGGAGCACAGGATGCGACGAGGGACAGAGAGTGGGCGCTGGGCCCAGGGTGCAGGGTGGAGGGAGGCACAGCCAAGCCTCTGCTTGCCCGGAAAGCAGTGCTGCTGGCTGGTGGGGAGAACAGTGATGGCTGCTCCCCCGCCCTCGCCCCCCACAACCAGCTGCCCCTCTCCTGTCTGGGGCCTCAGCCTTGATAGGGAAGTGTGTAAGCCCCCAGCCAGGGAACACTGATGACTATCTGGGGAAGTGAAGACCAAGGTAGGGACCTGCTGGCCTCCTCCTCCTCCCCACCCCCTTCCTTGCCTTTGTGTGAACACTCACACAAAACACATGGCCCTGGGTTCAAATCCCAACCTGGGCACTCCTTAATCTCTCTGGGTCAGTTTCCTCATCTGTAAGACCAAGCGGAGCAGTTGTGAAGATTAAAATAGAATGTTTGTAAAAAGCACATAGCACTGGCTGGCACCTAGAAAGCACTCCATAAATGTCAGCCATTATTTTATCATCATTATTAGTGTCGTGATTATGCGGACCCTCCACATCGCTCACTGCAGACACTCACAATAGCCTCCTAAGAACGCTGCCTATCTTTCATCTCTCCTCTCCAATCTGTCCTACACAGGGCTGCCAGAACAATAGTCTATGGCGATGGTTCAGTCACATCATTTTCCTGCTAATAAACCTTTGCTGGCTTCCCGCTGCCTACATGATCAAATCCAAACACTTTCCATCTGGCACAGCTACCCTTCCTGCCTCCTCTCTGGCCACTCCCTCTCCATCCCCACCTCCCTCAGCTCATCCCAAATCCAGCTACCCACCAAGCACTTGCCCTCCTTTACTGTTCCCTCCAGGCAGAATGCACTCATCTCCAACGAAAACCTCCCCATCTTTCGAGGCTCACACAAATGCTGGCTCTTTTGCAAAACCTGTTCTGACCCCCATGCAGCTAATGGCTTCCTCTGCAGACAGATGCGGTGTGTGGTTTATACTAGCACTTATTCACCTTGCGTTTGGCTGTGTATGGGTGGGCAGTGCTTCTCAAAGTGTGGTCCCTGCACCAGCAGCATCAGTATCCCCTGGGAACTTGTAAGAAATGCAGATTCTCAGCCCCCACCCCAGAGCTGCTAGATTAGAAAGTCTGAGAATGAGGCCCAGTAATTTGCTTTAAGTAGTCCTTCATACTCGGATGCACTCTCAGCCGGGGAACCATCGATGCAGGGTACCTGTACCCTGCAGGTGATGCCCAGTGCGCAGTGAAAAGTGATGGGTTGGATCAGATCACCTGGGTAGGTTTGAAAATATCCTGCTCCCTGGGCCTCACCTGCGAAGATTCTGATTTAATTGCTCTGGGATGGGACCTACGCATCCAGGGTTTTTTTTTCCCTCCCAAACTTTTATAAATACTTTCAAGCATATACAGCCATTAGAAGATTGTACAGTGAACACCTGTATACCCATCACCTAGATGCTATCATCAATGTTTTGCTATATTTGCTTTATCACATATCTATCCATCATCCTTCTACCCATGCATTCATCCATTTTATTTTTTGATGCATTTCAAAGTAAATTGCAGACATCATACACATCACCCAAACACAGGGGAGTGATTTAAAATCCCTCCAGGTGGTTCCACTGTGTAGCCAGGGCTGCTTTGATATCAGTTGGGAACCTCTGAGCCCCCTAGCCTCAGTTCCCACTGTGAAATGGGGATGATGGCAATGATGCTCTCTCTACCCCCCTATCATTGCGAGGATGGAATGAGATCACAACGGAGAAAGCCCTTTGTAAAGGGAATACAATTAACAAGAACCAATCGCTGACTCCAGGCTCCAGAGAAGAGTGTGCAGAGCTGTTGCAGGGTTGCCAGATGAAATGCCGGATGCCCGGTGAGATTTGAATTGCAGATAAATAGCAGATAATTCTTTCAGTATAAGTATGTCCCAAATATTGCATGAGTCATGCTTACACTAAACTGTTTCATTGCTTATCTGAAATTCAAATTTCATTGGGTATCCTATATTTTTATTTGCTAAAGCTGGCAATAAGATCTAAGCCCTGTCCTGTAGAGGGCAGCGGGGTCAGGACTCTCCACCCAGAGAAGAGTCAGGGCTGGGCCACAGCAACTACTGCCCTGCCCAGTCAGTCTCTCTGGTGCTTTAGAGCATGTGCCTACAAAGCCAGAGCTGGTGGGCAGAGCCAGGGAAAGGATCTGCTTTAAGCAGACATCTGCCCAAGTGTGGCTCTGATGGCAGCACCTTGCACATAGCAAGCCAGTGTATTAGTCAAGGTTCTTTGGGCAAACAGAATAGGATGTGTGTGTGTGTGTGGGGGGTGTTTATTTTAAGGAATTTGTTCATGTGATTATAGAGGCTGACAAGTCCCAAATCTGCAGGGTGGGCTGGCAGATTCCCTCCCACTGAGAAGAGATCTGTCTTTGTTTTATTCAGGCCTTCAACTGATTGGATGAGGCCCACCTACATTATAGAGAGCAATCTATGTCAACAATTTAAATGTTAATTTCATCCGAAAACATCCTCACAGAAACAACCAGAATAATTTTTAAACAAATATCTGGGCACTGTGGCCCAGCCACTCTGAGACAAAATTAACCATTACAGCCAGTAAGTCTCAAACATTAGGGCACAAAAGTATCACTTGGGGGAACTGATTAACATGCAGGTCCCCAGGCTCCACCCAGAGATTCTGATGCATTAGGTCTGGCACAGTGCCCGGGAGCTGGCATTTTAACATCATTCCAGATGGTTCCAATCCCAAAGCTCCATGGGCCTGCTTTGGGAAGTACTACAGTCTGAGGCTCAATAAATATTTGCCAACTAAAGGAACGCTGAAGGCAACAGTGTGGGCAGGAAGATGTCCAAGCCAGGGCAGAACCACCTGTAAGACTGTGTGCTGGGTGCTCTGGTGTGGGGCAGTGATGGCGGATGGGAAGCCTGCCAGCTCGTCCTGCCCCAGGTGGGCATCCACAGCAGCGTGCGCAGAGAGAAATGGGAGACAGAGGGCAAGACCGTGTCTCCACAAGCCCTGGAACTAATCTAAGGAGAGAAGCCCTGAACCTCCCCTAACCCCACTTGGACCCTAGAATGCCCCTCTCTCTCCAGTGTGAGTCTACGTGCTCAGCCTCTCATGAGCCGATGAGATCATGGTTCAGGAATCTGTGCAGTCGGTTGCCCCTGAAAAGAACCACTCACTCAGCTGGGGAAGTGAGCAGCTGAATGCTTGCAGGCCAGCGGGGGAGGCAGGCTGCGGGCTGCGGGATGGGATCGCAGCCTCCCGAACACCAGCCAGCCAGCATTCTTCCCTTCCTGCAGAAAGGAGGAAAATCGATCCAAGACAGCAGAAGCCTATTATAACACAGTTTGTTTTTTAATGGACTCCCATAAACCATGGATCAAAGTTATGTCCCTGAAAACCTAACAGCTAAATAGGTAACAGCCTGGGAGTGGAGAGAGTTAGGCAGGCAGAGAAACTCGGTGGTTGATTAGCCTGTCTCCCAGTACCAGCTTCTCAGAGTAACATGAGTTAGGGGAATGGAGGCCTCAGCCATGAGGCCCAGAGTAAGGCTCTGCAGAGTTGCAGAGGAAGGACAGAGGCTCCATTCCAGGAGACTCATTTGCCCCCAGCTCTCCACGGAGCATGTAGCTACTCCATAAACGCATGATCAGCTTAACTGGGCAAAGCATGAGAGAAAGCACAGGGCAGGAGAGGAAGCTGATGACTGTTCCTTTTTCCAGGCCCATCCGGCACCTGTTACCATGTCCTGCAGCTCTGGGCTGCTTTGTCTCTGCCCCTTTCTCGTGATCTCGAGGCCACCATGTTCCCTCACCCCTCGTCATCCTGCCCAGGTGCTTCTGACTTTTTCAGCTAGTCCTGAGAGTGCATCATGGCTGGGAGTGGGGGTTCAAAGGGAGATGTGGGGTGTCAGGAACACCTCGAAAAGAAAGGATAAAGGGCGAACTCTATGGACTGGAAAAGGAACAAAATATCAGTGGAATAGGAGGTGGGGGGGGCAATCAAAATCTTCAAGCCTCTGAAGGACTATCACCTAGAGGGGATGACCAGAGACAGCCACTGCTCCAAGGACAAAACAAGGCAAAGAGAGCATGGGAAAAATCAGAACCGAAGCCAGGGGGCAGACTTAGCTCTCAGAGCCCTTGGAAATGCCACACTGCTTGACACAGACCACAGAAGCTGGCCCCGCAGCCCGGCTTCCCTGAACACCCATTATGGCTTGTCATCCACGAACATTTCCGTGCTCTCCCTGAGTCTATTCCTATATTTAGCTTATGCCACCTCTGGGGGTTACACTTACTACCTGCCATGCAAATAGTACTCACGTACTCACGTTTGTGCTAGAGCTGCCTTTTCCCAGATCCTTGTTCTGATTTCAGGGATCTGGAGATCAAGTCCAAATGTCACCTCAACCACAGCGTTAATAGGGAGATGGCATTCACTGTGGGGATGGCCCCCAACTCACGATTTCGTTCCTGTCCTGGAGTCCTGGTAGACTCAGTCTCACCTCAAAAAGACAATCTTGTCACGAAAGATCAACCGGCTACAGGTCCGGTTTTGCCGAGGTCAGAAGCCAGGGCCGTGCTCCTTCGGTCACTGTAACCCCTGGCTATCTGGCTGGTCTTTTTGTCCAGACCAGCACAGAAGGCCAAAGCCTTTAGGGAAGTACTTCCAACGGCTTCTGAGATTGGCTCAGAAGCCGTGTCAGATCAATGGCAACTCCCAACTTGTGGACATGACCTTACTTATTTTCCCTAAACAGCCTCATACATCTGAGGTAAAGTGGAGCGGACTCTGTTTGGGGTCACACACCCCAGCTGACCCATTTCCTCACTTGGAAGCTTTTGATGTCATCTACATTTTCTATGAGACTGCCTTTGGCTTCTCCCATGTGAAAAAGCATCATTTCCTCCTGTTTTGTGAGGCCAGTCTCATGACACAAACCCCTCTGGTCACAGGACGACCTACTGTGGTGTTGATCTGAAGGACACAAGGAAGGTCTTCCTGGCTCCAGGGGTGTGGGATGCTGGGCAGGGCAGTGGTAAATGCAATTCCACGTTCTCTGGAGAGCTTCAAGGCCAGGGCAAGGCTGATCATTCTAGCCAGAATGGCTCTTCCCAGAGGCAGGGCAATGGCTCAAATTATTATAAATTTTTTTGTGGTGAAAAATATGTAAACATAAATTTACCATTTTAACCATTTTAACTGTATAGTGGCATTAAGTACATTCACATTGCTATCATCATCATCATCCATCTCTAGAACTTTCTTCATCTTCTCTAAGTGAAACTCCGTACCCACTAAACACTGACTCCTCATTCTCTCTTCTAACACAGCCCCTAGTAACCATTCTTATACTTTCTGTCTCCATGAATTTAACTACTCTAAGTACTTCTCATGTTAGTGGAATCATACAGTATCTGTCCTTTTGTTACTGGCTTATTTCACTTAGCATAATGTCTTCAAGATTCATCCATACTGTAGCATGTATCACCAAAGTGTTTTTTTAATATTTATTTATTTTTGAGAGACAGAGAGAACCAGAGCACGAGTGGGGGATGGGAGAGAGAGAGGGAGACATAGAATCTGAGGCAGGCTCCAGGCTCTGAGCTGTCAGCACAGAGCCTGACATAGGGCTCAAACACATGAACCATGAGATCATGACCTGAGCCAAAACTGGATGCATAACCAACTGCATCACCTATGCGCCCCCAAAATATATTTTTTTAAGTAAGCCTTATGCCCAGTGTGGGGCTTGAACTCATGACCTAAGATTAAGAGTCCCATGCTCTGGAAAGAGCCTAAGTGTCCATCAATGGGCAAATGGATCAAGAAGATGTGGTTTATCTATACCATGGAATACTACATGGCAATGAGAAAGAATGAAATCTGGCCATGTGTAGCAACATGCTGAGGGTGTCATGCTGAGCGAAATAAGTCAGGCAGAGAAGGACAAATACCATATGTTTGCACGTATAGGAGGATTAGGAGGAAATTAACGGAGGACCAAGGGGGAGAAGCAGGGGGGAAATAGTGGGGGACAGGGAGAGAGGCAAACCATGAGAGACTCTTGAATGCTAAGAACAAACTGAGGACTGATGGGTGTGGGAGGGAGGGGAGAGATGGGCATGGAGGAGGGCACTTGTGGAGATGAGCACTGGGTATTATATGGAAACCAACTTGACAATAAACTATTTGTAAAAAAAAAAAAAAAAAAGAGTCCCATGCTCTACTGACTGGGCCAGCCAGGTGCCCCCTCACCAAATTAAAAAAAAAATTTTGGAGGGGCGCCTGGGTGGCTTAGTCGGTTAAGCGTCCGACTTTCGCTTAGGTCATGATCTCGCGGTTCGTGGGTTCGAGCCCCGCGTCGGGCTCTGTGCTGACTGCCAGCTCAGAGCCTGGAGCCTGTTTCAGTCTGTGACTCCCTCTCTCTCTGACCCTCCCCTGCTCTCGCTGTCTCTCTCTCTCCTAGAAATAAAAAAAAATAAAAAATAAATAAATAAATAAAAATTTTTTTGTATGTTTTATTTATTTCTGAGAGAGACAGAGAGAGCAGGGGAGAGTCAGAGAGAGAGGGAGATACAGAATTTGAAGCAGGCTCCAGGCTCTGAGCTAGCTGTCAGCACAGAGCCCAACGCGGGGCTCGAACCCACAAACTGTGAGATCATGACCTGAGCCAAAGTCGGACACTCAACCAACTGAGCCACCCAGGCACCCCACCAAATATTTTTTAAGACATGTCAGCAGGTGGCACTGTGAAGGCATGGTGAACTAAGAATGGGCCCAGTTACTGGAGTGGCACCCACAAACATGGACATGTGCATGCACTTGGCTCCTGCCAAGTCCATGGGTATCAATGCACATGTGCTGCACACTCTCCTCCATGTGACCTCCACGAATCCCAGAGGGCCACCCTTCTGTCCTCTAGGAGCATTATCTCCCGGTAATGCACAGACCTCCTTGTGCATTAAAGGCACAGGAAGGGCTCATCACAATGCCAGTCCCAGGCGCCCAGAGATTCCTATGGGCAGAGTACAGCAGGTGATGCTGAGGCAGGGGGACTGGGCGCCACGCAGTCAAGGGAGTTGCTCTATGTGCAACAAAAGGAGGACTTGACCCCAGCCTGAGCTCATGTGTGGACAGTTTGCATTGGATGGCTTCTTGTGAAAACCGATAGGCAAGGGCTCTGTTGGGAAATCTCTGTCAGCAGGGTTTTGGAGAGCTGGCCTGGCCTACGACAGTCAGCTCTAACTTGCTACCTCCATTCCAGGGGGTGTGCCCATTCTCTCTACTCAAGTGACCCCTGGACAGCACATGCCAATGGCAAGACACTGGTCTGCAGGTTCCACAGGGAAGGCAGACTAAGCAAGAAGTTCCAGGGTATCTGGGTAGAATGAGACAAGAACACCACGGCTGTTACAGACATAAAGCTTGACACCAGCACAAGAGAGGCATATCAGCCGCTGGTTTTTCTGAGCAGGGAGAGAGAGAGGGAGAGAGAGAGCGCTTTCAGAGCAGGGACAGCTCTTCAGAGGAGGTGGCACTTGAGATCAACGGAATCCTGACAGCAGAATCAGGAGATGAGGCAGGAACGAGGTGTAGCTTTGGGAGTCAGCCAGGATTCAATGCGATAGGCATGGATGGAAAGTCTTTAAGTCAGAATTCTGGGTCCAACTCCAAGTGCTTTGCATTTAGCCACGTGACTGGGGCAAGTCACCAGGCCCTGTAGGCCATTGTTCCTATCAGGAGCATGGCTGGAGTGACGGGAGAGAAGGCTGAGACCACGCTGTGGAGAGCCTGGCAGGTACTTAATTCAGGGAGAAGCTGGGAGCCATTCAGTGTTGTAGAGCAGAGACTCACACTCCTCTTTTTTAAGCCACAGGCTTGGTGGGGGATGTGGGAGTCTCTCTTGACCAGTGCCCTCCCATGAGATGGCCCGGGTTAGCCTAACACTTCAATCGCTTCTTCATTTCCCACTTCGGGGATTCCCTCCAGTGAGTGCATAATCCCTGGAAGAGGGTTTCCTCTGGCTTCTGGGAGGATTTACAGCCCCCTCCCAGCACCCGTTCACAAAATCACGATATGTGAACTCTAAATAATTTATAAACATGTTAAATAAGATTGGGTCTAGCCTTGATCCCCGGGGAGCTCGCTGTTAATACTTCCCTCATTTAACATCAGCCTGAGCCAGACATCATTAGGAAGGGAAATCTCCTTCTCTCTCTTTTAAAAATCATGTAGCTTAAATGGTTTGGGATTATTTGCTGCTTTGAATCATTCTTGCCACTGCTCCCTCCCATTACGGGGATAATTAAGAATTGACTATGGTTGGCAAAAAGCATTCGACAGCCAACTTTTCATTTGGTTTTTCAAGTGCCCCCGCCCTCTCTGCCCACCCCCCAGTCTTCCCTTTCTTGTCCCTGCAGCCTTGCAGCCCGGTCCCCAGGACTTCCCCCACTCAGGTCTGCTGCCTATAAACACACTTGGGGCCCCATGGAAACCACACACTGAATGGAGGGAAAGCAGGGAGGCCATTCACTCTCCTCTTATTCCACTGCCCCATTTCCTCCAGGCACCTTGCCTGGTGTCCCTTGGGCCCGAGGCCAAAGTGTGTTTGTTCGGCTGCCCTGGTCACCCGGGAATGGGGTGGGCTCAGATCCCAGGCCTGTCCCCCAGCTGGTCATTCTTTCTTTCGAGAGTCACTCTCCCTGACGGGCTATGGCAGGATTAGAGGCTTCAGGAGGAAGAGCTTGTCTCTGAAGAGCATGACGAGAAGAAGGGGTCATGACACGGGGTGACGTCCAGGGCCAGCCAGTCAGGGCACTATGGGATGAGGTGCCACCTGTCTCCATCTCCCCCCAACCCCACACACAGACCCTCCTCAATCTCCTGCTCATCAGAAAAGGCAAGGGACACTCAGCCAGCCTAATTCTTTGAGGGCAGCTCCCGGACTGGGGTGACCTCTATTTCCCTGCTCCCAACCAGAACCACATCTCAATCATTGCACAGATTTTCTTCCTCTATCTCCACATCACTGATTTCTAGATTTCTAAATTCTTTTTGTAGTCTAACTTCAATCTTTTCTGCTGCAGGTCCAATGAATTATGGGCTGTTCTGGGTTCAGGAAGCAGAAGCCTTGCCTCTTTCCTCTAATAAATCATCATGGAAACAAAAATCAACCATAATGACACACAGGTAGTTGAGCTATCTTTTCGGGAGGATTGGGATCAGAATGCAGAGAAGCTTCTAGAGTGGTTGCAAAAGTTTTTCTCCACCTGGGTGGTGGAGTAAGGCACTGACCTCAGTATAACCCATTACTAAAACGTCTATGTTGTGTTTTCTATATTTGTTTTTAATATCTCAACTGAAGTTAAATGGAAAAAATAAATCATTATAGTGTTAAAAACAATCAATCACTTGAGTCATCATTCTGGCCCCCTCCCTATGAGCTCTTCTTTGGGAGTGAAAAACCCCAACTTCTTTAGCATCCCCTCCAAGGTTCAGGACTCCTGTACCAGAAGGTTGGCTAGGTCCTGTGACATTTGTCTCAAGGGACCATTTCAGGCCAGGTGCTGCTGGCCCACTTAAAAAGGCAGAGTTAGCACTTTCCTGAGCCTACAGAATAGACTGCATGACTGTTTTGTGCTCGGTTACTAATAAATATCTATACAGAGAGAATTTGGCCTGAGACTGCCTCTCACGGCAACCTGGTAGCCAGATGGGAAGGGGCCCATAGCCCCCACTTACCCCTAAAGGTTGAAAGCACTCAAGTTTACCAAAAAGAACAAAGACTCAGGCAGTTCATCTCAGCCAAGCACCTAGTAACTGCTCAATAAATGGCAGCTATCATGACTCCCTCCATTACCATCACTATGAAGTGGGGGGAGGGGGGCAGGAATGTGGTATATAGAGGAAAAGAGGAAGGGGGAGAGAGAAACAAGGGCAGGTCACCCTCAGGGTTTGGCCCTAGAAAGATATTAATTGATCAGCCTCATAATGTCCTGCTGTGAAGAGGGGTAAATAAATACACAGGGGCCAGGGCTGATAGGAGCCACCCTTACCATCCTATGGGTTGGCAAACCAGGGGGTTTGCCCATAATTCTCCAACTAACCTTCCCCCCTCCCTTCTCATTGGCTCCCTGCATGGCCCCCACAGGCTCATTCACGTAGAGTCGTCCTCTAGGTATTGAAAGCTGCTAATGTCGGCCCAAAGGCCCAGAGTGGGCCCTCCTCTTGGGTCTGCCTGCACCCCCCCCACACACACCCACAGCTCATGAAGATCTCTGGCAAAGTGCTTGGAGATCCTCTACCTACCCCCATCACAGGGGGGGCATGGGCTTGCTGTTAGGAGGGTGTCTGGGGTTACCTCTATAAAGTCCTCTTTCTTTGACACTTGTCAGTTGGGGGCTGCCAGTGTGTCAGTGTCTCTGTATCTGTCTGTGGTCTTCATCTCTTTGCTATCTCCCTCTCCAACACTCTTGGGCTCCTCTGCTCCAACCAAAAGCCACGATAGAATTCTGGGTGCACCATACATGTTTTTCTTTAAGAATAATGACAAAGGACAACACAGAGGAGGAAAGAGGAAGGTAGATTTCATTCTAAATTTGCTGAACACAGGAGAGTTCCTCAGAGACAAGAGCGAAAATGTGAAGTCCTGGAAGAAACACGTAAGGCGAAAAAAACAATTCCCCCTTCTGTTTTGTCCTAAGGACTTCTTCGAAGCTGATTATTTCAAATATATTTCTGCCTCCTAAAACTTTTTCAGAACGAATAAAGTGTGGAGGATGGAGTGTTTTTACGTTTCCAAACCATTTCTAAGAATTACACAATAAGATTTTATGTTAAACGAACTATATCAATCTTTTCATCCGCATATAATGATGTGCCTTGTTTGACATTCCTTTCTAAATGACCTCCTCCAGAAAAATCAATTGTTCCTGGGAATCCAGGTACATTTCCACTTATAAGTATAGAGGAAAGTAAAATAAATTACTTTAATCAAGTATGGGAAAAATTTTGTCCTCAGCAACTCAAATGGCTGTGGAAGCCCTGAGTCCAGGATTCAGAAGCAGATTTGCGGGCAGGCGGGAGGGGAAGGGCCACAGCACTTAACAGAGCCACTAAAATAAACCCAGAGCATGCCCCAGCTGCTCAGGGCTGCAGACAGTGGGCATCACTGGAGGCCTGAGTCTAGGGAAAGCAGGGGAGGTGTCCCAAGCAAATCCCTCCAACATGGTGGCCTCACTCGCCATTCTATGGCTCCAATCTGCACCCCAAAATCTCTTACTGCATGTGACAGACATGGAGCCATACTTGGAAAAACATGGTGCAAATCAAGTGACGAATTAACATGTGAAAAAGGAGAGAAGTTTGTCTCCAACTAGGCAAATCTTCAGTTTTCAGGACTCTGGGAAGACCATAAAAATGCAGAGTTGGAAGAATCCAGAATGACTCAAGGTGAGGGCTCAGGCCGCTTAGAGAAAAGTTCTGTGGAGCAAACTGCATCCAGTGAGATTGGAAGGTCTCTCTCTTCTTTCTTTCCACAATTCCCTTTCTGAAAATAAGTGCTTTTCTGTTTCTCCCAGCACCAAGTCCAGAAAACATAATACTGTCTTTTGTCTTGTTCTAAGTGTATTTATTGCAGACGGAGTCTTCTGTTCAAGGTTTTACTACTTCTAAAAACGATCAGAGAGAAGGGATGCCAGGCTTCTGAAAGGGTGGGCACTTCACAATGGGAAACTTGGAATTATTAGCAGAATAAACTGCAGCAATTTCACACACCCAGCAAGCTAATTTTATTTTTTAAAAATCAATTCTATACAACCACTTTGATGTTTCAAAACAAAAGGAAATCACCAAAAGAAAGTTTTAGATGTATGTTTTCTTTCTAATATTTGAAAAAAACATTGCTTTTACTTTCTAATATTTGAAAAAAAAATTGCTTTTACTCATGCCTCCCAAATCTCTGAGAATGTTTAAATCCAAAATACGACACTCCAGGTACTCCCCAGGAAGCAGGAAAGGCAGAAGGGGGCACTGCGAGGGGAGGCCCACTCCAGACACATGTGTGCACCTTGTCTGCGTGTGCGTTCGTGTGTTACCCTCCCCACCCCGCCCCTCCTGTGCATATGGTGGACAGAAAGAAAAAAGGGTCACACACACACACACACACACACACACACACACACACACACACACACACACACGGAAGGGCATCCACTCAGCCAGGAAAAAACTCTCAGCTGAGGTTAACCCCATAACCCTGCATTCGCTCTGCCCTCTTCAAAAGAGATTTGGAATTCTTTCCCCAACTTTGCTGCACTTTCCATGAGAATGGGGATGTTCCTGCATAAAACATGAGTTTGGGAGCAGGAGCTACAGGCTTGGGGGAGCCTTGGGGAGTTCGGGGGAGTGGGCAGGGAGAACAGAGCAGTGGGGGAAGGGAAGGGAGGCTGTTTTCTCAGGCTGCATTTCTTGCAGGCTCCTTGGAGACCAGAGAAAGGCCGGGAAAGGTCTCAGCTGGGGCCCGGCGCTCACAGAACCAGTGCAAAGCTGGATGCTGAGCGTGACCTGATGGGGCCTGACCAGCAGGGGTTTGAGGACCTCCAGGAAACTGATGCCAGCTGTCTGCACCAAGGAAGGAGAGAGGCTTTGAGCAAAGGGAAAGGCCTGCAGGAGGAGGGAGGAAGCCCATATTAAAAGTGGTGGACTGTGGCACTGGCCTCCCTTCAGACCGTGGGTTCACGGGGGGAGGGGAGGGGAGGCAGGGACAAAGGTTCTATTTCTTTCTGTATCATCACAGAATCCAGCCTAGCGCCAGATCTTTTACATGTTGTTTTGTGAATGACTGCAGGTGGCCAGACAGGATTCCTAGCCTGTTATCAGCACCCCAGCGAGTAGGATTTAAGGGTCTGCAAGAGGTCTTCTCACCGGCAAACCGGTTATTAGTATTGCTTGAATTAACTCAGCAATGGGCTAAATGCCAGCAGCGGGAGAGGGATGTTAGGGCATTCTGCTCCTCTGGGGAGAGAGGCATTATTAAAGTCACTGGGGCAGGCCCCTGTATGCTGCCGTGGGGGGCGTGCAGGGAGGGTCAGAGTAGGGCATCCCGCGAGGCGAGCAGCCAGCGGTGGTTCTCAGGTCTGCAGTGTGCACTGCGGATGCCCTGTTATCGTTCACTAGATTGTGGCTCACCTCTGCGGGCTCCTCCCTACAGAGACTGGGATGGAAAGCAAGTTAAGTCCTTTCTGAAAAAAGGCAGGGTATAAAGAGTGGGCTTTGTTTTGATTTGATTTGGGGCTTTGTTGTTGTTGTTTGTTGTTGTTATGTTGAGAATTTCATGATGCCCTCAAGATAACTGGCCATGTTCCAGAATGTGGCTACTGGAGTTTTGCATGTCACTGTATTGCCAGGTGGGAAACGATGAGCTCAGCCACAGAAATGTGGTTGGAGAGGGGCCCAAAGTGTTCTAGAGTCGTGGTCCTCAAAACTGAGCTGCACCAGCATTGCCTGGAGGACGCGCTACACACAGCTTGCTGTGCCCCAACCCCAGGTTTCTGATTCTGTGGTCTGTGGGGGGACGCCTGAGAATCTGCATTCCTAACAAGAACTCAGGTGATGCTGATGCTGCTGGTCTGAGGAGCTCACAATGAGGACCCCTGTTCCAGAACAACCCTTCATCTTATATATGAGGGACAAGCATTGACGCTTTAATGGTAGAGCCGGGTACTAACAGCCCCTTTCTCTGAGCCCTGAGCCCAGTGAACAGGAGTGTGCGGAGGTGAGCTGAAGGAGAGGAAAAATATCAGGCAGTTAAAATCTAACATACCCTCTCCTCTATCCTCACGTGCTCATGTAGAGTCTCCAGGAACACCAGCCACGTGGGCCCCACTGGAGGGTCTGAACGGGCAACCGGGGAGGAAGTGACGGCCCCAAAGCTGGACAGGCAGATAGCAGCATGAGGAGAAAAGGCAGGGTGGGGAGCGAACAGATTGTGGAAAGCAATTAACTGAGAGCAGAGCATAGAGGGGCACCGAGGAGCCTCCTGCCAGCCCTGGGGGGCAGAGATTAACAAGCCCCATTAGGATCTGGCAGCTTGGGAACAGCTCTACCGCTTCCAGCTGTGACTTGACCCCACAACTCTGTTATCTCCCCGAAGCCTTGGGGTGGGGCCTGGAAAGCTCTGCTGGGAGAAAAGCCAAAAACCCAATTAATCTGGACCTCAAATGGGCTCGCACAGCTGTGTGAGGGCCACCATGCCTCAATCAGCCCTCACCTCCCCCACGCTGTGAGCTCCGTGAAGCTGGAGAGGGCATCACCTGGCACCGGGCTGGCCAGTAAAGAAATGGATGTCGTAATGAACATAGCCTCCTCCTCCCACAGAAGTGGGCTCTGCCCTCAGTGTACGTCCTCAAGAGGGATCTCATCTGCGTAAGCTTTTGGAGTGACCCCCAGTCGGGGATGGCCAGCAGGGCTCCTGATGCTAACTGGCATAGTATGGGCAGAGGTCCCCTTCAAAATGCCCTCTCCCCACCTCTCTCCCTCCCTGCTCTGCTATGGGGAAAAAGTGTTTTGCGTCTGACCAGCACATGTTCTGACAGAGTCTGACCCCTATTCAGGGAACTGGGCTGCGAATCTCATGGCTACTCATCCAGATCCCAGACTCAGGCCCTGCTGTTTCCCAGCAGCCACCCGGAGGCAGCTGGTGGGCCCGAGGGGGCTGTGTTAGGGTCGCCGCAGCTCGCGGGTACAGAGAAAGGTCCCACGTGCAGGGCTGTGCCATGACTCTCCCCTGGAAGCTGACCCTGAAACGGCCCACCAAGACCCCAGATGGGGCTTCCTGACTGGTGCCTAGTCTCACATACATATGCATGTGCCCTCTGTGGGAGCACCGAGGGCTTCTGTCCTTCCCAGTGACCTCTCTGCCTCTGTTCCCCAGTGGAGGAGTCTCATGTAAGTCCTGGAAGTTACATAAACCCAGGCCTGGCCCTGCCCATGGAGGCATTGTATTCCTATATGACCAGCCAGCCCAGAACAAAACAAAACAGAAAAGTCGGTGTGAACCCAGCTCCCTCTTGGGACCACGAAACTGCAAACCTCAAGCATTATCACAACACTATAGGTTCAAAAGCTGCAGATCACAGGGCTGTTTATTGCCCCAATACTCCCCATATAATGAGATTTCTCTCCCCTTCTCCAATGCCCATCGGGCTTTTCAGAAAATACCTGGCTTGCTGAGGGAGACGGGGCCAGGAAAAGGGAAGGTCAAAGGCTCCCCAAGAGTTGCTGGGGAAAACAGTGTGTGTGCTTAGGTGGAGATCATGGAGACTCAGGCCTAAGGACAATGTGCTGCGGCTTATCTGGGGTGACAAGAAAGGCCAGGCAGCACTGTGCGGCCACCTCCCCATCCCTGCAGTTCAGATGCTGTTTGTTTGTGGACTGTAAACTCACCCACCAGAATCAACCATCATTAGGAGATGTAATCTGCTGAAAAGGATCACAGGAGGCATTTTAAAGCCCAGCAGGCTGATTAGATGATGATTTGCTGGTTTAGGTCACCTGAAGCACCTCTCTGCTCTATTCAACAAATCAGAATTTGGCCATAATTTCTCTGCAACATGGGGCTTTCTGTAAGTCCCTCCTCTGTGCTGGGGGTGGGAGGGTCTGCCTTCTGGCTCTGAAGACAAGTTTCAGCAGAATAGATGGGAGGCATGGAGAAAAAGGGCCAGCACCTGCTTACTCAAGGAGGGACGAAGGACATGCCGTAGCCAGCTTTCCAGGCCTGCTCTCCAGAGTCACTGCCAGATAAAAGATCCAAGGTCTTCACACACACACACACACACACACACACACACACACACACACACACACACCATGCTGCCTCCGCCCACATTATAGATTCTGAAATATCTCCTCCTTTATGAAGTCCTCCTGGATTGATGACCACCATGATCCCACAGAGATTCTGATAAACAAGAAACTCAAGAGCTTTTTTCTTCCCTTGTTTGTTCTTTCTCATAAATAATTTGCGTAGAAGGATGAAAATCCAAACAAGGCACAAAATCCTTTCGTTTGGTTTATCCCTTTATTACATAATAGGATGTCCAACTCATTCTGCAAGTTGTCCGAGGTAGGGCTGGCCTCCACATCATTCATTCAGTACAGGATCCAGAAAGCTGCAACCAAGTACGTGTGCATAGACATGTGCACGTGTGCACATTCACACTTGCCCAGTGGACTGAGCCTAGCCTGGCTCTCATGCCACTTTTGGCTTTTGGGGAAATGTCAGGAAGAAATGGTGGTGCCCTGCAGTGGGATTTCCTTTCCCAGACTTCACTCCCATAGAAGGGAGGCCCTACACAGCCTCACCGAGCCTCATCACTGTTTCTACTAGGAAGATCTGGAAGGTGGTGGAGACAGGGGAAGGCTAGAAGTGATTCTCCACCTAGACTGGGTGGAAATGTAAGTGAGATCACTCAAGCCCAGGGCCCAGGTGCCTGTATTCCTAGGCCAGAGATGCTACACTTCACTTGGCCACACTGGACCCAGTCCCATGAGGCCAAAGGAGAGATTATAGTAGGAGTGGCATTAACCTGAACCAGCAGTTCTCAACTGCTATAATTTTGTCCCTGGGCAATACTTGGTAATGTCTGGAGATACTTTTCATTATCACAAATAAGGTGCTATTGGTGGTGGAGTCCAGGGATACTGCTAAACATCCTACAGGGCACGGGACAGTCCCCTCACCCCACCAATAATCATCCAGCCCTGAATGTCAGTGGTGCCACTGGTGAGAAAACCTGCCCTAAACACACACTGCTTCGCCAGCCCCAAGTCATCCTTTTGGAATCATAAGGTTAGAATTCTCAAATGAGTCAGAATCACAGTTCTCTAGCCATGCCTTGGATTTCAGACAGACCTCAAAGGATCGAGGTATGATGGGACATGGGAGTACAGAGTTGTTCCCCAATGATCCTCCAGAAAGATGTTCTCCAAAGGGACCTCAGAAGTCATCATGTCCAAACACATTCACTCTATGAAACTTATGCAGATATAGGCAAAGACTGTGCAATCACAAGGGAACAGAAAACATGACCACAGACATGTTTGGGAAGCTAGAAAGTGTGCACTTGACTGTGGAGTCAAAAGAGACCATCAAGGGCCCATAAAGGAATATAGGAAGTGTGACTTCATCCAGCACATGGCAGCCTCCCAGACCTCCTTATTCCCAGAGGCAGCCCACACTGAGAACATAACCATAACCGCCAAGGACAGGGCTCTTTTAGAGGGGTCAGCAGGGACTGGGGCTTTAACAGAGAGCCCCGGGGTCCCAAGGCCGCATCTCCCCAGCCTCACTTGGTCTCATTCTGCACATGTGAGGGGGAGACCTGCCGCTGTCCCATGCCCTGCGTTGGGAGCGTTGATAGCCATCTGGCCCTCAGGAGCCCAGCAGCCCATGGATCCGAGGGAGCAAGGAAAAGAACTCAAGGGCCCTCTTCAACAGCCCCAGGATGGTGATGTAAGGGTAGAAAGAGGCAACAAGCCACATGGCCAGATAGGAAAAGGGGAACCTCACTCAGCCCTTCAACCAGCAGGGGTTGGGCCTCAAGAGTGCAGCTGGCCCCAAAGCCTGAAACACCTATGAGGGGTGGGCATTTGGGGGCAGCCATTCCTCTACATGCTCTTAGGCACATCTCTACCCAACCAGGAGAGGGAGCCGGTGAGAGAAGCTTCTCCTTCCAGGGCCCCCCTAAGTTCTAAGAAAAACACTTCCAGCCGCAGCTGCATGAGGCTCACCTCCTGCCCCCGCAGGTTGGCCCTGCTCCCTAGATTTTCCACCCCACCCAGCTGGCATGAGGTGGGCAAATTAATGTCTATTCTCTCTGAAAATAAAGCTGCAGAGCCAGCCATGTGACTCACGTGAGGCATGGCCAATGAACATGAAAAGGGACATCTGTCCAAGTACTCACCACTAGCAGCTCAGCCGTGGACACTCAACACCCAAACGTGGTCTAGGCAGGAGAAGCAATCCTGGGGAAGCCAGCACCACGGGCCCAGCTGTCTGTCAGAGCCCAGGCGAGGAGCCACACTCTCATGCTCCTCACCCCCAGTGCTAGCACTCAGGACCCCAGCCCCAGCCTGGGGGCAGAGCTGAGGCCACAGGTATGCCCAGATCCCAGGTCTCTGAAAGGGGCTGGAAGGCTTCCTTGGACTGATGAGGGGCCAGGACTTAAGTCCCTGCTAGTGTTTCTCAGTCCAGGGGACCAAGGTTGTGGCCACTGCTTTCAGAAAGAAACACTTGCTGATAAAACTGACCCGGGCCTCTGCGCTCAGGTTAGCAAGAAAACAACTCCGTCCTGCCCGGTGGCTCTGGCAGCTCGGTCTGGCCACAGGGAAAGCAGGACATGATGCAGCAGCCTGCCCGGGCAGCTCCGATTGTCCCTCACACTGCCGAGCCTTGCTCCCAGCATCAGACAAAAGCATTGGAAACAGCTTGCAGCCCCAGCGTGACACACCAATCACCAGCTCCCAGGCTGTCCTCCGGGCCACCCCACAGAGGGCTGGCTCTGTCTCCCGAGTTTCCTCAAAGGCGCCTGAGGATGGTTTAGGATGATTTATCCTCATGGAGTGGACTGCTCATCCCAGAAATACTCCAACTTTGGCTGGACCAGAGAGCAGTGGCGTGATGCTTACGGAGACAGAGAAAGAGAGACCTGTGAGAGTTTGTGTGTGTGTGTGTGTGTGTGTGCGCGCCCGCGTGCGTGCGTGTGAGTGTGCACGCGCGCGCATGTGAGCAGGAGTGTGAGAAGCAGGGTGTGTGCATCTTGCTGGGGTGTCTGTCCCCCTCTCTCCTCCTGGGTTTGGAGCCCGAGGGTGTGTAGGGGGATGGGTGGTGAGAGACACAGATTCCAGAACAGGCAGGAGACACCATCTCCCCCCTCCCGCCCGGAGGGTGATAATGCCACCCCTCTAGCTCCTGCCGCCTCCACAGCTGCTGCTGTCAGCAGTCAGCTTCCTCTGCCGCACACTCTCGGGTAACAACTTTGGAGGAAGCAGTGCGTGTTTCACAAAAGATTCAGCAGCGCAATCTCTCTTTTTTTCTAACCCAAGTCCTTTTCTGTCCCCATTTTGGTCATGGTCCTCTCTGCTCCCATCCCAATGGCAGCTCACCAGAAGATGGGGAGCCCAGAGACCCTCCCAATCTTCTCCCATCACAGAGCCATATCCCTCTTCTCCACCCTCCCGGAGGTCCTGGACTAGGGAAGGAGAAGCCAGCCATGGTGGACCTTCCCACCAGGGGAAACAGGGAAGACAGCAAGCAGGGTGAAGGCTCTGGAATAGGATGAGGGCTTTGGAGAAAAACCACCAGGTGTGCCACCCTAGGCCTACAGGTCCTGGGCTTGACCATGCAAGGTGACCACCTGGGCAGCAAGGTCTTGTGGGTAACTGCCTTCACTCAGAAGTTAGGCACAAGAAGGAATTTGAAACTTACCGTGTGATCTTGAGCAAAATGCTAACTCTCTACATTCAGTGCCCTCCATGAAAATTGGGTATATTAAAATCTACTTTATGGGACTGTCGTGAGGACTCAATGAGATACGGACATATATGGTGCCCTCCACATGCGTGGCCTGTATCAGACCCCCAGGTTTTCTTCATATGTGGAATCCTGAGATGGCTGTGCTTCCTACGATGGGAAGGTGTCCAGGTGGACTGACTGGAGAAGAAGGTTCGGCTCTCAAACACTGAGAAGGCGCATAGCCGGTGTGTAGATCCGGAGAGAAGGGGCTTAAGGGAGGCGTGCTGGAAAAGCGTGTCTGGCAGAAAAGGCAGAACATAAAACAGAGCAACCGCACTGGAGAACAGGACCCACCGGAATTGTGGGAGAGAACTGGCCATCGTTGGTGGTGGCAGTAGAGAGAGCCGCCTACCTGGAACGAATGTTATTCCGAGGTTTTCTGGAAAAGAATCCAGAGACTGAGGCAGAGAGTGGCTGGATAGGCACCAGCAATCAGAAGCCAAAATGGACGGGGCACCTGGCTGGCTTGGTTGGTGGAGTATGTGACTCTTGAACTCAGGGTTGGTTGTGAGTTGGAGCCACATGTTGGGGACAGAGATTACTCAGATAAATAAACAAACAAATAAATAAATCTTCTTTAACAAAAGAAGACAAGCCAAAATGAACAAATTGAGGCCTAAACAGAAGAGAGCCAACTCTACTGGACTCTACCAGAAAACCCTCAATAATCACCAATGCCACAGGGATGGATGATGTGGGGCACAACCCAAGGATCTGGGCCTGGAGACAGCTCCAGGGCTGAAGAGGCTGTAATCAGGGGTTGACCACGGAGGTCTTGCTTCACACCTGAAATGGGCTTGCCTAGGTCACACATGATTTACATCCTGAAGCCCCTTTTGGCAGAGGAAAAGCATGGCACCCAAGCTCAAGAGGTGGGCCTGATTGTTGAACAGAGAGGAGGAAACGGGAGCATTGCTAGGGTACAAGGGGTTGGCCACGAATGCTCAGACCAGCACCTCCAAAGAGGCAGCCCAGTATCATGAAGTAATGGGGCACCAGGAGGTTTGGGCTCCAGTGTCTATTCTCCCAGCAACTGGGCCAGGCTACTGGCCTTCTCTGGCCCTCTGTATCTTCCTCTTTGAAATGAGACCAGATCTATGGCCTTCAAACTTTATTTTCAGCAGCAGAATCCATTCTTCCAAAGGAAATCTTATCTAGAACATCCATATCTAGATCAGATAGAAGTAGAGTTACACTGGTGGGCAGGGGGCTAGGCCCTGGGTGCTCAGCCTCTCTCAGCAACTCTCAAGGTAGCTCAGAGGAAGCCCAGAGTTCCCCAAACACGGCATGAAGCTACAGTACTAGCTGTCTCTGGGGTCCTTGCACCTCTCTGAAACCAAGGCTTTTTATTCTCAGGGGAAGTCAAGCAGACACCAGCAAGGATGGGTACCAGCGAGAGGCCCCAGTAGGAGAGGGTCCCAAGAGAGGGAGCAGGCTGCCTGTCCTCCTCCCCCGGCAAGGAGCAGCCATTGGGGCTGCAGGCCCTGCAGGAGAGGTTACTGAAGGTGGGGGCTGTACAGATGGCAGAAGGGAGGCAAGCCCGGTCCCAGGCTCGAGGGTGACAAATGTACTACACGGAGAGGCCAGATGGATGCCCCTGCCTTTGGCAATGCGGCTCCTCTAGGAAACACTGGGCTGCTTTTCAGACCCTGGATCATTGCAGGCTCCCTCTCTCCCCGACTCAGCCAAATCATAAATCTAGCCTGGCAGGGGAGCTGGCTGCCCTGACCCCGGCCCTGTGCTTCCCCTGTCTTGGCCTCGCCTCCTGCCAAGATGGAGATCCAGACACGAGCAGCAGAAGGAGGGACCGTGGGTGGAGCTGGGCCACGCGGACTGAGGCTCCTGTCTTGGTTTGGCTTTCCAGAATGCCTTCATCCAGATTTTCCTCTTTTTGCCTTCCACATCCTTTCCTCCTCCTGTCTGGGATTTTGCCTCGGGCTTTTACCACGCTCCCCTCACACCAGCCTCCTCAGTGAAGAGTTTCAAGTGTGACAGAAATTGGGGAGTTCCAAGACACCCCGAAGCCCCAGTCGGCCTTCTCCCTTCCCTGGGCGTCCGGGAAGGAAGGGCAGGAGGAAGCTATCCCGCCTGGGCTGTTCTCACCCAGGCCGAGTCCCCTCTGCTGCAGACGCAGACACAGCCCACCACTGGCCGCCACCCAGATTCTCTGTCTCCCACAGGGCATACAAACAGCATCAGCAAGGTGGGGGTATTTCTTCCTTGGTCCACCTTTGGTTATTTCTTTCCCACTCCCCACCCCTCTCCTCTAGCTACATCCTCAGGAAAGAAAAGGTTCATTAAAGGATCTCCCCTGGCTCCCTGCCCCCAGCCTTCCCTGCCTCTCTTCTCAGTGCTTTTTATTGCAAATTCAGCATGTTAATTTGTGTGGTACTTTATGGTTTGTAACCTGCTTTTTTTTTTTTTTTACCCTTGTATTCCTGGTGCCACGTTTCAGGTGTGGAAGCCAAGGTTCAGAGAGGCTGACTCACTAGTGGCGAGGTGGAGACTCAGCCTCTGAGCTCTGTGTGTTTCTCACTTTATCACGGCTTTCTTCTCCCCGTGTCTATTCTACCCTCCTCTCTTCTCCCCCTTTCTTTCTGGTGTCTCTTCTTAGTCTTTCCTCTGCCCCCTCCAAAAGACCTCCTCTAGAGCCCCTGAGGTCAGAGCAGGTAAGGATCTCAGGACCATCTCCCCCCATCCTCTGGTTTACAGATGAGGAGACTGAGGCCACATTACCAGGCTGGGTCCCCAGGCCTCTTCTCCGTCTCCACCAGAGCACTTAGGTGTCTGTGGGAGGCCGAGAGGGGTAATGGATTTCTGAAGTCATCCTGATTTCATTACTTGAAGCATTTCTAGGGCAGGACGCAGACAAATGCTTGCTGGCGTGCTCCCTCCCTTCCTCCCTCTGCAGCAAAGACTGCATCTTGGCATAATGCTTGCACCCTATTTCACTCAGAAGGGAAAGGTCAAGGTCTGGTGTCTCTGCAGTCAAAGGCATCAGCAGGAGACTTTGAGGAGTTTATCTGCTTGCTGCCTGCCTCTACTCCCAGTGAAGGAGACCCTGCCCCTCCCCACACCACACAGAGGGGTTTCTCTCCTTGCTGGGTCTCCTTATTGTTTGTCTCCCTGGGACAGAGATCCTCTCCACCTCTATGGACCACCTTTCTCATTCTCACTCCCCTGCTTTAGGGCATTTCCCACTTAGATACAACCTCAGGGGGTCTGCAAACAGTGCCTGAGCACTGCCATGCTGGGGACTGCGGTGCCACGTATGGTGGCATGCGTGGCTGTGCCCAGCTCTCAGCAACAGGGCCACGATTTGTCGAGGACTGTGGAGCCTCCCCCAGAGCCCTCTTACTGCAGATTGGACACCATCATCCCCGATGCCAACCTGATCTTTCCCACCCCCACAGCCAGCCCACAAAGCCATGTCCCAGATGGCTTTGCAGCCCCTCAGAGTGCTCTCAGTAGGGAGGCCAGCACAGGTGGCTGCCAGGCAGGGCAAGCTAACCAGGTAGGGCAGAAAGGTTCTGGGCTTTGGAACCAAGAAGCTTGAGCTGAATCCTGATGATCACTTATTAGCAACTTAACCTTGCCTTGAGTGAGTCACTCCTCTGAGCCTCCATTTTTCATCCATTAAATGGGGGAGATAAAGGTTCCAAGTTTATCTATTTCACCAGGTGTAAGAGGATTAAACAGGACGATGCAGGTGAACTTGTTTTGGAAATGGATGTAAGGCACTAGCACAATTCCCCAGATCTGCAGGCAGAGCTGCCAGCATTCTGCTTTATCCATGTGGCTCCAAGACTACCCCGAGAGGTGACTCATTTTTGTTTTAGGACAGTGCCACCTAGCTTCCTCTGTGTGTGGCTTTGTTCCTGACTCCTGGCCTCCTTGAGCCCCCAGGTAGGAGCCTGTGGCTCTACGCTCCCTCTTCCCAAGGGCTCCATTAAGTGAAAACACAATCCAAATCTCATCCACTCAACGCATTACAAGAAGTGGAGAGATTTACTTCAGAGGCCTTCATTATCACCTAATTGTGTTCCCACTAAAAACTCATTAATTAGCCATTCTAAAGCTGTCGGCACATTTAAATAGACTTGCAGACTTACAAATTTTTAGAGTTGGCAAGTTCAATCTGTTCAACCTCCTTATGTCAGAAATGAAGAGGGTGAGGCCCAGAGAGGTCAAGTGACTCAACTAAGGTCACACAGCAGGCTAGTGATGGAATCAGGGCTAGAAATCCAAGCTGTTGAGTTCTAGCTCAGAGACCCTCCTTCCCACTCCACTACTTTTCTAAAGGAAAGCAATGTCATGCCTCACCTTCTCTCATCTACCCTTTTCCAAAAGGAGTGATTCTAGATTGAGGCATGACCCCAGCTGGAAGGAGATGTAAATGCGGAATTTTAAGTAGATATTTTTAAATGATGATAGATGTACCTGAGCTGTAACATGCTAACGGGCCTCATGCTTCCTGGGGGTGGGCAGAGCGGCCCTTCCCTTCCTGGACAAGAGCAGACACAGAGACTGGACCTACGGAGCTAGAGGCTGGTGCTATGGAAGCCACCAGTGGCAAGTTCAGTGCAGATCTGGGTCCCCAGCTAGATATCCGGACTCAAAATCTCTGGACTGGGGCCCAAGAATCTGCATTTTGAGTACCACCACCTAATAGAGGTTCTAAAAAAAGAAACAGTAACGAACATATATAACAACTATGGAGACAGAAAAGAGAAATACCATAGAAGTAGACTTCTAACAAAAGGAACAAAGGAACAGCCCTCTAGAATGACCGAATGGAGCGAGGGCAGGACCAGGAACAGAGTCAAGGAAGCGCAGGTTCCCAAAGGTGGCTCGAGTCCAGGACCCTGGGTAACTGCCTATACCTGGAGCCAAGGTTCTCAGTCCTGGTGGCCACCGGCCCAGCTGTTTCGGAAGCAAGTGTCTGCCAGGAGCACAGTTTGGACCTGAGGCCAAGGGGGTAGCCTGGGAGTCCAGGCAGGAATAGCGAACGCCTCTGCGGCACTCAGTGTGCACGAGCTGTCCTGAGTCTTTGTGTGTATCTACACATCGAATTCGACTTAAACTCTGTGAAGTGGGGGTCCTGCTAGCACTCCACACTACCATGAGGAGCCAGGTAGGAACCTAATCACAGGACCGGCAAGTGGCAGAACAGAGACTTGGACCTGACTCTGCTGCACTGCCCCCTGCCTCTGGAGCAGATCAGAAGCTCATCATTCAGCCTGGAGTGCACAGTGTTTCTAAATGGGGGAGCCTAAGGCATGTTCTAGAACTATGCCTTCGCTGTGCCTTGCACAGACTTAAATACCTGGCTTCTTCTACCACCAAATGATAATAGAGTCCCTAAGTCACCCTAACAACAAAAACAGCCCCACACTTCTGGACACCTGTGTGGGCGGTGGGTACCACTCCTGAGGTGGGAATGAAGGATGGAGTGAGGAGATGCATTGGCTCCAAGGGCTCAGCTCTCCCTGTTGGGGGGCTGTGGTGACAAAGGAGCTGGCCGAGCCATGCAGCTACGCGAGGGGTCCCTGGGAGGAGCAGGGGGACTTTGTATCCAAGATCCCCTCAATGCTCAGGGTACTGGGCTGCTGCAGGGGGTGTAGGCAAGGGTGATTCTGGAAGAAAGAGGGAGTGAGTGAGAAGAAGCCATAAACTCAGACACCGAGGCTTGAAAAGGAAACCCCAGGGTGAATCTGAGTGTGGGATTTCCTCAGTTGCCTTCCGTTGACCTCAGCATCTCCTCATACTCTCACATGGTGGCACAGAACAGCCCCAGCTCTCAGAAACTCATAGGGCAGCCATTTCTCGAGAGGTCCAGGTAGCAGCAGGAGTGTTATAGAGAAAAAGAGAAACAAGTCTGAGAACCCAAGCCACTGACTTTAGAGAAGAAACTATCCCTCCGCCACCATTTTTTAAAGCTTGGTTGGTGGCAGGAGAAAATTCACAAAGAGCTCTCGCAGCCCTGAATGGGCCGGGAGAGCCCTGTGTCCATGTTTGTAGGGAACCCCTCCATCTCATCATCAGATGTGGCATCAGAGCAGAACGTAAATCTTCAATCCTTTCTCTGGTAGCATTCAAGATTCCAAACCCTCAGCATGCAACTCTGTGCTTCCCACCGCTCTTCCGGAGACCAAACACCCAGAATGAATTTGTAATGTACTGAGGAATGCATTCAGACATCATAAACTATGTTCACACCCACTCACCCCCTTAAAAACCCAGGCTTCGTGACTCCCAAATTCAGTCTCACAGTGAATGGCCAGGCAAGGTACTCAGGGGCAGAGGGAGTGAGCATGGATAATCCATAAAGTAGAACTCTAAGAAGGGATGACATTTCTCATGTATTTATTGAGTAACACAGCCCTTTGAAAACTCTAAAATTCTATAGGATAAGGTAAATGCTAGATGCTGTGCATCATACGAGAGCAATGTAAAACATAATCCTTGCCCTTCAGGAAACAAGGCATACACACAATGTCATTTTCAAAATAATGTCAAAATAAGTGTTCTACACAATAATTTCTATTGATGCTTGGAAGTGAAGCAGAAATTGTTTCGCCATAACCGACAGCATAAGCGTCAGAACAGGCTGTGCGCCCCAGCATGCCAAGCATCGTTAGTGAGGCCCTGGCAGGAGAAGAGTTCAAGTGCAGGAAAACAAAAAGAGGTTAGGTCCATGAGGCAATGGGGAGTAAGAAGGGAAGAGGTGGTGTGAGAGCATCATCTGGGGGGCTCTGTGCTAGGTATGGGCAGACAGGCATCATGGAAAGAGGGAGGCGGTAGAGATAACTTTTTAAGAAAATTTTTATGTTTATTTTTGAGAGACAGAGAGAGACAGAGCATGAGTCGGGGAGGGGCAGAGAGAGAATCCGAAGCAGGCTCCAGGCTCTGAGCTGATTGCACAGAGCCCGACACGGGGCTCAGACTCACAAACCGTGAGATCATGACCTGAGTCGAAGTCAGACGCTTGACCCACTGAGCCACCTGGGCACCCCAATAGAGATAACTTTTAATGAACCTCATGTACTGTATACTGAAGAATACACACAGCTTCACAGCATTGATGCACACAGGGGAATGCCTTCCCTCGGCAGCAGACCCACTTCAGAGTTCCCAGATGCCTTTGTGTGGACGCCCACTGTGACGTGTGTCCGAAGCAGGAAACCTTCAAGTTTCACAGTTCATTTTTAGTGGCAAAACTCAGGAGAGCAGAGGGAGGTGAACTCCAGTTCCTCCTTCACTGGGGAGGGCAACCTAGTTCGAAGAGTGAGCGCCAATTAGCTAGGTGAGAAGCTCAAGCTGTGAATCTTGAAGAGCTTTAAGCCAATGGCAAATTGCACTCTTAGGGTGGCAGTGGGAGGTGAGGCCAGTGCCATCCTGAAGACCTGACCCGCAGATGCTGATCGTTACATTATTTATGTCTCTTAGCGACCACAGAAGCACCCGTCAAGAAGTCTTGTAAGAAAGGCTCCTTTTGGAGCACAGGGGTTACTTGTTCTAAAAGGAAGTGCTTTGGATGCCGCTTCAAAATTAAATTTGTTAAGAACTAATGATAAAATTAAGCTTTGTATAAATCCACTGAACTTTGGCTTTCTTCTCTGTAAAATGGGGACGATCCTGGCCCTACCTGTTTGCAGGTGGGGTTTTGTAAGCTGGAAAGCACTACAGAAAAATTACTTGTGTTAAGAGTTTGTGGTGTCTTTAACATTCTAAAAAAACTTGATAGATAAAGAGCAAGAAGCTTATATGATTGTCAACAGGAAGGAGAACGCACCCTGCAGATACGTGCGGACTGCTGAGTTTAAGTCAATTTAACAATTTTTTGAATGTCCAGTAAGTGCAGGGCACTGTGAAAAGTACTGGGGATATAAAGGTGAACAGGAAGCAGTCATTAACCACCTGGAAAATTTCAGGAAGAAACAAGCCCTTCAAAATCAAAACACAAAACCACACTTCTGAGAAACCAAAACAGAGTATTGAAGTGCACATACAAAAGTCTCCAGGCTTCGCCCAGAACCCACTCACTTTTATTTCATATATTTGATTTTAATCCATTGGTATGCTTTTAGTTATAAGTAACCCAAACCCTACTCAATTCAAAGGGGCTTAAACCAAAGCAAATATAATAATTCACATGAGAGGAGGTTTAGACATTCAACCCCCAACAGCTCATGGTGCTTTCCGATTTCTCCACGATGCCAGCTTTTGTAATTCCACGTCCCTCTCTGCCATCCCTAGTAGACTTTCCTCAAAGAAAGCAACTGGAGCTGTGTGTCTTCTCGTTTATACCTACTTGGAGAGTGACTTTCTACGGTCTCCTATTGCTAGTGAGGAAGAACTTTCTCAGAAATCAGTGAGAACTTCTCTTCAAAGCTCATTAGTCAAAGTTGCATCATGACCCAACCACTAACAAAGGAAAACAGTGTCCCCTTAAACCAATCAGGTCACCTCCTTAGGCTTGAGGTCAATCCCAAATGTCGTTGCTGCCACTCGAGGAGAGGATGTGGAATGAATAATGGCAAGTTAACCACAGATTCCCTACCCAATTACAAGCACTTTAGTTATCCATTTCCCAAACCCATATAATAAATGCAAATTGAAAGTGAGAAGACATTTGCTTTAGGCAGGAACATTGTGTCTAGCAAGAAGGGACATCAGTCAGCAAGAAGTACAGCTGGAAAAACTAAAAAGCAGACACAAAAACTCAAAAGCTCAGGGGGCCATTTGGTATAAGCAAATCGTCCCATAAGCCCCACTGAATTATAGCTCGATGCATTAATTAAGGTTACTAGCATACCCGTGGGACATCAAGAAAAGGTTACATTTATGCTTGTGTGACTGTTTAAAATGGCAGGGACGCATGTAATACATTTTATACAGGATCATAAACACAGTGGCTGACAATTTTTTTTAAGTACTGTTGCTTAAAAGGACAGATCTTAAGCTGGTTAGAAAACTTTGAAATTTGGAATGACCCAGCCCAACTTCCCCGGAGAGCTGGGCTTTAGCGTGCAGACTGTCAGATTGAAAATGGGGTGCCCGGCAGGCGGCCAGATGTCACGGCTCGCCTCCTCCCAGACTCCTTCGCGCTGATGGAAATTGATTGCCCCTCATCTCCTGACTAGGTGGCTGATTACCAATGCCAAACAAATAGTAGGTATTCGTATAATGGTGTTGCTCTTCTAGAACAAATATTCAGACTCTCAGACCCACCTAGATCTATCAAATCAATCTCACGGGTGTGAGGCACGGGTGTGGCCTTAAAGTTCCCCTAGAAAATCTGATAAGCAGCCAGACCAAACCTCACACTAGCTCTCTGAGAATCCAGAACGCTCTGCAAAGGGCAAACGCCCTATGGATGAGAGAATCAGGTCTCATGGACTCTAGGAGGTCACTTCTTTTGTACTTTCTTGTAACAGGAAGGCCAGCATGAAGCGTCAGAAAACAGTGAATACTCTGGGCACTTACCCCTTACAGCTCAGCTTCCCACACGCAACAGGAATGTCCCAATACGACCTGACACACATCACCATCAGGTAACTTTCTTGCTCAAGAACCACAGCCAATCCACCTCCGAGACCCTGCTGCTCCCCTCCTCCACCACTTTCTGCCCACAGCCTTCCCCTGCCAGGCCCCGACCCCAAAGCTCCACAGCTGGTCCCTCCCCAGCCAGGAAGGACATTCTTTGTCTTCCATTAAATGACACCAGCACTCCACAGGTTCCCTTTGTAACTAACTCTCCTCCCCCACTCCATCTTGTCCCATTCTTGAAGATCTTACTCATGTCCAGCTCCAGTCCCTCTCACTGCAACTGGCTGAGCATGGGGGTGAAATAGGGACTCAGGACTACATGGTCACCAGAATGTGACTCTCAGACACCAAAGGTAGTTGGCCTGAAAGAGTGGTATGTGCTCTTTACCTTTTTCTAGGCAAGGGAGAGCACAATGTCCTGACCTCTAACACTCCAGCCAGGGAGACATGCGTCCCAAGCCAGACAGAAAGGACTGCAGACCAAAAACTAAAAATAGAACTACCCTACGATCCAGTAATTGGACCCTATTTACCCAAAGGGTACAAAAATTACAGATTTGAAAGGGTACATGCACCCCAGTGTTTATAGGAGCATTATAAACAAGAGCCAAATTATCAAAAGAGCCCAAATGTCCATCGACTAATAGATGGATAAAGAAGATGTAGTATACATGCACACACACACACACACGCACACACACACACACAGAAGAATATTACTCAGCCATCAAAAAGAATAAAATTATCTCTCCCTCTAAAACAAAGCGGGGGTGGCGCCCAGGGTTATGGGATCAAGCCCCATGTCAGGCTCTGCTCTGAGCATGAAGCCTGCTTTAAGCTTCTCTCTATCTCTCTCTCTGCCCCTCTCCCTGCTCTCTCTCTCTCTTAAAAAAATAAAGAATGAGGGGCGCCTGGGTGGCTTAGTCGGTTAAGCGTCCGACTTTCGCTTAGGTCATGATCTCGCTGTTCGTGGGTTCGAGCCCCGCGTCGGGCTCTGTGCTGACTGCCAGCTCAGAGCCTGGAGCCTGTTTCAGATTCTGTATCTCCCTCTCTCTCTGACCCTCCCCTGCTCACGCTGTCTCTCTCTCTCTCTCTCTCTCTCTCTCCTAGAAATAAATAAAAATATTTAAAAAAAAAAAGAATGAAATCTTGCCATTTGCAACAACATGGCTGGAGCTAGAATGTATTATGCGAAGCGAAATAAGTCAATCAGAGAAAGACAAATACCATATGATTTCACTCATATGTGGAATTTAAGTAACAAAACAGATGAACATATGGGAAGGGGAAAAAAAGAGGAGAGAGGGAAGCAAACATAAGAGGCTCTTAACTAAAGAAAACAGACTGAGGGTTGCTGGAGGGAAGGTGGGTGGGGGATGGGCTAGATGGGCGATGGGCATAAAGGAGGGCACTTGTGACGAGCACTGGGAGTTGTATGTAAGTGATGAATCACTAAATTCTACTCCTGAAACCAATATTGCACTGTATGTTAGCTAAAATTTAAATTAAACATTTTTTAAAACATTGAAATATTACTTAGCAATAAATAATAATTTACCAATACATTAAACAAAAGTGACTGCAGACAAAAGTCACCATGTCCTGTAGGCCAGCACTCAGCTTCTTTGACACTCTGCCGCCACCTTCCCAACTCCTGTAACCTTTAGTTACCAGCCTCTGTGCAGTCAGAGATTACGGGGTTGACCATTACCTGAAGGCTCTTCCAGTCCCGGCCCCACCTTGCACCACCTGTGTGACCTTGGAGATGGCCTACAACCTCGCTGAGCCTCAGTTTCCTCTTCTGGGATGGATAATGCCTGTCTTGGCTCATCTCCCCAGCTCTCATGAGGCTTAAAACACACAAGTGTGAATGTGCTCTGCCAACCAGAAAGCACTGTTCACTCATGCAGGATCACTGTCCACCAGGCTCAGAGCATCTCCAGCTGGGAAAAATGTCTCATTCATCTTTGTGTCTCCAGTGTCTGGAGCTGGCAAATGTCTCCTGAGGAGTGGCTGGGGGTGATACATGAATGGAATGAGGAGAGGGCAATAAAGGAGCATGGCAGTGCTTGACAAGCCAGGATGGTGAAAACGAAGAAAGCCAGGGAGAGAAGAAATGCCCCCTCTTTCCTATCACCCTCCAGTCTCCAGGACCAACGATGTCCCCCAAATGGTGCTCCCCCATCATTGAATAGGCAGGTTTCAAAAATTACCCTAGTTCCAAATAGGAATATAAAGATGTTATTGAAGCTTTTCCATGCTAGTTGAAATAAAATGTTGAACACATCCAACCTTTAAAGCGAACGGAAAATCCCTTTTTGTTAATAACTCTCCAAGGTGTTGTTTGTCTTGGATGGTGCCACACTGAACACTGAGACTGGGAACTGGGGGACCTGGAAGCTTGGGGTGGGTCCCTGGAGGACAAAGTCTACCCTTAACTCCATGTTGCTTTGGTTTTCTGGAGGAAAAGACACTCCAGAGGCTGAGGGAGCCAGGATGACAATTGGATAAATTTAAGTAAAGGGAAGAATTGTTTCTGCACACTGAGCAGCTCCAGTCCTGGGAACCCACAGAACAATTCTTACCCCACCCCATCAGCTCCGCTCCACACACACACACCCTAACACCACCACCCCCTTTCTTGGAACAGAAACACAACCCCTTAGAAGATAAAAAGCACAGCTGCTTTTCACAACACAATCCCTCCCACCACAATCTCCACCACATTGTCAATATTCTTGCCTCCCTTTGCATCCCCAAGCCTCAACTGAATGGAATAATGGGGATAAGCTGTAAAGGAGAAGCCCTCCCCAATCCAGAAAAGCATGAGGAATCAGAAGGTGGTAATTTGGGGACATAAAAGAATGCTCCCACAATGTTACCCTTGCCTCTGAGCATGGGGGCACCCTGGCAAACCAGCATACCCTCGTGGGCACATCCCTGCCACACATACATGCACACCTGCACATACACGTGTCTTGTTCTTGCCCCCTCCCATCCTCCCCACTCCGCGTTAGAGCCTGAGAGAGCCTTGCTCCCTGGAGCAGAGGGTGGGCAAGGGCTCTCTAGCCCCACAGCCACAGAACCTGACCTTCCTCTCGCTCTCCGGGGAGCACAGGGAGCAAGAGCCAGGGGACCTGCTTTAGCCACTCTACCCTCCCTCCAGAGCTCTATGACATCTGCTAAACACTTCTCAACTTGAAACCTTGATTTCTTCCTGTTATAATAGGATACCGAGTCAAGTCAAATACAATTCCACAAACATCTAGTCCATACCAAGCAGCGGACTAGACTAAGGAAAGAGGAAGAAAATGAATCAGTCACTGTCAAAGTGTGGTTTTCCAAATGCTCTCATATAAATGTAATTTAAATTTAACTCGTTAATGAGGGAGGCAAAGTTAGCTCCAAAGAGAATTTGAGAGCAAGGGTTTGTGTAGTAAGTCAGGAAAGGAATGCAGAAAGGCGTTTGTGAAGCAGAGACAAAACTGGTTAATGTCCTACAGAGCAAAATATCCCATAACTTTGGAGTTATCTCTTCTACTGAACAGAATCATTTGTAAAGGGTACAGAGCTATGTTATCTTATCAACCTATATGGTAACACTTAACTTCATGAAGTCTGCCTTCCAATCAATAATACATTGAAAGTCAAGCAAAAGTAAATCCCCAGGAGAAATAAATAACCTTTGGGTGGATCTGTTGGGCTCCAGTATGAGGTTGCCCGGACAGGCAATCATACTTTTGCCTTGTTTCCAAGCTTTGGATGTTTTACCACCATGCTCCTTGCCCTCAAGGACTTCCGACACGTGACGAGGCAAGACTGTCAGACACGGCAGAGCTAAACAGTCCCAGAAGAACTACTGCTGCTTTTGTTAGCTGTACAATGGCACAGTGTTCCTGTGCAATGTCAATATATCCTAACCAGTTGAGATGGACACTGATGTATCTATAGATAAAATTTCACAATACCTGGTAAAAAAAAAAAAAAAAACAAAAGGGGCGCCTGGGTGGCTTAGTCGGCTAAGCGTCCGACTTTCGCTTAGGTCATGATCTCACGGTTCGTGGGTTTGAGCCCCGCGTCGGGCTCTGTGCTGACTCCCAGCTCAGAGCCTGGAGCCTATTTCAGAGTCTGTATCTCCCTCTCTCTCTGACCCTCCCCTGCTCACTCTGTCTCTCTCTCTCCTAGAAATAAATAAAAATATAAAAAAAAAAATTTCACAATACCTGGGGTTCAGTTTAAAATATGCTAGGATAGGGGTGCCTGGGTGGCTCAGTCGGTTAACATCTAACCTCAGCTCAGGTCACGATTTCGCAGTTCATGATTTCGAGCCCTGAGTTGGGCTCTGTGCTGACAGCTCAGAGCCTGAAGCCAGCTTCGGATTCTGTGTCTCCCTCTCCCTCTGCCCCCAACCCCCTCTCAAAAATAAATTAAAAAACATTAAGAATTTTTAAATATGCTAGGATAAATAAAAGTTTGGTGGGGGTGGAGTAGATGAAACAAGATGGGCAAAAAATACTGGCAACTGTTGAAGCAAAATAAGGGATACATGGGAATGCATGTATTGCTTGGGGATATATTCAGGTTGTTGTCCTGCTAATAGTTAAGACCACATCCTATCACATTTTTATTTTTATTATCATTTCTGATGCACTACATGATTTACTGTGTTTTCTCTGTCTTACTTCCTTAGAGTAGAAAGTCCGTGGGGGCAGGACTTCTGTTCAGAGCTCTGGCTCGTAAGGACTAGAAGGGCAATGTGCACCTGCGAGCACACAGTAGGTGTCTGTGACAGGATTATTTGAGATGCTCCACCTCTCAGGGCCCGGGAGAAGAGGCCACCTGCATCAGGTGGGCTAGTCCTGGCCCTAATGCATGAGTGGGATCAGAATGGGAGGAGAGGAGAGCTGTCAGCAGAGCAGAAGGAGGAGGTGTGCAGGCCGGCCAGGAGGAAGCCCGGGAAGGGCAGGATTTTGAAAAGAGGTTGTTGAGAGTGTTCAAGGTGGGGCATCCCCAGGGACCAAGCACTGAGAAATGGCCACTGGGCTAAATCACTAGAGCCCCAGCCAAGAAAGTCACTCAGGGAGAAAGTGACAGTGGCAACCGGAGTATAAGAGAGTAAGGTGGGAACAGGGGAAGAGATTGCACAGATGTCACAGGCAGAGACTGCCCATTGGAAAAGTCGACAGAAGAGACAAAGCAGAGGCAATCCAGTGAGCGGGGAAGCAGAGCGCAGGTCTGTGGAGAAGGGTCTGTTTGGAGACAGGATGAGGGAGGCGTCCAAGAGCAGGTAAGATGTGGACCTACTGGACAGAGGTCTCCCCTGGGCCCTGGGTTCAGGGGCAGTGGCAGGAGGCGGAGCCTCCAGCTGAAGGGGGAGGGCCACAGCTGCCCAGGGCTGGGGGGGGGGCTCCCTGCCCCCACTGCAGGTGCACCTTTGATGTGGCTCAGGCTGTGGGGCAGAGGAAACCCGAGCTTCCCAATGTGGCTCCCGGCATCAATGCCACCCAGTCTTCAGTGAGGCTGCAGAAGGTGTGGGCCCGTGGGCCCGTGTCGGGGCTGGCAGGAAATCAAGGCACAGCATTTCAGCAGGAGATGAAAGGGAGTTTGTATCCAGACTCCTACCAATGCACCCATACTCCATTCTGTCCTCTCTGGGAGGGGTTCTCAGTGTGGGGAGCAGGCTCAGAGACTTCTACTTTCTCTTCCATTTCCTCACTTGGCTGAGAGGAAGATCCCACAGTGGGGTGTCTGTAAGGGGAGAGGCTGTGGGCTAAAGGAGGGGTTTTCCTTATCTCTGCAGGTTTCAATTACCCAGGCCTCCCCTGCGGGATGAGGGACGGACCTGCGTGTACATCAGGTAGAAATACAGAGAAACCACACTTGTTCCCTCAGCCCTTGTGCGTCAGTCCCCACCCGACCCGTGTTTTGAGATCTACCAGCTCCATTCACAATTACATCCATGTATGAGACAGACAGACAGACAGACAGAGAGAAAATAAGCGAGAGTGCAGCTGCATACCTGCTCCACAAAGGACCCCGCCCATGTCCCCTGCTCTATTTCCAGCTACACAGACTCACCAGCGACCCTGAAATCTGCAGGGGTTCAGCACCCTACTCCTCACTCCACACTGGAGATACAAAAATCAAAGATCCTGTTTTTGAGAACATGCCCCATCCAGGCTTTGAAAGAGAGAGAAAGGGAAGGGCAAACCAGGATGTTCTCTGACCAGCCCTCATTAACAACTCAACACACACTGACTGAGGCGTTGGTGGCAGGCATTAGGCTGGGCAAAGGGACACAAAGACAAATGGGGTTCTCTCCCTGCCCTGGAAAATGGAGCTCACATCAGGGAGATGGTCTCTCTTCCTGACTATCCCTGAGATTCACCTGGGGTGCCCTAAAAATATACCAATGCCCCAGCTCCACCTGGACAGATGGAATCCCTCTTTGATAGTGGGGCCTGGGCTTCCGTGGTTTTAAACCACCCCCCACACTCCACCCCCCACCACCCTGGTGACTGTACTGTGCTGCTTAGGAAGAAAACTGCTAAACCATACATCCCTTTTCAAGACGGACCTGACAAAGGAAAACAGGGGTCAGGGCCCCGGGGAAGTGCTACCAGCTCAGATTTGTGTTTCTCCACCAATGCATGGCATGGCAAGTGAACAGTAATGGTCCCCCCTCCTCAAATGGCCACCCTGACCGGTACCAGAACAACGCAGAGCAAGAGGGAGTGGTTTGGACGCTTCCCCCCGCAACCCAACCTCCAATTTGACCTCAAACGTGGAGAAGGCCAAGAGGTTTTGGTGACCTGGAGCCCAGAGGCATCCTGCCCCTTTCCTTCTGAAACTCCTTCTGAGTTTTATCGTTGCCTTTTTTAGAGCACTCCAGAGTGCTGCTGGAATGACAAGGGGCAGCACCTGTGCTGAGTGTCCCAGATGCCCAGGGAAGGGGGAGGTACTGCTGATAACTATGGGCACTCTGGGTGGGCAGCTTCAAGTCCAGCTCCAAACAGATCTAGAAAGGAGTGGGCAGGGCTCACACTTAAGGAATGGGGCAAGCGGCCAACATGGCAAGTCTGCTACGGAGCCCTCAGCAAGTCCAGGACACCAGAGCCTGGAACCAGAGTGCCCGAGGACACTCACACTGACAGCAGGTACTATGTGCTGTGACGGGACATAGCACGGAGTGTGGAATTGGAAACAAGGATTTGAAACTGCCGCTTAGGTTGATGCATGACTGCAACATATTCTTTCCGGAGAATTTCTTCATTTCTAAAATGAGTACGACAGGACCAAACTCAGAGTGCTTTGCTATTGGTATAAGAATTAAATGAGATCATGTACAAAGCAATTAGAACAGTGTCCGGCATAGAGTTCAGTAAAGGGAAGTTGCAGTTTCTGGGAGAAGAAGGATGTGAATGCTCTTTGATAAGAGTAAATCATGGAAAGAGCCCAAGTGTCCATCAACGGACGAATGGATCAAGAAGATGTGGTCTAATATACCATATGTTTGCACGTATAGGTGGATTAGGAGGAACTTAACGGAGGACCATGGGGGAGGAGAAGGGGGAAAATGGTGGGGGAGAGAGAGGGAAGACCATGAGAGACTCTTGAATGCTGAGAACAAAACTGTGGGCTGATGGGGGTGGAGGAGAGGGGAAGGGGGGTGACGGGCATGGAGGAGGGCACTTGTGGGGATGAGCACTGAGTGTCATATGGAAACCAAATTGACAATAAACTATTAAAAAAATAATTAATTAATTAATTTTTAAAAAAGAAGATGTGGTCTATCTATACAATGGAATACTACATGGCAATGAGAAAGAATGAAATCTGGCCATGTGTAGCAACATGGTTGGAACTCGAGGGTGTTGTGCTAAGTAAAATAAGTCAGGCAGAGAAAGATACCATATGTTTTCACTCATATGTGGAACAGGAGAAACTTAACAGAGGACCATAGGGAAAGGGAGGAGGGGAAAATAGTTAAGGAGAGGGAGGGAGACAAACCGTAAGAGACTTAAATACTAAGAACACACTGAGGGTTGATGGGGGTGGGGGAGAGGGGAAAATGGGTGATGGGCAGGAGAAGGGCACTGGGTGTTATATGGAAACCAACTTGACAATAAACTATATTTAAAAAAGAACAACAACAAAAATAAATACTTATTTTCCTCAAAAAAATTTTTTTTAAACCATGAGTTTTATCAATATCCTCCTCATTGTTTTGCCCAGAGGAGGGGAAGGTGAATTACCTGAGACTGTATGGAGCCAGTGAGTGGCCCAGTCAGTTTCCAAGGATTTAGCCCTGCAGACAGAGCAGCCATGGGTGTGGGCAAGGCCAGCAGACTGCAGGGGGCCTAATAGGCTTCTTGCCTCTCCCTGGAACTGTTACCTCCTGGAAGGAAAGAGCTGTGTCTTATTCACCCTTATCTCTCCAGCATCCATCACAGTCCTGGTGCATGATGGGTGCTCAAGTCAATATTCGTCATTATTGGACAGTGAGTTCAAGGTAGAACTGGAGAGGCTGATGGGTCAGGCCAAGGGGTTGAGTCTGTGAACTCAAAGAAGGTCCCTGTGCTGTGCTGCGGTGAGAGCTGCCACAGCCCAGAGGACCAAGTGGGCAATGCCAAGGCTGGCTCGATCCCGGGCACCGCTGCCAGCCTCCACCCCCTCTTTCCCAGTCTGGCTCTTCTCTGCTACATGTGGGCCCACATATGGGGGCATCGAGGCTGCAGGAATCCTGACACATAGATGCTGCCATTTCCCCCCATCTCAACATCCCCACCTGATGGAAGACAGGTATCCTTGGTTTCTCACCTCTCGCTTTGAGATGTAAATCTTATCACCAGATTATGAGAACTCTAGTACGTTGTCTCTTCAACTCCCTGAGAACAACTGTGACCTCCCCATACCCAGAGGAGTCCATTTTCCATTTATGTCCATTGTCACTCAGTGAAAAGAATGGCTCAGCTCTGGAGCCAGATTCACAGACAGGCATGGTCAAAACTCCAGAACACTACAACCTCCACATCCCAGCTCCTGCTGCTCACACTAGATGCTATCCCATATCCTTCCAAGCTCTGTGCTCTCCAGTTCACTGTAAGCATTTTTACCCACAGTATAAACACTATGCAAGGTTTTGAGTTTAGAACCAGGAAGAATTTTGGCCCAGTCTCATCAGAGCAAACCCACTAGGAGAAACATCATCTTCCTTAGTGTCTCGAAGGATGGATCATCCTTGTACACAGGGCACTTAGCGTCTGAAGCCCAGCCTCCCTCCCACTGACCTTCACTCCCTCATAAAGGGCACTTAACATAGAACGATCATCCGAGGGGCGCCTGGGTGGCTCAGTCAGTTAAGTGTCCGACTTTGGCTCAGGTTATGATTTCACGGTTTGTGGTTTGGAGCCCCGCGTCGGGCTCTGTACTGACAGCTCAGAGCCTGGAGCCTGTTTCAGATTCTGTCTCTCCCTCTCTCTCTGACCCTCCCCTGCTCATGCTGTCTCTCTCTCTCTCTCTCAGAAATAAAGAAAATATTTTAAAAATTAAAAAAAAAAGAAAGATAATCTGAGACCTGCAGTGAGTGGTCTGATTTCTATCAGTGCTTCTGAGATGTGAGCCTCTCCAAACCTCCCGCCAGCCTCACCACCCCAAATCTCCATGATAGATGTGGGGGATGACTGGGGCTGAGCATCTGGGTGCAAAGCTGTGGTGCTCTGTCCTGGGAGCCCACCCTCCAGTGGGTAGGCCCAAAAGCCATTGTTGAATGTGCTGAAAGAGGAGTGGGTAGTAAGCCTCTCTCATGGAGCTGCTGAGCCCCTCTCTCTTGCAAGCCCTCCTCTGTCAGGGCTGCAAGGGAACAGGGAGAGCC
This sequence comes from Hyaena hyaena, assembly GCF_003009895.1. Classification (NCBI taxonomy): domain Eukaryota; kingdom Metazoa; phylum Chordata; class Mammalia; order Carnivora; family Hyaenidae; genus Hyaena; species Hyaena hyaena. Next base: position 1,812,880 of record NW_024080811.1, read on the forward strand.
AGTGAGATAGAGAGTGTGACCTAGGGCCAGTTAGCTAACTACCAGAGCCTCAGTTTTCCCATTTGTAAGATGGGGGAATAACTCTTAGGATGGTCACCTGGTAATTGAGAGAGCAGAATGCCAGGACATTGAGCATGCAGGACATGTTCCCCTGATCTAGCCTCCATATCACACATGAGCAAGCTCAGGGTTATGCAGGTCCAACATAGAGCACTATGGGATATCTGGGACAACAGTGGACGGAGTCTATAGTTCTGCCCAGGAACAATGGGAATATGAATTCTGACCACAATAGAAGATGAGGATTCCATAGAGCAGCAGACTCTACCTCAGATCCCTCCCCCCGCCCCCCCCTCCCCCAACCAAGCAGATACACACACACAGCTGTGACTCAGGGCCAAGGCGTCCATCCTGGAGGTTCGAAAGGTGCCTGAGACATTGGCTCTCGGCATTGGCTCTCGGCAGAGGTACAGGCCTGGGAGTGCTCACTAGAGGGCTTAGGATGGCACTGAGGTAGCCACCCCAGGGAGGTCACAGGAGAGGGACGACCTGGGAACCAGGACAAGTCTTGGGGGTGGGGATGGGGGAGGAAGAGAAAGAGGGAGAGTGTCAGGGGGAGGGAGACCATGGCTATGCTATGGGAGAGTAGGATGGCTTCCCATGAGGCTTCCCCATCACCTCCTCAGGACACAGAATGACCCAGAGAATCCCAGAGCCCCGGGCTTCCCAGCAGCAACAGCACTTGTGAACAACGTTAACACACTGCATACCCCAATTTCTGGATCCTGCATCTCCGGATCTACATGGGAGTCTGCTACTGGGAGAGACGACCAGCAACTGGGAGAAGCCCATTGTCAGGTGGAAAGTGCACTTGTTCTGGGTTCACCATGGCCTGGGTTCAAATCCTTCCTCCACTTCACCTCCATATGCAATGTTAGATAAGTTTCTTAGCCTTGCTGAGGTCTTTCCTTCCTGTGTAAACTAGGGGCCAAATCCCTCTATTATAGCCCTCCATGAGGACTTAGATGAGAGACTGGCCCATAGTAGGTTCCCACATGTAGTGATTATTGGAGAATACAAAGCAGATCCCACCAGAACTAATCCCTGGGGCTAGAGGCATTCAATCACCCCTAGGGCTACTTGTGCCTTCTCCTCGTGGTGCTTTCTGCCCGGCCCCCCGTTTCCTGCTATCAGAGCCCCTGGAGGAAGCCATGGCACCAAACCACCAGCAGAAGCCTGACTCAGTCAGGAAGGTTTCCCCAGACAGATGACCAGGGCGGGACAGGGCAGGAGACAGTCACAGGCACGCTCCCCATGCCTATCCCCCCAGGCCCAGGCCCAAGCAAAGCCCTGCCCTGTGGTCCCACCTTCATAAGGAAAGGAGTTTGTGAAGTGGAGACTGCTTCAGACATTTAGCTCAGTGCCACAATCTCAGAGCAATCCTCCCTCTCAGCAGGACCAGGCTGTGAAGTGTAATTAAAGTCATGGGTTAATTAGGAGTGGCAGCCATCTTGCCAAGAGGAGCCCCTCACTGACACTCCTCCTGCATCCAGAGCCAGCATCTCAGAGGTCCAGGATGCAGGAGCCATACTATTTCTCCTCATTGTCTTCCTCTTTCACCTGTCCACCTTAGCCCTAAGGATCTCTAGCTAAGTCATGCTGTTTTAATTTCCCTTGCAATTCATACTTGGGAGGCTCTCCCTGAAGTTTAACTTAAATCCATCCTTCTACAGATCAACAGTGAGAGAGGAGAACTGACGTGGATAGGAGTTAGGGCTTCCTGGAAAGTGCCTGGAAAACTGTCCTTAGAGAAAGGCAGGTCCTTGCCCCCCCACCCCACAACCATGAAGAGGAGATGGTGTGAGGATCCTATAGGATCCAGCCAGGGATGGAGGTAATGTGATGGATGAATGGGAATGGGAAATGGAGAAACATATTGGTGGGAAGGAGGTGAGAGCGAGCTGGGAGGCAGAAGGCTAACCCGGGTTGGAAGCCTGGATTGGCTTAATAGTTATGTAATATTTCCGTGTCTTAGTCACCCCATCTATAAAATGGGGTTAATAAAGCCATATCTACTACCCTTAAGACTTTCGTGAGTTGAAATACATAAAGCAGCTTTTTAAATGGCCTGTACAACATAAACTCTCAGTAAACTCTAGGAAATCTTTTTTTTTTTTTTTAAATTTTTAATGTTTATTTATTTTTGAAAGAGAGAGTGTGCGTGAGCAGGGGAGGGTCAGAGAAAAAGGGAGACACAGAATCCGAAGACAGGTTCCAGGCTCTGAGCTGTCAACACAGAGCCCGATGCAGGGCTCGAACCCACAAACATGAGATCATGACCCGAGCCGAAATCGGACGCTCAACCGACTGAGCCATCCAGGCGCCTCAACTCTAGGAAATCTTAACAACCCCATCCTCCTCCACAAATTGCTCAGAATCCTCGGGCTTCTTCTTTCCCCTTTTCCCTCAGACTAACTCCTTCTTCTCCATTCTCATGGCCTCACTGCTGTCATGACCCTGTGATCTCATCTCTCCCCACCCTCATCACAGGCCTCCCTCTCCCCTACCTCACCCATCTCCAGCTCGGCAGTCCACTCTGCACAAGGTGGCGGGGCGGGGGGGAGTGGTCAGTACGCTCAGCTCCCAGGTATTTTCCCACATGTCCTGCTTTACTAAGAGGAGCTCATTTAGTTCAGTTCCCACAACTGCCCTCTGAAGCAGGTATTATGGCCATTTTACAGATGAGGAAACTGAGCCTCTGAGAGGAGAAATCATCTGCCCACAGTCACTCTACAAGTATACGGTAGAGCCAGAATTCAGGCCCCACTGTGTGTCTCCAGGCTGCCTTCCACACTAGACTCCTCAGCAAAGCACCTGAGGCCTTCAGCATGTGGCTGCCCTCTCCCTCCCCAATGCAGCCAGATGCTTGCCCATGACCAGATAGGCCAGCCCCTTGACGCAGCCCTCTCACCTTTACTTACGTCTTACCCTCAAGGAGTCAAAGAGCAAAAAGAGGGAAAAGAAAAGGAGAAGCTGTAGGAATGAGAGGAATTTGGGAAAGAGGAGAGCTAGAAAGGGAAAGCCTGCTGAAAGGGAACTAATGTGGTATCCATAGGTTTGGGGGTTTCTCTGGTGGGCCTTCAGCTCTGCCTCTAGCTTAGATTCTGTCTTCTCCATCAGGGCATGGGATTCCACAGAAAGGAAAGAGGGAAAGGAGCCTCGGGCACAGGAGGCCCAAGCTGGAGGCCAGCGCAATGACCATAAAAAACTCCAGCTGCTCCAAATGCATTCAAGCCACTTGGCCCAGCCGCACACCCAGAATGCGTGCAGATGAGGCTCAGAACAGCTGTGGGGATCTCCCAGGAATCCTGACAGGATCCTGGCAAGCATGAGGGGCTGGGAGGCCTCAGGCAGGCCACACAGCCCTCACTTCCAGAGACGGATCTGGGCTGGATTCTGCAAACCACACAGGGGGAAACTCAATGTGCTGTCCGAGACAAATTCCTGAAAAGACTGCAAACAAAGGGTGGTGGGCACTTTACGAAAGGCGGCTGAGATCACAGGCAGGCAGTGTGTGTTCAGTAATAAAGTCCTGTCAGGCAAAGCTCATCTTCTCTGTTGACAGGGTCACCAGGCTGGTAGACAAGGGAGATGGGGTTAGCCAGTGTAGCTGATCTCGAAGTCATCTGACAAGCTCTTCATGAAACTGTTGCATATAAGCTAGAGAAAGGAAACTAAAAGGTGAAGAATGAGTAGCATACAGAGCCGGCTGTACAATCTTACCAAGGGTGTCTACCGGTGGATTGGGTGAGCTCTCCCACTGCATTCAATATCTTATCAATTCCTTGGGTCAATAGACAGGAAGCATTTGAAGGTGGGAGTTATTAGCAGATACATGGATATCAGAAACAAAATCTTGGATTTTTTTTAAAATTTTATTTTTAACCAATCTTTACGCCCAACATGGAGCTCAAACTCACAACCCCGAGATCAAGAGTCATGTGCTCCACCGACTGACCCAGCCAGGTGCCCCCAGAATCTGAAATATTTTAATCAGTTAGAGAGATGTGCTGAACTTAGACAAGATGAAATGAACTAGGGAAAAATGTAGAGTCTCAAACATAAGACCAGAAAGACTCCAGCATTGTTATGGGTTGAACTGTGTCCCTCTAAAAGTCACATGTTTTAAGTTTCAATCCTCAGAACCCGGGGATGTGACCTTATTTGGAAATAGGGTTGTTGCAAATGTAACTAGTTAAGATGAGGTCATACTGGAGTGGGGTGGGCCCCTCATCACATATGAATGGTGTCCTTACAAAAGGGGAAATTTGGAGACAGGCAGGTGCACAGGGAGAATGCCATGCAAAGAGAAAGGCAGAGGTTATGGGGATGCTTCTATAAACCAAGGAATGGCAAGCATTGTCAGGTTACCACCAGAAGCTAGGGGAAAGTTCTCTCTCCCAGCCCTCAGAAGGAACCAAACCTGCCAACATCTTGATCTTGGGCTTCTAGTCTCCAGGACTATGAGACAATACACTTCTGTTGTTTAAGCCACCCAGTCTGGGGTACTTTGTCAAGGCATCCCTAGCAAACTAATGCAGCACAAAGGCACACTCAGAAGATGGGGCTGAGTTACAGATTATGATAAAAGGGAGACCTAACGGGAATGGCTGGCTGCAAGCTCCGTAAAGGTCCACAGGGCCACATGGCTGCCAAAAATAGCCAGGGCAGAATTGAGGCTGCACTAACAGAAGCTGTGGTACCTGGACAGATGAGAATGTGCTGGCCGGGCCTCACCTGGAAGACCAGATTTGGTCCTGTGACTGCAATTTAAAACAAATGGGAGGATGTTCAGAGTTCTGTGCCCAGAGATGAAGGGACAAGTCAGAGAAGCACTCATGGAAATGCGGAAGAGGTGAAGGCAACTGGTCTCCCATGCCAGATAAGTGGTGGAAGTGACTAGCTTTGCCTGGAACAGCCACATGGGAAGAGATAGGGCCCATAGGGAGAGACACAGACTTCAGAGAAATGTTAAGAATGTAAGAACTTTCTATTAGACGTTGTTGACCAAAAATTGAATGGGTACCTTGCGGGATGATGAACTCTCTGTCTCTGAGAAAGACTCCACCAGCTGACCACTCCGTAGGGACTTGTAGAGGTGACCCTGGCCCCTTCCAGCTCCAGGAAGGGCCCACTCCTATTCCCCTGCCTGGCTGACACCAGCAGCTCAGGCCCCTTGCCCATGTAAAGTTAGAGGCTCCTGCGGGTTGTTTGGGCCCAAGACCCTTCACTGATGGCTTTGGCAGGTAACACTGCATGCTGAGAGCAAGGAGTCTAGAATCACACACCTCAGAAGATCAGGTTCAGCAAAACACAGGCCCACTGGAAGGATGAACTTGCTCATGCTCACAAGGATGGGCATTAATAATGGTGGGAAGGAAAGCAGCCATGGCTCTCCATTGCCCATGGAACAAGGAACTGGCAGCCCTAGGTTTCACCAACTCATACCAGGAGGGAGGGCCCTGCTGGTGGGTGCTGGAGGAATACAGAAGAGGCTGCACCAGAACTTCCTTTTGACCAATTCCTATTCTATTGAGGCCATTCCCAGAATGACCTGATACTAGCAATGAGCATCTATCTACAAGAGTCACACTACTTCATTTGATCCTCCCTTAAACTAGTCCTCCCTCATTTTACAGTAAAGGAGGCTCAGACAAGGAATGGAACTCATATAAAACCCACAAACAAAAACTGGGTTTGAACTCAAGTCTGTCTCATCGCAAAGCCCATCTTCCTTCCAAGTTTCCACACTAAAGTGGAATGGGATGTAGAAGTGTCACAAGCAACCAGTAACAGAAAGAACAGCCTAGAGTAGTCTAAAGTAGTGTCTCAAACTTCAGCAGGCATGAAAATGGCCAGGAGGGCTTGTTTCAGTGCAGGTCGCTGGGCCCCAGCCTGGGAATCATTGAGTTAGTAGGTCTGAGATTCAGCCCAAGAACTGTTGCATTCCTAACAGGTTCCAGGCGATGCTGATGCTGCTGGCCAGGGGCCTCACTCTGTGAACAACTGCTCTGGAGTAATCAGGAAAGGAAGCAGGTGTCTCCCAGACTCAGAGCCACAGAGAGATAGAGGTTCACTGCTGAGTTGATCATCTGTCTCCAGCACAGGGGTCCCCCAGCTACATCCTGGGCAGCAAGACTGACAGCTGGTGCTGCTTCACCAGAGCCCATCTGGTCGGGAAGATGCCCATTCTGAAAAAAAAATCCAGTTTCCTGTAATTTCTACTCTGGAGACCTCTGCTCTTCCTGGGCTGGTGAGTTGTGTTCTCTCCTATAGGAAGTCCTGCCCCTTCTGCAGTCAGCCAGTATGACCCCCATGGTTTTCTCCCTCTCTAAATGGACAAGTTCCCTTCAGTGGGACTTTTGTGGCTGGGTTTCCCAAACCATCCTGTTGCTGGCTGCCCTCGATGGAGCACATTTGAGTTGGTCAGGGTCCCCTCTACAATCCATGTCCAGAAATGAAGACATAATTACCAGGGAGAACCGAATCTGGTTCCTGTACTTCTCTTAGTCCCATTTAAGATGGTATTGTTTTGAGTAAGCCCATCACCCTGTCAGTTCCTACAAAGCCTGTGCACAATTAAACCCCTCAAATCTTTTTTTTCCCCCAGGATCTGAAGCCGAATCAAGTCTTTTCCCAGTCCCATCCCCCTCATGAACTTGAGTAATTAATTTGTGCAATCTAAATGTGACTTTCCATCTGCCCCTGTTAAATTTCATCTTGTTGGTTTAAACCCAGCATTCCAGTCTGTTGAGATCATTTTGAATATTTATTCTGTCTTTTATAGGAGCTGCCCATCACAGTCTTGTCATCAACAAATTTGATAAGCTCGCTTACTCCAGTTTCATGCAACTCATGGATAAAAATGGGAAGCTTCATTTTTCAGAAGCTCACCTGCCACACACCATCTTCCCTTTAGGAACCCCTAATCATAAGACCAGACTTCCTAAAATCAGACTTCCTACAGTCTAGGGAAGGTCCACGGGCATGTCATTTCTTTCCTTGGCTGTTATTAACACCAGGCTAATGAGGTGTCTTTCATCTGAGCACCATCACATCACCACCTAGTTCTTGGTCATGATCAGAATGAAATCACAAGGATAGTTTCGGTTGCTATTTCTCTGTCTTTTGGGCAACGGCCATGTGAAAGAGGCAAGAATGAAAAAATGTATCCCAGCCTCCACTTTAAACAGTATTTGACATCCAGCAGAAGTCAAGCTGCCTATCCCCCCAGCCCCCATCACTACCATAGCATGCCTCCCTGACAGCTTTATAAGCCATACTGGGCAAGAAGCATCCAAATTCTTCCAACTGGGTGGGGAAACTGCAATAGGGATATGTCAAACTTGGACCTGCTAAGCTGCAAGGCATGCTGGGATCTTGGCAGCTGGTCAGTGAGGAGGCAAGAAATGTTTTCTGGCACGGGATACCTGGAGGAAGGGGTGAGGGCAGAATTAAGGAAGTAAAAAGGAAAATGGGGTCTTGACAAATAGCCACTCTCCTGCCACTTATATGTGAGAAGTGCTCTTCTACTGGAGAAAGGCACAGACTATGACCTGAAGGGATGCTGAAGGAGCATTTCTGAATAACACGTTGATACCTTCGGCCAAGGATGGAAAAAAGTATATATACAGTGGAGAGCAAAGGCTCTGAATTCGATGGTCTGAGTTTAAATCCCAGCTCTACTACTTTTTAACCACCTGACCTTGGGCAAATTGTTTTCTCTCTCTTTCAGTTTCCTCTCAAGGTTTCCTTGCGTGGCAAGTGGAGATAAAAATAATCCATGCACATAAGGCACATGAGGATTAAAAGAGACAAAGGGGATACAAAGTTTAGCAGACTGTCTGGCACACAGTAACAGCTCAATAAATAATAGCTGTTATTATGGAACAGTAGCTTGAAGGAACTGAATGCTGATAGTTCCTGGACTGGAGACTTGAAGAAGGGAAAGCTAAGCAAGTGAAAGAAGCAACTAAAGACACTGGGTTAGGAGAAGGAGAGACCTGGAGGTGGAGCTGAGGCACCTGCCTGGGCAGATTCTGGCCCTCAGGTCAAGTAGGGGGATATAGCCAGCTTGAAGCCTCAAAGGAGTCCAGTGAAAATGGGTTATTTTTTCAGTTCTGAATATGAAATTTTTTTACTGCTACAGGAAGTCCGTCAAAAACTGTCCATGTTAAAAAGAAGCATAAATATTCCACTTCTAGCAATCTGTTCTGAAATAATCACCTCTAGGCACAAAGATTTGTATACAAGGATGTTCACCGCAGCATTATTTATAATAGTAAAATGTGGTTGGACAGCCTAGATGTCCAATCCCCAGAGGATTTGTTAAATAAATCATGGCACATCCATATGATGGAGTACTGGTGGCCATTAAAAAGCCCATTTGAGAAGAATACTTCAGACCTAGGAAAATTATCACAATATGTTTTTAAATGAAAAAGGCTGCTTACAAACAATACAAGCAATACAATCACAATTTTGTTACATATGTATCTAGAAGGAAAAAAGCAACAATAAATGCTTTTTAAGAAGAAATGACCACAAAGAAGTTACACTAGATGTGTGCTCCCACAATCAGCTTATAATAGAAAGGCATTACATTCAGAACACAGGAACACAAACAGTAGCTATGATCTGAATGCCAGTAGCTGTAGCTGGTAACTACTAGAAAGGACCTGGCTGTTTTGAAGGGCTGAGGGCAAAGAGATTCGGCATGCCATGCCATTGGCGTGAGGCCAGGGGGAGCAGAAGAAAGATTTAGGTCAGCGGCTCTCAACTATAGCTGCATATTAGAAGCACAAAAAAAAAAAAAAAATCCGTTGCTCAGGCTCCACACTCAGGAACTTAGACTTAATTAAAGGAGCTGGTCATCTATAGTTTGTTAAAGCTCTCCAGGTGAGTCTAACAGAAATCAGTGAATTCGTGTTGAACTGGGCCAAGCTACTGTTACCTGAATACAGAGGTCACTGGAGCCTTGCTCTCCGGACTGGGCCCCGTATGTCAAGAGAGACAAACTCTGCAAGCTGGAGAGATGCTGAAAGAGGGCAAGGCCACCTGCTTGGCCTGGTTTATGCAGGAAAACGACCCTCAGCCTTGAGGGGCTTTCACAGAAGTGCTCCTTGGAGCTGGGCTATTTGGGAGTTTTTGCCACAAGAGTACTGCTCTCCACTGAGGCTCCAGATGGGGCCCAGGTTACCAGCTGACTCCATAAACTTCAAGTACAGGTGGCTTTACAAACAGGAGAGGGGAAGGAAACCAAGATCCTGGGAAAGCTATAGGGACCTGACTCTGCAGAAGCCAGAGCTGGTCTAGTGGTATTTTCCTCTTCTGTCCTGCTTTCAGGCAGAAACACACCCTGGTCAAGAGAGCAATGTGTAGACCTTAAAGGCAGTCTGTTCTAGGTGGATGAGGCCTCTCAGAGGGCTCCTGGTTTCCTCCAGGCACCTTAAGGGAAGAGGAGCAGAGGGAACAAGCTGCTAGAAACAAAAGTTTGTATTAAATGATAAGATCTCCCCCAGCTTCTTGATACAGGTATAGAGTTACCCAAGGCACCAAAACAAGGGAAAGAACAGGCTTGGGTCGGGTGCTTTACACACTGGATCCATCCATCCCTGAATAATTAAGAGCCAACTGCAGCTCTTTTGTGCTCCTTGAAGGGGAGTTTTGGGGGCCCCCAGGACAATGACTAGGACAGTATGGAGGGAGTTTTATCTCAGGTGGAACAGTGGGGTTGACAGATAGGGACAGATCTAAATTGCCACCCCACCAGCCATTTCCCTGAAATTGTCTCCCTAGGGACAGAATTACATCAACTCCGGCAGAAGAACAGAGCTGCAGATAATCCAAAATGTTGGATGATCAAACCCTAACGGAGCTTTGCAATGCATTGCATCTGTTTGTAAGTAGATGGATGGATGTGAGCATATTCACACACACACACACACACACACACACACACACACACACACACACATCTACTATGTAGCAGATTGACCTTCCAGATGATGTTTGGCTCAGGCAGAGGCTAGAAGGAGAATGAATGCACTCTCTGAAGCTACGGGCAGTCAGGTGGCTTACCAGAAGTGGGGCTGGAGAGAACTAGAAACTGGTCTTAGACTAAACATTCTCCACAATTGATCCACAAAAAAGGAGATTTTCCTGGAAAATCAAGAAGTGACTGTAATCTCCATCCAAGAGTGCCAACCTCAAGGGCCAGAAATCGTCTTAGGGTTCATCTAACTACCTCATTTTCACAGATGGGGAATCTAGGTCTGGCAGAAACTCTCAAGTGGGGCAGACTCCCTCATTTCTAACCCAGCCTCCTCATTGGGGAATTTAAAACCTATCTGCTTCAATTTGATCCTCGGGGGGCTGACAGAGCAGATGGTCACCAGTCTTCTCCAGTACCAACCCTTCCTATTGTAGAAGGGGCCAGCCAGAGACAGTCTTGGTTCAAACGCAAAGATATTCTGATAATATCGACAAGGCTTCAAATTCAAACGAATTCCAGGTGCAAGTCTGATTAAGTCATCCTTATTAAGGCAAATCAATGAGGGCAGTGTCATGGCGCAGCTCGGCACACACACCATTGCCTATGAAGCTTTCATTTGCTCAGGAACAGCCCCACGGAATCGTCCTTCTGTTTCAAGTCAGATTGGAGGAGGAGGAACAGCCCAACTGTTGGGAAGTGTGTTCAAGGTCAAACTCTCCAGAGCCTGGTCTTCCACACAAGGGCCCCTCCTCCTGCTTTCCCCATTGTGCCCAGCAGCAAATTGGAAAGGAAACCACTTTCTTTTTTTCCATTCTAAAGCTACCAAGTGTAGTCATTTCTCATTGGTGAGCCCTTGACTAATGTCAGGATTAAAGAGTGCAATCTGCAAGGCTTGGTTTTCATCTCTCATGCTCACTAAAGCAAAACACTAGAGCAGAAGGGAGGGAAAGTGGTGTGGCAGAGCCAAGGAACATTCAGCACCCTGCTTCCCTTTTAGAACCTTACTCCCGGCTGGAATTCGCCCTTCTACTTTCTAGCATTCAAACCTGTTATTAGGGACATTTTTTCAGAAAGAAAACCTTGGGGGAGAATGCTCCATCTGAGACAAAGAAAGGCATACGCAAAGATCCCCTTCCAGATTACCCATCATTGAGCCGTCTCTTCAGCTAAAGCACATGTTATCAAACCAAAAGTCAGAGAGAAGGGGGTTCACAACAGTATAGCACTGTGCACTCCAGGTGTGGTCCACACAAACTGTAAGAAGGGCTCAATTTGGTCAATTCGATGAAACTCCATTAGTCAAGCCACTTGCTTTGGCTTCTTTTCATACATTTAAGACCAAGTTAGTTAAGCTTTGTCATAGATTTAGACCAACTTAATGGGGTCTGAACTCAAATGCAAAGATCTGAATGTGAAGAAAATTCATTTATTAGAGGTGACTATCTCCAACACACACACATACACACACACACCAATCAGTGAAGACAGGCTAGTGATCTAGGTGACTGGATGAGGCAAAGGATGGTCCCAGAACCCACTGGGGTTCAGACCCTGAAGAATAAATAACCAGCACTTCCTCCCTATAGTTCTCATCTCCAGATCTTCAGATGCCTGGCTTTGCCTCTGTGCACACCACAGGCACAAGGTAGTTGTTCAGCCCCACTCAATGAGTGGGCAATCTGAAGAAACTAGGGAAGATCTGAGGGGGCGAAATCCTAGCCTTCTCAGCCGTCCCCACAAACCCAGGACTCTAAGTCCTTCAGACAAGTCCACATTAGCTGTCAGATCCCCCAGACAAACCCCAAGGGAAAAGAAAATCTTCACAGGAAATTCCACCACTGAAGTTAAGGTAATGCTAGTAATTGTGTTCTCCCTGTCATACCAGTCAGAGACATGTCTTGTTTATTGCTATGTCCATAGCTTCCAGCACAGTGCCTGGCACACAGTAGGTGCTTAGTAATAAATGGTGAACACAAGAGTTCACTACCGTTGTTGGTCTCATCTACCGTGTACCTAGGCAAAGACAAAGCGAACACTTGCGGATCTTGGGGAACACCTTGCAGCCTGGGATGTGGGTCTCAGCCCTGTAACATTTCAGGCTTCCATGGTAGCACTTTTAATTAAGTATCTGTCCTTTGCCCTCTGTGCCCATTCTATCACCTCAGTCCTCAATGAAAGTAGTAAATTGGTTGATTATGTGGTAGTGATCTGAGTTGCTACCTTGTTGACTTTCCCTGTGGGATATAAGAGGGTTACCAAGATTAAGAACAAGAGTGTCTGGGCACCTGGGTGCCTCAGTCGGTTGAGCATACAACTCCTGATTTTGGCTTAGGTCATGATCCCAGGTTGTGAGATCAAGCCCTGTCTTGGGTTCCACACTGAGCATGGAGACTGCTTAAGATTCTTTCTCTCTCTCTCTCTCTTTTCTCTTTCACTCTGCCTCTCTCCCTCACTCATGTGCATGCTCTCTTTAAAAAAAAGAGTGTCATGATCAATGCTCAAAATAATTGGACCCAACAGCATCGTCTTCCCAAATGTACACACTCTACCTACTCGTCTTCAGCCTTGTCAGGCTAATCCTCCATAAATGTCTGCCATCCCTCTCCCCCTTGCTGGGGCTCTCCTTCCCCTTTTTAGATCCACACTCAGAGCTCAGGGCTTTCTGGGTAATCCTTGAGATCCCTGAACATCCTATGTGAGCTTCTAGTCTTTTCTCATCTAACGGCTGTAAAGGGTTTTACCACATTAGAGGAAGCAAAATGTCATGGTTGGATTTTCTCCTTTTTTTTTTTTTTTCAGAGAACAAAGTTGGCTTACACTCACTGAGTTCCTGGGCCACTGGGGAGGGAGAGGGAAGGGACCTGAGTTCCAGTCCTGGCTCTACATCTAGAACCTTGAATCAGCAGATGTGAAAGGCTCAGATGTATGTAAGACAGATAACTCCGTGACCTCAAGGAATTCATCATCTGAAGAACTCACCATAGCATCCCAAGGTTCTGGGAGACATGATAACACCTACACACAGAGAGATAATGTTTCTTAGGATCTTAAGTTCTTTATCTGTAAATATAGGGGGTCAGGCTGCTCAAAGGCAGCACTTTGGTTTGGCTTGGATCATTTCATCTGGCCAGATTGACTTTGAACATCCAGTTGTCCAGCCATTCTAACTAACTGCCTGTTCAACACCTTGTTACCTGCTTGCCCTCTGCAGGCATTGGAGTCTGTGACTTCCCTAACAGGGACAATCTCTAAGCCATCTTCCAGTTTGGAGCCTCAATAAGAAGTAACGAACTGAGTGGTTTTCAAATAAGCCAGGAAGGGTACACCCAGACAGAAAAACCTATGCAATTCCACCAGTCCCAAACGGGACGTGGCAATCCACAGAGCAAGGCTGCACCTCTCGGCTTCTTTGCCTTCCTGGTCTGGCTCTAGGAGAAGTGGAAAGGGAGCCCCTTCCTGGCCTTCCCTTCTCTCTCCAATCCTCCTTTACAGACAGCTGGCGGGCAGCGGCGCAAGTCAACAAGCCCAGCTCTCAGTCCCACCTGAGTCACAGAGGTCTCTTCAAACCGTCCTCTCCCAAGCCCCAGGTCACCATGGGGCACCAAGCTCTTGCTATTTTGTACTGCCTCTGCATTTCCCCATTCATGTTCTCCCTTCCAAACACACACACAAGTGTCTTCTTTAGATCAAATTGGTGAATTTAGCCGCCTCTCTGGTCACGGGCTCAGCCCTGTATGCCTTTGTATCTACCCGCATCTAGCCGGGTGCATTGAACATAGTAGGCACTTAAAAAGTGTTTGATGTCCAAGTGACAATAATGCTGGCTATGGTCGGGTCTGGAGGACAAAGGCTCTGGCACGACTCCCTGGAAAGAGAAAAGAGGTGAAGGTCTGCCCCTCCCTCCACACGAACTGGTGCTGGCAGCTGCTGAAATCAGGAGAGGAGCTGCCCTCCCACCTACACACACTTGCCTAACCTGGCACTGCAGGAGGCAGCCCCCATTGCTGAGCAGGTCTCCCAAAAACAATCCTCACTGTCCTCTGGGTGACCAAGTGGCAAACTCCTTCTCTCTTTGACATTTTATGGCCCTTCCTCCACGGTTGGGAGTCTACATTTGGGGCAGGGTACTGGTGGATTTTCTCCAACTGCCTCTTAAATCAGTCTCCCACCCCACCCCTTCCCAGATGTGAGGTCCAGTTCTCGGCTCAAGTCCCCCCCACCCCGCCCCTTTCTCAAGGTCACCTGTCTAGGCTCAGAAAAGGTAAGAGGTCACTTTTAAACGTCAAGAAGAAATGGGGGGGCGGGGGAGGGGTAAGTGAGGGGAAAGAATGGGAAAGGAGAGGCTATATATAAGACAAGGGAGAGTGGGGGTGGGGAGGACCGAGGGGCAGGCGTGGAGGGCGCTTGAGAGAGGCGCCGAGGCTTTCAGAGAGAGCAGAGTGAGGCCAAACTGGGAGGGTGGGGAGAATAGGAAGCGGGGTGACTGAGAAATGTGGAAGGAGATTCGAATCGCTCGGGGACGAAGGAAAAAGATGAGGGTTGGGGCAGAGAAGGTAGGATCGCGGTGGGGTCTAGACACAGGCAGCCTCCAAGCCTCCAACCCCAGTTGCGTTTGCTCAGGCACAGGACCAGGAAGGAGCGCGTCCCGAGGGCGGGCAGCCCTTTCCCAGCTCCTGCTCTCATCCCCGCCGCGGAAAGCCTGGAGGGCGTCGCGGGGGTGGCGGCAGAGACCGGCGGCTACCCGTCCCCATCCGGCTCGGGGCCCACTCCAGCCCGACACGGCGGGGCTTGCGAGATGACCTGAAGACTGGGCACAGGGGGAGGCAAGAAGGGCGCTTCAGGTGGCTCCTCCTCGTTGTTTAAAGTTTGCGGCAGGCGGAGGAGCCAGCTCCGTCTTCCCCTGGCCGCCGGCTCGCGGCTCTGCACCGCGGGGTCGCCTCCTCCCTCGGCGTGTCCTCCCGCCACTTCCCTGCCGGCTCCCGCCCGCGCGGGTCCCAGATCCCCTCTCCTGTCTCCATCCCTCCCTGTGCCCGAGCGCCCCCCGCTCCCTCCCTCCGCGCTGGATCTCCCGCACGACGTGAGCGGAAAGTGAATGCGCGGCCCCAACCACAAAGACGAATTACCATGAGAAAAATAAATCAGGGAATCGCCGTCCGCGTCCCCGGTTCCCGCCGCCGCACCCTTCTCGGCCCTCCGAGGCGGGAGCGCCGGACCCCCGGGCCGCCGCGTCTGGGGCCTGGCGGCGCACGGTCCCGGCTCCGCGGGGCCCTGCGCGGGCAGGGGGTCCGGGAGGGGCGGGTGGGGGCCGGGCAGGCGGGAATCCCGCGAGCGCGAGATTTCACACTCCGCGCGGGCCACGCGCTCCCACGCGCCTCGCCGCCCGCACTCTCCTTCCAGCCGGTTTACTCGTCGGCCCTCCGTGAGCCTCCGGCGCGGCGCCGGTCTCAGCCGCTCTGTCCCGCGCTCTCTCAGCCTTTCATTCGTCCGTCCCCTCCTCCAGGCCCGGGCCGCGGGGCCCCATCCGCGCTGCTGCCCAGACGCACCGGCCGCGCGGCCCGGCCAGGGCCCCGCACCGCCGGGACCCGGAGCGGGCGGGCGGCGGGAAAGCGGCAGCGCGGAGGGCGAGGAAGCCCGGGGACCCCCTTCTCCCCCACCTGGTTCCAGCTTGCTAGCGGTTCCGGGCCCCTACCCCTCCGCCCAGCGAGTTGCTGAAGTTTGCAACTTGCAGCCCAAGCCGGCGCGGGGGAAACGCCCGGGGCTGCCGGGACTCACCTCCGGGCTGCGGGCACAGGTGCCCGGCTCGCGGCGGCTCCCGGCTCGCGGCGGCACGGAGCCGCGGAAGCGAACCAAGAAGGCTGGCGGCCGGTCTGGGAATGGGGCGGCCGCTCAGGAACGGCCCCCCGCCCTGGGCTCGGCGCTCCGGTGCAGTCCCGACCCGGGGCCCGCGCCCGCTGCGCTCAGGCTCCCCCAGCAGCCGCGGGACGCGCGGCCGACCCGCCCGGCTCCGTGGAGCTGGGCTCTGGCGGCAGTCCCCGCGCTCCAACTAGCTCCCGACCCGGAGCGCGGGTGAGAACGGGGAGGAGACGGAGGGAGCCGGAGGAGGGAGGGAGAGGCGGTGGGGGAGGAGTTGGGAGAGAGCGGAGAGAAGGAGGGAGCGGGAGCGAAAAGGAGGAGGGGGTTGGAGAGGACCTGCCGCGGCCGGCGCTTCACCCGCCAGCCCCGAGGCGCGCAGAAAAGCGCGAGGGGGCGCCCTGCATCTCAATGTCCCCGGGCTCGGCCCGACTCCCGCCCCAGGCCTGCCTCGTGTGTGTCACCCAGTGGGTCGACACCAGTCCCGCTCCGCAGCCGGCATTCGAAGGACGAGACCCAGGTCCTCCTGAGCACTTGCTACCTTTTGCCACCTCCTTCCTTACTGACCTCGGTGACCCCGTCTCGAACCTGACTTCCTCCCCGGGCGTCAGCCCACCAGAAGCCTACCCACCCCACCAACCGTTGGCCCCTAAGAAAAGTCTCCCTGCCCCCCCGCCCCGCCCCCCGCTCCCAAATTCTCCAGCCCTATTAGCTAGGGACGATCTTCCTGCCTGTGGATTTAACGGGGGAAACAATCGCGTACAAAATAAGGGAAATTTGGTATAAACTGCAGTCGAAGACGAGGCTGCTGGGCTGGACTGGAAAGCCAGAACTGGCTGGATCGGGGTTAACTTAACCAGCTGCACGACCTTGAAGGAAGCTCTCCATGCCTTCGTTTCCCCAGCTGTAAACTAGGGCTGGCAACACCTATCGTACAGAACGGTTTGAGGCACAAGTGGGGACCATAGTGAGTAAAAATAACCTCAAGGAACATTGGGAGGACATCCAGGAGATTAGCGATCCCGGGAAGTAGAGGAGTGCCCTCGGCTAACAGCGAAGCAGCACGGCGATCTCACCGATCAAGGCTGAATTGTTTACAAGTTTAAGCATCTAGTGTTTCTGAAGGCAAGAAAGGGGGAGGGAGAGACGGGGGGACTTCGAATTCGATCTGCCCGGGCTCCAAGAGGGATGGGAAGGGAGCCCTCTGCTGAACAAAAAAAGGTATTTTAAAATTAAAAAGGTGACCTAAGAAAGGAAAACGAAAGAATGAAGGATAAAGACAAAAGACTGGAAAAATTAAACCGTGAGAAAAGTAATTTTAAGAGATAACCAGAGAGAACTGCGAAATAAAAATGGATAAGTCAGAAAAAGGACAACGTTAAAAGACCTTCTAGAGTAGCCAGAAATGGAAGAAAGAGAGTGAATCATTTTATATAACTAAATTCTGGGGAAAGGAAATCCCAGATAAAGCAGAGGAATGGAGACAATAAAAGAACTCCAGAGCTGTGCTTCCCTACACACACACACACACACACACACACACACACACATCCCTGAAATGACATGAGAAGCAATTTCGTGAGGACGATGGGAAAGAAAGAAAGAATCCAAGAAGGGAGTTTGTGGGACGCTGTAGGAGAGGGAAACAGTGCACAATCTCAAAAATAAAGACTTTCTAGGGCAACAGAAATGCCAGAACTCATAAGGTGCAGAGTGGAGAGGAACTTGCAAAAGTAAGACACACTCTCAACAAGAGTAGAGATACAGAGAAGAGGAAAAAAGGGAGGAAATGTGTGTGTCGGCGCATACCAGTCCAGTAGCCCATCCATTTAATTAGAGGTAGAAATCAAGCTGAAAGAGGTAATGCAGGGCACTGATCCTGACCCTCTGTCTGAGACCCTTCCACTGGCCTGAGAGCTGCTTCCCCCCCCCCACCCCAGCTCCATTCTCATTCCTGACAGAAGCATGGAGACAGGTTCTTGTCATTGCAAAAATATAAATGTATGCAATATGTAGACACCTTTTAATTAATACAAAAACGGGAAAATATTCCATATACTATAGGGAAAGGGGGCGAGCAGGTGAGTTTGTCTGTTGGGAGAATAGACAAAACGCCTTCTGAGCAGTTCTGTCTGCAGCAGCTCTCTCTTGAAAGATAAAAACAATCGTCTCCATCCTTCACCATATCCTCTCACCCTCCCTCTTTTTCTCCACCACATTTTGATTGCTTTATCTTTCTGCCTTTCCCACTGTCACTTCATGCCCCTTCTTGGCTCTCCCTCTCCCCGTTATGAAAGGGTGAATGAATGACACACGGCTTGGTGCAGTAACGGAAGAAAGGAGATCAGAGCCTGGAGACACAGGCCAGGGACCCTTCCTTTCCAGGGGAAGCAGGAGCCAAGAGGGGAGACACCCAAGGAGACACAGAGGAGCATAGCTGCTGGGGATGCTGGGCTAATTAATCTTAATTGTGTCCTACAGTATTGTATTGATTAACAGTGATTACTCAAGAGCTCTCAATAAAAGAGAGCTTCAGAAGTCCAAGCCTCAGGAACGCACGGTTTCTTCATTAGCCTGGCTCACCACATGCATCAGGCATCTCCGGAGTTGGACAAATGCAACCTAGTTAGAATCTCTGACTCATTTGCTAGGAACAAAACCTGGAGCATTGACCCCATCGCTAGAATGTCACTATCACCTTGTGTCATCTTCCTTAAAATTCTGTAATAACCTGTACAATAACTGCTTCTATTAGAAGCAATTCTCTACCTACCGCAACAGTGTTAATTAAGTAGAATGTAAATACAGTAATTAATACAGAATAATCCAAAACAAACACGCTAAAAGAGCAGTGAACATGGGCAGGAAGAGTGGAAAGGAGTTCTTAGATTTCGCTCTTTACCTAGAAATTCCAAGCTTACCTTGAACTAAGTTGCCAAGAGGTTAAGAAGTAAGTCCAAATTTTCCTGCTCAAAGATGACAAGCCTGAGCACAACACTGCCTCCTGCCTCCCACGTGAGGGCATTTTTCTGGGAGATCTGAGCACCTCCGAGAAATGAGAGTGCAGCCTCTCCCAGGAAGGCATGTAGCTGTGTGTATATGTATGCATACATGCCTGTGCATGGCCCAGGCACAAACACAAATCTGGCCTTGTAGCAAAAGGCAAACAAACCACAGCCACACATATATTGACAGCAAAGAGAGAATTGAAAAGAAGGTGCCACTTATAATACCTGAACAGTTTCCTGGTCCCAGAATCACCTGTTTATTGTAAGTAGGGAGAGAAAAGAAAAAAGAAAATTCCCACCCCAGAAGTCATTGTCTAATTGTGAACCAGAAGCACACTTAGGTCAGAGGAACTGAAGTGTCACTAAATGGCAGCTTTGCCATTGTCCTGAGCTAATGTGAGAGAAAAGACCTTCCTTCCTTCCCTCCTCTCCATCTAAGTGCCATTCACCGTGATAGGTGGAGAGGTCATAGGAAGAAGAGAAAGTCAGGGTCTCATAGGCACACGGGAGAGGCAGACAGAATCCCAGCAAACCCGAGGACTCTTTTGCAGGACCGAAGTGCTGCGGGCACGTGGAGGGCCAGTGACCGGCTCCGCTCGGCAGGGCAAGGAAGGGCAAAGGGCCCTTCTAGCTGGGAATGGAGATAGGGCAGGAATTTGCCAGACAGAGAAGCAGGAGGAGGCAGAGTATGCCAGGCAGAGGAAATAGCATGTATGAAAGCACCAGGCGATATAATTAGATTTCTGTTTTGGAAGAATTACTTGGCCCTGGTTAACAGATTCAGAGAGAGCTGAAGCAGTAAATGTGAGCAGGTGCATCGTGTGTTGGAAGAGAGCACTAAACCAGCAGTTAGGGCTTCTCGATTCTAGGACCAGCTCAGCGGATGATGGCCTGGCTGTCCTTGGCCAGCCTCTTAACCTCTCTGACCTCAGTTCCTCATGGGTAAGATGAGAGGGGGCCTCTTAACCTCTCTGACCTCAGTTCCTCATGGGTAAGATGAGAGGGGTTGATCAACTGCTTTCTAAGGTCCCCTTTGTACACACATTCTATGATTCTAACTTTTCCAGCAGATGCTCCTTAAAATTATGTTCTTCACCATAGTTATGCACTTTGTCCCTTCCATGTGTGTAGCACTTTCAGCTCGCAAAAGTGCTTTCCATTCAGTATCTTTTGACCTTCATACTCCTGTGAAGGACATAGTACTACAAACGATCCAGCTCCATGCTGGTAAACACCGTCTCTGTGCTGGTGACGTCCAAGTTTGTTTGTGTCCGTGGCTCTTACCTCTCTCTTGAGACCCAGAGATAAAGACCCAACTATTTGCTCCTTTCTTCCACGTGAACATCTAGCAGGTGTCTCAAGCTTAACATTCCCCAAATCCATCTTCCAATTTTCTTTTCCAAAACCAGCCCTTCCTTGCGACTTCCCTAATCTAGTAAATAGAAACTCTGTTCTTTGAATTTCTCAAGGCCAAAATCTTAAAGTCATCTCACGCTCCACATCCAAGCCATCATAAATTCCATGGTCTTGACCTTTGAAATATTTTCAGAATCCAACTACGGCTCACCCCCTCCTCCACTAGCACCCCAATTCAAACCACTATCTTCTCTCACCTGGATATTTGCTCTGCCTGCGTTTAATTTTGCACCTATAGTCTGCTCACACAGAAGCCATTCTAAGTCAGATCTTGTCACTCCTCTGCTCAAACTGTCCATATCCCTGCAGCACACCAGAGGAAATGCCACCTCCTTAACAAGCCCATGAGACTTTCCGACACCATCTCCAACCATTCTCCCCTTCTTTCCTTCTCTTCAGCCTTACCATCCTCTCCACTGTTTCTCAAACACCCAAAGCTGCCATATCAGGGCCTTTGCATTTGATGTTCCCCCTGCCTGGAAAGCTCTTTGGACAGATGTTCACATGGGTTGTTCCCTCAGTTTCTTCAGTCTGTGCTCAAATATCAGTTCGTTGGAGATACATTACTTATCTTTTCAAAAATAAGAAACCCCTAGGGGCATGTGGGTAGCTCAGTTGGCTGAATGTCTGACTCTTGATTTCAGCTCAGGTCATGATCCCTGGGTCATGGGATTGAGCCCCACGTTGGGCTCTGTGTTGGGGATGGAGCCTACTTAAGATCCTCTCTCTCTCTCTCTCTCTCCCCCTCTGCCCCTCTTCCCCACTCTCCCTTTCTCTCTAAAATAAATAATTAAAAAAAAAAAAACAGAAACAAAAATAATGAATCCCTTTCACCTTCTAACCTCACTCTACATTTTATGTACCTACTTATTGTCTATCTTGCCTGACCAGAATATGAATTCCACGAAAGTGGAGACATTGTCTGCTCTATTCATTACTATCATCCCAAACCACAGAATGGTGCTTGGTAGAGAGAAGTGCATACTGACAATTTAATGATTGAATTAGTATTATCCCCATTTTACAGACAGGGGAACTGAGGCCCAATAACACAACTGGGCATTTTCAGAGCTGAGATTGGAACTTAGGGTTTTCCATATCAAACTGTTCTCTCCAACTGATTATTTGTTAGCATCTATATGTGCACTTAAAACTTTTTAATAGAAAAAGCATAGTAGACGAAAACATACTAATTGTTTTCCCCTCAACCAGACACATGGGCTCACTGGCCCACCCAGTCAAGACAGAGTAGAGTTAGACTTGAAAACCCAGAACCTCTAAAGAGTCACTCATTCCACACGCACATTCTCATCCTCATCGTTTTTCTTTCTTGTGTTATAGTTCAGCTTTTTCTTCTCAACTCCTGAAAAAATAAATCCCCTTCCAGGTGCTCGTATATTTACCCTCCCATATTCTCTTCGGCAATATGTGTGAACAAGTGTGTACATTCATGTGTGCACACACAGCATACACACGACACACACACCCCATTTTCATGTCTCCTAAATCAGGGGTGTGCTGAGAGAGAAGGAAGGCTGATTTTGCAGCTTGCCCCTGGACGAGCATACAGGGGCAATCACATGTCTCACCCCAGGCACTCAGGAGCACCTTTCCGCCATCCTCTCTCCTGCTGTCCCAGCAAACACCATCAGCTCTAGGCAGCAGATGAGTCTGGAAGAAGTGAGGGATGGGAGGGGGGTGAAGACAGAGGCACGGCTGACCCAAACAGATGACACCAGGCTTCCTGGTAGATGAGCTACAAAGGGACAAGTCAAGTACTCAGCTAGAAGCCAGCAGGCAGGGGTCACTCTCAGGACACCTGGACTCAAGGAAGAACACACAGTGTGGTCACTCTTCTTAAAGACATTTGAAAACGTGAGTTCTGTGTCTGTGATCTTCTCCCAAGGCCAGGGTGAAGCTACAGAGGTCCCAAATTGATCAGGACACAGGATGGGCATTGGCCAAGGAAAGATGAGGCAGTGTTCCCATAGCGGGATCTGAATCCTGCCAAAGAGAATCCCAAGTTGTGACCAAGAAGAGACCGAGGCCTGGCCCTGGGAGGACCTGAGCAGGGGCCAGGCCTCCGGACAGGAGGTGAGGAGGAATCTGAAGAAGGTGCTGCCTAAGTGGGCATGGAAAACCAGCAGCATGGTTGAGAGGTTATACAAAGATTCCTTTGTTGGATGCCTGGCTGGCTCAGTCGGTTAAGTGGTTAAGTGCCTGAGTCTGGATTTCAGCTCAGGTCATGATCTTCGAGCCCTGCATCAGGCTCTGCACAGAAAACACAGAAGCTGATTGGGATTTTCTCTCTCCCCTTTTCCCCTGTTCAAGCTCATATGCTCTTTCTCAAAATAGGTAAATAAACTTAAAAAGGCAAAGGTTCCTTTGCCCTGACCAAAATGTCTCTCCTCTGGTGCTCAGTGACCTCAGAAATCCTCCCTGTTGGGTAATAATAGGTTGGCCTGATGCCTCATCTAGGTAAGGCAACCCATAAATTAACAGCACTTTTGCAAAGATAAACAGTCATTCCCTTTATATTATCCCCTGAGCACACCACCATGCTGGGACGGTATGATGCCCCCAGAATCCTAGCCTGAGGAGAACCACTCCATACACTGTTTCTCATTGAGCGTATGGTGGGGATGTAGTAGGGGGAGATGCCCAAGCTATAAACAGGGCCAGATTAGAGAGGCCTTGAATGCCATGGAAGGGAATTGGATTTAATTCTACAGGCCAGGTGAGGAGAATCATCCAAGGTTTGGAGCAGAAGCCTGATGGTGTGGGATGGGTGACAGTGTGTGGACTTGAGAGAAGGAGACGAGTTTAGGAGACTGTTATGACAGCCCCTGCAACCCACTGAGACCTTGACCAGGGCAGAGATGATGAAAAGCATGAAAACCCATGTCTACCTTTGCTGTATGAGGAAAGGGCCTAAGGGATAGGAATCCAGAATTGGGAGCTGAGACAGACAGGGGCGAAATAAGAGCAAGAATATGGGTGCCCAGGGACATCGGGAGTGAGAGCCAAGTGAATAATAAGGGAAGTTCTGATGAAGAGAACTTTGCGACCCCGCCCCCTTCAGTATGGCTGGGCATTGGAGTCCGAGTCTGGGAAACGCATGGTGGATGCGCCCTTAACACATCCTGGCAATGCTGCAGGCAGCTCAGATCTCAGACATTGGCTGAGAGGCACCACTCTCAGGGAGAGGCAGCAAACTCCTTCATTTCAATTAAATAAGAATCCCCCGCCCCCTCTGTTATTTGCTCAGTTCTGCATTGAGGCTGGAGAAGACGCAGCTAGAGGATGAGCAATACTTAGGGGATGATCATGTTATTGGGAGTGTGAGGTGCAGGCGAGAAGTAAATAGCAGGTAAATGCCAGGGAGGCTGCTGCAGGCAGTAAACACCAGGCAAGCTCAAGAGAGAAGGAGCGCATGGAGCCGTGTCCCGGAAGGCTTCTTGGAGGACAGGGAAGTCGCCCTGGACCACACAGAAAATGTAGGAGTGGACAGACACAGAGGGGGGAAGAGACACACTTAGTGGAGTTCTTTGAGGCAGTAAAAAAGTAACTGTAAAGGAGAAATAACTTGAATCTACTTAGACTTTTTAAAAACTTTTGACAGTTGTCCAAGAAAGGCTCTTTTAAAAGGTTAAGTCATCATGTGGCTGCAGGAAGGAATGAGGTCTCTTTTCTTGAGATTAGCGAATAGCTTAGGTTCAGAAAGCAAAATTAGGAGGAAAATTTGGTTTCTCTAGATGGTGCACTGTTCAAACTCCTTCCTCTTGTACTGATTCACTGAATGGATGAAGAAAACGTAGTATAGACATGCAGTGGGATAATATTCAGCTTTAAAAGGGAGGGATATTTTGACACATGCTAAAACACGAGTGAAACTTGGAGACATTACGTTGAATGAAATAAGCCGGACACAGAAGGACGAATATCGTATGATTCCAATCATATGAGATACCTAGAATACTAGAGTAGAACAGTGGTTGCCAGGGACTAGGGTGGTGGGGAAATGGGGAGTTCGTATGTAATGGGAACAGAGTTTCAGTTTGGGATGATGAAAAAGTTCTAGAGGTGGATGGTGGTGACGGCTGCACAACACTGTGGATGTACTTAATGTACAGTGAATGTACTTCACTGGCCACTTAAAACAATAGAACTCCCCTATGACCTAGCAATAGCACTGCTAGGAATTTACCCAAGTGATACAGAAATGCTGAGGCATAGGAGCACATGTACCCCAATGTTCATAGCAGCACTCTCCACAATAGCTAAAACATGGAAAGAGTCTAAGTGTCCATCAACGGACAAATGGATCAAGAAGATGTGGTTTATCTATACCATGGAATACTACATGGCAATGAGAAAGAATGAAATCTGGCCATGTGTAGCAACATGGATGGACCTTGAGGGTGTTATGCTGAGCGAAATAAGTCAGGCAGAGAAGGACAAATATCACGTTTGCATGTATAGGAGGATTAGGAGGAACTTAACAGAGGACCAAGGGGGAGAAGAAGGGCGGAAATGGTGGGGGAAAGGGAGAGAGGCAAACCATGAGAGACTCTTGAATGCTGACAAACTGAGGACTGATGGATGTGGGGGGGAAGGGGGATGGGCATGGAGGAGGGCACTTGTGGGGATGAGCACTGAGTGTTATGTGGAAACTAATTTGACAATAAACTATTTGTAAAAAAAAAAAAATCATGAAGATGGTAAATTCTATGTTATGTGAATGTCACCACAATTTAAAAAAGGGTAAGGGGTGCCTGTGGCTCAGTCGGTTAAGCGTCCAACTGTTGTTTTCGGCTCAGGTCATGCTTTCAGGGTTTGTGACTTTGAGCCCCAAGTCGGGCTTTGTGCTGCCAGGATGAAGCCTGCTTGGGATTCTCTCTCTCCCCCTTTCTCTGTCCCTCCCCCACTCATTCTCTCTCTCTCTCAAAGTAAATAAATTTAAAAGAGAGGAGCCAATATATATAGACTGATCCAGTTTATGTATTAAAGAGGAAATGTTTTTAAGATTTTAGTTTTTATCATTTTATTATATTTTTAAATTTTTTAATGTTTATTTTTGAGAGACAGAGAGCAAGACAGGGCGTGAGCAGGGGAAGAGCAGAGAGAGAGGGAGACACAGTATCTGAAGCAGGCTCCAGGCTCCGAGCTGTCAAGCACAGAGCCCGACGTGAGGGACGTGAGGGACATGAGGCTCGAACTCATGAACTGTGAGAGCATAACTCAACCGAAGTCACTTAACCAACTGAGCTGCCCAGACACCTTGTTAAGATTTTATTTTTAAGTAAACTCTACACTCAGCATGGGGCTCGAAACCACAACCCTGAGATCAAGAGTAGCACATTCCATCGACTTAGCTGGCCAGGTGCCCTTAAAAAGGAAATATTTTTAGAGAAATAGTTAACATGCTAAATGTTGTATTATATATACTTTACTACCAACATCACCACCACAACAAAAGAATCTATGCCAAGACTGAGCAGGTTTAGTATCTTTATAAATGTTCTGGAGCGAGGGAAAGTTATAAGATGTACCTGCACGTAGCAGATGAACTAGATGTATTCTTCTGGGTACAGTAGAAAAAAAAAACTAACAGGCTTTGACAGTAGGAGGCACCAGAGCAATGGCCCTCAATCCTGGATTGATGATGGATCTGCCTGGGGAAACTTTTAAGGATATCTGTGTCTGGACCCCAGCTCCTCCCCTCCCCAGAATCTGACTTTGTTACCCTGGGGCGGGGCCTGGGGATGTGGTGTTTTTTCTAAAAGCTCCCTGGTGATTCTCATCTACAGCCAGGGTGAACTGCATACAAGTTTCAGGCTGAAAAATCTCAGCCTCCCTGGGATTGAGTGTAGGCTCTGCCATTTGCCAGATGTGCAATGATCAAGTTACTTTTTCTCAATATTTCTTAATATTTTATTTCTCAATACGCTCCGTATCTTGATCCTCAACATTCTCATCTTCAAAATTGGGTGATAATAATCCCTACCTCAGAGGGTTGCAGAGAAGATTAAGAAAGATACTACACATTTAGCACAGTTCTGGGGGCATTTTCTGATCTTACTAAATGTTAATTATTATTGCTATCGACTGACTTTGTATACATTGGCAGAAAAGGGGCAGATGAATTTAACATGGCATGTGCAAATATGTTTTACAAATAAACAAATCCAAACTTTGTGACTAACATCTCTGTCAAAAGCCAGGAAAGAACCCGTGTCTTTGGAATACATGCATCTGAAGTGCTTGCTTTGCTCCAAAGGCCAAGAAAACACACATCAGAAATTGGCAAGGTAGGGGGAGACTGAGTATAACTGAGCTCACACCTTTGTGTTTCTCTAAACGCCATACATCCTCCCTTCATTGATTTGTGGTGAGTTCTAATCAGCAAACCTCTGAAGGGATGTTCTGACCCTGGAGAAGGAAAGGAGATAGAACAATTGAGGGCTGCAGAAAAGACAGGCCATAAAGGTTAGAATTCGCCAGACAGGAAAAGGACTCAATGGAAATCACTAAACTCATCAATAACCAGGAGAAGGTGAACAAGGACTTACTCAACCCAAGCACTTGCTGGAGGCAAAGATGAGCTAGGAACAGTTAGAACAAATAAAGAGAATGGGTAATAAACTTGCAAAACCTATTACTCCAAGATGTAGCACATGAGAGAAATATAAATGAATTCACAAAGGATCTGGACAAATTAATGTCAGATGTAAATGGATGCCCAGGGGAGCTGACATATGCCCACCTTGAAGGTTGACGCGGGGGAAGGCAACGAGCTTGTCCTTTCCAACAATGGCTGGAGAGACCGTGGTCTGACCAGGACATATTTTCCAATTTTCTTAGTCTCCCTATGGAGGGATTTGGGAAAGGATCAAGAATGAATATGAATGTGCTCTGTTCAGGGACAGTGATAAAACTGGTTTGGCTAGAGTAAAGGGGCCATGTTACTTTGCTTCCGCAAAGGGGGGGTGGGGTTTGTCTGGATATGCAAGACTGGGTTAGATTATGAAGGGTGCCCAGAGTGGAGCTGAGGGGCTAACATTAGTCCAAGGACCACAGAATTTTGTAGCTCTTCTAGTTTATCCCCTTCCTTTAGAGGATGAAAAACTTGAGCTCAAAGAGGTAAATTTACTTGCCCAAGGCCCCACAATGTAGTAATAGCAGAGATGAGAATCCTGGGGCTTTTCCACCATACCACATTGTGGGCTGGGTCCTTGGAAGGACTTTGGAGAAAGATCACTACTAAATCAATAACCTTTAGCAAGCATCTTATCTCCTCTGAGCCTCTGTGAAATAACATAACCCTCCCCAGACCACACTATCCTGGGGGTAAACGCGGAGACTTGGCAGAAGTCAGAAAGCTATATTTCTCAGCCTCCAGCCCCATCGGCTTGTGGGAATTGGGGAATTCCCCACATTCTTCCCAGTTCGTTCTTGCACACTCCAGCAAAGAGCTCAGTCAAGTCCTGAGCTCAAGACATATTAGCTGCTCTTGCTTTATCCCTCCTCCTTGTTTTTGTTGTTTGGGTTAATGTGCCATCAGAGAGCCTTCCTGATGTCCAACAGTATCTCCAAGTCCTGTCCTGATGTTTGTGTACAGGACATTGTCACACAGAGTGCAGGAAGCACTGGTTTTCCTTTCACTGTCCTTTTTTTTTTTTTTTTTTTTATTGTTTCTCAAAAACAGAACCAAAGTAATTTCTGGTGTTTGATCACTTTGTAGTGTAGCTGTCATTCCTTAGGATTCGGGTCTGGGTAACAGGACAGTCTGAGTGGTTCACTCCCTGCTGTGCTCAGAATTCACCCTCCCCTCCAAAACTGGCTCATCGCCCTTCAATTTCTCACAATTGTGTCCCCGGTGCCCAGCACACTGTAGGGGCTCAACAAATATTTGTTGAATGAATTAGTGTGCAAATTTCTCTTCCAGTGGATTCTCTCTTCAAACTTAGAAAATTAATGTTTTTCCCAGGAGGTTCAAACCAGCCCCTGCATACTTGCTCACCTCATTTCTCTCTTCAGACTCCAGATGGGCTTGTCTGAACCTCAGAGTAAATAAAGCTTAGGCTTCAGCTAGGACCCTATAAATCTAGGGTGCATGCAATGAGATAATGTAGATAAACGTGTCCTGCATAGAGCCTGGGATATCATAGATAACTCAACATTGTTATTCCTTTTCTTTCTTTTGCCTAACTAGGATCACTGACTCATAAGGGGGAAAACATCAAAGGCTTCACACAAAGAAATTGATTCAAAATGAAAGCAATTTGGAGTCAGGAAAATTATGGTACATCCACATATGGCATAATGTGGGTAGTTCTACTCACCGAAACTTAAAAGAGCTACATGGATTTTATTTATTACAATTTTACTTTAGACCTTCATCTATTTCCAAAGGAGAGTGAAGGCAAGTGAAACAGTTGGAAAACAAACACTTCTGTATAAGAAAAGGAGGAAAAGAAGTATGAATGTATTGACCAGTTGCATAAATTTATGTGATAAGAGAATGGAGAGAGGGAAAAGTGAAGCTGTGGACAGAGTGATACGTGCCAGTTGCAGGGCCTGATGGCTGGCGGGGGGGGGGTAGAGATTATTGTCAGTGGATGAACACATCACAGGGGAGTGTGTTTGGGGGCCAACACTGCAGAGGTACCTCTGTGGGAGCTCCTGGGCGAAGGGGAAGTGCTCAGTGTTTCTTCAGTCAATCTAAGAATAAAATGTAAAACTAGTTAAAAGGCAACAAAAGAGGTACGTTGGTAGATTTTTTAAAATTTTTAGTGTTTACTTATTTAAAAAATTTTTTAAATTTCTTTAACTTTTTTTAAAATTTATTTTTGAGAGACAGAGAAAGACAGAACATTAATGTGGGAGGAGCAGAGAGAGAGGGAGAGATAGAACCTGAAGCAGGCTCAAGGTTCTGAGCTGTCAGCACAGAGCCCAATGTGGGGCTTGAACTGTTTATTTATTTTTGAGACTGAGAGAGAGAGAGGCTGAGAGAGAGTGAGACAGAGGATCCAAAGCGGGCTCCGCACTGACAGGCTGACAGCAGAGAGCCTGAGGCGGGGCTGAAGTTCACAAACCGTGAGATCATGACCTGAGCTGAAGTTGAATGCTTAACTGACTGAGCTGAGCACACAGGTGCCCTGATTGTGGGTAGATTTGAACTTAGAGATGAAAAATAGTATTGCTTTGAGGGAGACAATTTGTCCCAATGCAACAGAATGATATTTGAGATGTTAGCCACTGTGTTCTCTTTTTCCTCTTTTTAAAAACTTATTTATTTATACTGAAAGAGAGAGAGAAAGAGAGCAGGGAGGAGCAGAGAGAGAGAGGGAGAGAAAAAATCCCAAGCAGGCTCTGCACTGTCAGCTCAGAGCCCGACGTGGGGCTCAAACTCATGTGAGATCATGACCTGAGTGGGAACCAAGAGTTGGAGGCTTAGCCAACTGAGTCACCCAGGTGTCCTTCTTTCCTCTTCTCCATCTCATTCTGGCCTCGAGGCAAGACAAAGTCCCCTGGATTTTCTAGACCTTGAGTGGCATGAGAGGGCACATCTAGTTCCTGTGAGTGGGGCAAAAGAGTTCATTGAGGGAGCGCCAGAGATCACTGCAGGGAAAGCTGGAGCCCTAGGGGTGTAGGGGGAGTCTCAGGATGAGGAGACAGGCATCAGAGGGATGTGGTCTGGACAGTCCCCACAGTGAAGCTGATGAGAATGTGACCACAAATCAGGGATCTGCAGCACTAGGACAGTGCAATCTCCCTTCAAAGGAGGACCAAATATTATCCCAGCCAAGCCTGACTATCAGGGCTTTGGGGGGCTGAAGACTGATGCCACTATCTGCCTCACAACCCCACTGCAAAATCCATCTTCTTCCAGGAACTCAATACCATCCCCAAGGGGAGAGGGGAAATCATCTTGAACTGGCTAAGTTTTAAATAAATAATGGCTAAGAAATACTAAATTGTATTGAGTTTACTTGAAAGTGACTAGAATACATTTCTTGCATCAAGCAGAATGGGAGCTCGAGGTCAGAAATTAACCTGAGTTATAAGAAAACGAAGTTACACATTTGCACACCCTAACCTATGGATGTGAAATTTGTACCTGCTCTTCTGGTTTTTATTGTCACTGTTGCTATAGTAACGCTTCAATTAACCAGAGAGCAGCCTTTCAGGCTTTAAACTTCAGGCATAGCCCCAAAGTGGAGATTAAAGCTATTCTAATGACAAATGTCCCTGGATGTGGAGTGACAACAAAATGATAAAAGTAGGAAAGGTGTAAAGAGCTCAGACGAAGATGGCTGATTTGTACGCCAGAAGCCTTCATAGTCTTGTCTCTCTTCCACTACTTCTTAGTCGTGTGACCTTGGACAAGTCATCTAACCTTTCTGAGACCGAGAACTGCAGTGGGAGAATTGTGAACGCACTTGGGAAATTGCCACGAGCTATACATGTGCAGTGTGTACTCTCCCTATTAAATGATGACCTCGGCTCATACTGGCTTGCAGTTGCCTGTATCAGCCCCTGATACAGTGCTCAGGATGGCTAAGGGCTCACTGTATGTGGGTTGGAACTGAACTGAACAGGGTAACCACAGCTCGTAAGGTCAGAATGTTCCTTGGGAAAATGAAGAATGCATGAAGAGGGATAAGGAGAGGAAGGAGAAGACAAAGAGGAAGGAGAGGAAGAAGCAGAGCAGAACGAATGGAGCAAGAAATAGTGGAAAAGTCAGGCAAGAGCACTCAAGAGCAGGACCCACTAGCTGTGTGACCTTGACCAAGTTAATTCATCATTCTGGACCTCATCTGCCAAATGGGAATGATAATAGGTCCAAGTGAGGATTACATGAGTTAGCATAAGCAAAGTAGCTGGCGTATAGTAAGAGCTCTGTTAATTATTTTGATTGTTAGATACATCCACAGGGTGTATGAAAAATGGGTCCTCAATAACCAAAGAAATACAAATGAAAACAAAATACCATTGTCATCTGTTGGCAAAGATTATTTTAAAAAATCATAATTCTTGAACCATTCACATTCTATGAACATATAAATGAAGTACAGGGGATGGCAATTGGGAGGAAAGAATTATTTTAAGAGGATCTCTTGGAGAGTGTCGTGCTGAGAAACACACACACACACGCACGCACACACACACACCCCCCCCAAGAGTGGGGTGCCAACGCCTATCCATCAACTCAAGCCTAGTGAAGGGGATCCAACAGGACCACTCAGAAAACTAGATATGTGACGCCTACAGTTGGAAGAGGGGAGTGCAGGAGCCCAGTGTCCGTTCCCATGAACCTAAATGGCAAGAGAGGTGGATGGACTGCTCAGAGGCTGAGAGCAAGAGAGTTGCAGTCAAAGACACACAGCAGGGAAGCCTCAAAAAAACACATGAAAGTGCCCATCAGAGAGTCCGTGTTAAATATTCACTGTGCTATGAGGCACACAAGGCCATTTTATGATAGTCCCAGTTCAACAGAAACTTTCTTTTCCTCCTTTCCACTCCTTCTTCCCCTGCTGTGGCCACGGAGGGATGCAAAACAGCAGGTAGTGAGAAGAAGAGAAAATAGGCTGACCACTCTCATTGCCAAAGGCAGACAGTTTGCCTGCAACTGATCCCAGTTGGAGAATGGGGGTGAAGCCTTATCTCTGAATGAAGATTAAAGCGCTAATGGCATTAACATTCAATTACTGAATTTAAGACTGTGTTTGCATCTTCGAGTGATCACAGGCTGTTTCACTATTTCAAAATGAGTAAAGTTTAGACATTCCGGGACAGAAAGTCGATTTCCTTCACTAAGCAGGATTAAAGAGACGTGGGAAGCAGAAAAAAAAGTTGTTTTATTATTACATCCTATGAATCCTGTTTACTGATGGTGTATCTGCAGCCATTGCTTTGCTGTTGCTGCGGATGGCTGTGTTTGTCTGCCAGCATCCACCTCCCTCCCCCAACAGCTCCCTGATTTCCCTGTGGGGAATGACTTCTTCCAGGCAGTGGTTTTGGTAGACATGTTAATCAAGGTGCCCCCCTCACTTCGGCTAAGAGAAGGGCACGTACCCCAGCTAAGCCAATTGGACTTTCTCTCCAGACTCTTGGACCTTGAAGGCAGGCCTGGCATGTTGGAATTACTTCTTCACCACCACTGATTAGTTCCTCTACCCAGATCTCTGGAAATTTCCCTCACGCTATGGGCCAAACTGGAGAGACACTATATGTGGTTTCAGAACATAACTGGTGATGTGACAAGTGTCTTCTGATGAGGGGGATTTCCAAGTTCCTCTAATGAAAATGTCACAGAGCACATGTCAGCTTTGGTGGACTATGGACAGTTATAAAAGGTGGCAGGCAGGTGGGTAGGTAGATAGCCAGACATACAGATAGATGTGGATCGAGTTTTTATTTCACATATCATATGGCCATCCCTCTAGCCTAGTGCTAATGGAAATAACATATGGATTTGAATGAGCAAGTATGGTTGATGGAGTCACGTATTTTCTGAAGGGCTGCTTTGGAATTTCAAAATGAGACACAAAATTAGAAGGTTATACCAAGTTAGTGAAAAGTAATCACTTCATCATGAAGCTATAGACCAATTTTGTGGCTTTTTCAAGAAACTGTTTTCAGAATACTGTCTCTCTTGAACAGTTTTATAGTGTTTCTGAAGTTGGTTTGTTTTTATGTGAGGTTTAATGATCTCTATCCCAGTAGGTGTCAGTGAATCAAATGTCCTGAGGTTTAAGCAGAATAAAATAGATTAAAATCAAGAAATGTGTGTTGAGCCCTATAGCAGACATTGTGGGTGCCCTGCCTGATAGCTGTCCCCCCTGCCGCCGCTTCTTCGCTAATAGAATAATATGTGCAATGTTCAGATGCCAGGCAGCATGTATTTCAGGGATATGTCACCCCGTCCCAGTCCAACAGGTAGTCTTAGTCGTTCAAAATAATTCTATTTATTTTGCTAGTGATTGCCGTAAAAAGGACAATTCTGTTCTTTGGCTGAATTCTGTTCAGTAGGATTTTAGTATCCATTTGCTGGGTAGAACATTTCAAGAGAGATTGCTTAGTCTTAAATAAAGGCACCAACAAGAGATTGCCCCTCTCCTGCCTCCGGGTGGTGGTGTGTGAGGATGTGATGCCTAGAGATGGTACAGCTCTCTGGTGCCTATGAGGAAAGCTAACTAATATACTTGGACAACAGAAAAGGTAGATAAAACTTAGATCACTGATAATGTTAAGTGAATTAATTCACCTGCTCTAAAACTGTCTCACCTTTAGACTTCTGTTTTTAAAAATGTTTATTTAGGGGCACCTGGGTGGCTTAGTCGGTTAAGCGTCCGACTTTCACTTAGGTCATGATCTCGCGGTTCGTGGGTTCGAGCCCCGCATCGGGCTCTGAGCTGACTGCCAGCTCAGAGCCTGGAGCTTGTTTCAGTCTGTGACTCCCTCTCTCTCTGACCCTCCCCTGCTCGCGCTGTCTCTCTCTGTCTCTCTCTCCTAGAAATAAATAAAAAAACATTAAAAAAATTTTTAAAAAAAATGTTTATTTAGTTTTGAGAGAAAGAGAGAGCCTAAGTGGGGGAGGGACAGAAAGAAAGGAGGGCAGAGGATCTAAAGCGGGCTCCACGCTGACAACACAGAGCCCGACACAGTGCTCTAACTCACGAACCGTCAGATCATGTCCTGAGCCGAAGTTGGATGCCCAACGGACTGAGCCACCCTGGTGCCCAACCTTTAGACGTCTTATTATGTGAATTAATGGTAGATCTTTTTATTTTTTTCAGTCATTTGGATTTGTTTTCTGTATTTGAAAGCCTTTTTCCTTGAACATTTTATAATCTCTTTTAAAATTTTTGCAGTTCCTGTCAGGCAAAGATATTTTTCTTAACTGGTACTAACATCCTTTTGAATCTTATATGAAAGATTACTTGAGAACCACAGAACTCCCTAGGTAAGCAAAGCTATCCTATTACTAGATTATTATAAAATGCTCCCTGAGGTTATGGTCTGATAATATTTTTACCAGCTTCCTTCTCTCCCCCGTCACCCTCCCCACTCCATGTTACTTCCCTGATCTGGTCCGTGGACCAGGGGATATGCTGAATATGAAATATTATTTCAAAACAAATGTCATGAGCAAGCTGCTTTATCATGTAGACACCATAGAGGATTTCTTCCATCTTGTGACAATATTAAAGATATGGCTTTCATATTGCTTGTGCCTGAGAGTCTGTCAAAAGTCAAACATTAAAAAGAACTTGAGGAAATCATGATCAGTGGCATATTTGGAGAAAAGTGTCACCTGATGAGAAAGAGGATGATAATATCAATGATATTTTGAATAAATTGGTGTCAAAGCACTCTTGCACAACTTCTTGGCAATGGCAAATATAATCTTCCTACACATTCAAACATAAACCTCCTACATGTGAAGGCGTTGTGGGTCCTAGTGTAGTTCACAGGGTAGGGAACAATTGATATGGTTTTCATGGCTGCCAGAGGGTTAAAAGATGTGGATGGCCACGGTGAAGGGAAAGAAGCTATCACTCCCCAAGCAATCACTGGGGAGAAAGCTGTCCTGGCCTTTGATTCGCTAATTAATTTTGCAGAAAGGCAACTTTGCAGTACATTGCCCCCAGAAGCAAGCAGGATACAACCTTCACCTAGCTTTATGAGAGAAAAGCAAATAGCCAAAAGCAAGCTGACTTCAGGGTTTTCCAAGAGAGCAATTTGCAGGGTTTTCTGGGGTCAGTGATCATTTAGCCCTATGGCCACCCTGTCTGCCACAATTACCACAGTGCAAAGTGATGGCCAGTGTTTGGGAGGCTGACGGGAGACTGCATGGCATGGGAGGAACACCCCAGGCTTGGATGCCACCTACCTGCTACCACTCCTGCCTCCAGTCTCCCCATCCCCAGCTGTATCGTCTCAGGCAAACTCTTTCTTCTTTCTCAATCTTATTTTTCCTCTTGTAAAGAACAGACAACAGGCTCACCTGTCTGAGAAGTTTATTATAAAGATTCAAGGAGATAATATGAATGTAGTGGATGCTATTGTTTTGAGGATCCATACCCACACCCTCCTCCACCTACAAGGTTTCCAGAGCGTTCATCTTATTGGTACCAGGACCACCCCCCAACCCATGCCACAGTTGACTGGTCCAAGATACACATGAACCCAACTGAAGTTTAGGAACTGAAACAACCCAGAAAGAAAGGCTAATCTCATTCTAAAACTGAGAACCAATAAACTGAAAAGAAGGTAGCATTATTCTGTAGAACAGAAAAACATGGTCAGCAATGAGAGAGAATAAGGAAGGATAAGCCCAAAGACAAGCAGAGATGAGAAAAAGGAATTTCCCCTGGGTCCCCTCTCACCCCCTATTCCCCGGGCAGGGCTCCAGCCTGGTCCCGGTCAATTCCTGCTGCTCAGATTGCAATTAGAGACCCCATAAATCCTCCAGATCATCTCCATTTTTGCCTAGCTTAGCAACAGCCATTTTCTGATAGTAGCAATGAGTCCTTCATAATACAGCATATTATACAACAGTGGGGTCTTGCTCCTTCAACAAATATGTCTCTGTGCCCACTCTGTGCCAGGCATGTCTTTAGGAGCAGAATATAGAGTTCTGGACTTCACGGAACTCACAGTTGAGTAGGGAAAGGACAACCACTCAAATAGACACATGATATACTCTTGGATCTTTTCCCTTGTGTTCTGAGGAAAAGGCTAAATTATAATACAGAAATTCATAAGATGGAGAAACTTCTTAATGGGGTTAAAGGTCAAGTCCTGGCACCTCAACAGTTAAACATCAGTCATGTGGAAAATGTACTAATCCTAACCGGTTTATCCCCTCCTGTCAGATGAGTGAGGCCTTCCGTTTCCCATCATCACCTTTATTGCTCTCTTTAAATCCTGGGGTTTCAATTTCCCTTCCCATCAGAAAGATTCTGCTTTTAACAACCCCAGACCTTTCTCCCTGTTATTCTGTAGCCCCAGGCTGGTGCATCCACATTGCATAAGAGAACCATCTCTCCCGAGCAGAGGGCTGCACAGACCCCAAGGAGCTGTGTTGTCACTGATTTATGACTCCCTGTCCTCTGCCTATTGAGGGAAATCACTTTATCAAGATGAAAAGTCAGGAGTGGGGGTGGAGCATGGTTTCCTGTTTGGCTCCATGCGCTCTCCTGCATATTCCAGAAGCACTTATATTTACAAGTCATCAGGACTGCATGTGAGTGATGTGGAGAGAAATTACCAAATATTGAACAGAGGTGTGTGATTTGCCTTACATTTATTCAGTTACGCTTTTAAGCATTTCAATACAGGATGGGGAGGGAGAGCGATTATGAATATAGAAATAAGGAGCAAAGGCATCTGGTCTGCAGACATTTTCGGGGGGACACTTTTCTGCCTCTTAGTCTCCCATTCAAGGAATCTGAACGCACTTGTGGCTCATGAGCACCATCCACACTGTCACCTCGCAGCACTGGACCGGTCTTGGGCATTCTCCAAGGTAAACCCATTGTTTCACAGATGCGAAAACTGAGGTTCTGAAGGGAGGAACGACTTGCTCAAGGTCATACGATAAAATGGGGGCAGGGACCAAAATCCAGATCCTTTGACTTCTGACCCATTGTTATTAGGACTTATGCTCTGGGTGAAGTGCTGGGTGAGGCCTGAGGTACTGGGTGTTGTTTAGTGGGTTCAGCATGGTGTGTAGTGACTTCATCATCAGGGTGTTGCCAGTCTCATACAGACATGAGAATACGCACAAGGCAGAATTTTCTTACTACTTATTTCCATCTATTTTTTATTTATTAAAAATTTTTTTTAATTTATTTTTGAGAGACAGAGAAAGACAGAGTGAGTGGGGGAGGAGCAGAGAGAGAGAGAGACACGGAATCCGAAGCAGGCTCCAGGCTCTGAGCTGTCAGCACAGAGCCCGATGTGGGACTCAGACCCATGAACCACGAGATTATGACCTGAGCCAAAGTCCTATGCTCAACGAACTGAGCCACCCAGGCTCCCCATTCACCAAAGAAGTAATGCAATCATATTATAAAATCGTGGGGAGTAGGGAAGAGAACAAATTAGTCCCATCATCCTAACATAATCTATGTTAGCATTTTTGTTCTTTTCCTTTCTGATTTTTTTCCTTCACACTTAGTTTTCCCTGCATGCAGTAGTGATTATGTTGTGCCCGAATCGCGAGTCCCCTGAGACCTCCAAGGAGCTGACACCGATGCAAATACATAAGGGTCTTTATTACAAGCTCGAGCAGGGGCTCACCCATCAACCGGCGCAGCAGCAGCAGGGTGAAGCCCCGAACAATAGCGAGCAGGGTTTTTATGGGGTAAGGGACAGGGTTATTACAGTGCACACGTTGTACATATAGCATCATCACATAAGTACCAATCATAATTGTACAGCACCCATAGTAACAGTTTTGACCATTCAGTATCTGTGAGGTGTTCGTTACTATTGGCAGGACCCAATCATGACCTTTGAGAATGCTTTGAAAATGACCAATTAAGAGGTGAGTTCAAAGGGCCCACGTGGGGTTTAGGCAAGTGGTGAGTGATTGGCTAGTTTGTACAAAGTAACTATCTATAGCCCCCAGTTCCTGACTCAGACCACAGGAATGTTACACATATATTTCTAACCTTTTTTGATTGGCTGATCTGAGGGTGGTCCCAGGGTGGCTTCAGCCTTGAGCAATCTGAGACTTTTCCTGGAACTGGGGCTACGTGCAGCCTGAGGTTGCTCTTAATGGAGGCCTTAATTTCAAAGTGGCATTACTTAGGCTCCTCGATTATAGTGTGTCTGCACAATCTTGTATCTTGTGTTTTCACTTAACTTTATGGCATAAGCATTTTCCATGTTATTGCTTTGTCTTCATAACCATTTAATGATTTTAATGATTACTTAATATTTTACCAAATAGATGTGCCACAGTTTACTTGCCCATTCCTATAACATGGACATTTCGGTTTCGCCAGTTTTCCATTAATATAAGTAATGTTGCAATGAGCATTTGTGCATATAGCATTCCACCCACCCCCATATTTATGTTATTTCTCTAGGACAGGTTCCAAAAGTGGAAATGTTAGGCCAATGATTCTAAACTCTTACTGACTTTTATGGCTCTTGATACATATTGCCAAATTGCCTGCTAAAAGTGTCTTACCAATTTACATAAACAATTTTGAAGAAGAGTCAAAAAGGTGACCAAATAAAAACCTAGCAAGGAATTCAATAAAAACCACCTCATGCATACAGCATGTATGCACGCTGGGTAAATGCATTCTGAGTTGTATGCTGTGGGATAATCCTCTCTCTCAGAGAGTTGAAAGAGAGAAGAAAGTAAAGGCCTTCTGGCTCATCATGCCGTTATTATCTGCAGGCTTCTGGACTATAGTTCTTGTGGGTTGTACAATAGACAATCACCTAAAATCTTACCAAACTGCTACTAATGGCCTGGGCTGGTCCTCAGAGATTCTGGTTCGACTGGTTAGGGGAGCTGTCAGCTCTGAGATTGTAGAAGTTGCCCAGGTGACTATAGTGAGCCAGCAGGCTCCCTGATGGACTCAGAGGCAGGCAGGGAGGCAGCACATGTCAACAGAAGCAAAGACTCTGAGTGACGTCGCAGACCTACTTCCTTCTCTGCTTCCTGTGCCCTAGGGAGGCCTCAACCCATGGGTGCCAAAAAGTCTCCCACTGCTCCTCCCATCCTGAGGCCGGATGTGTCTGCTGCATCCGGCTCCCACACCCTGATTTTAGAGGTCCAGTGATTCCAGCGATCAAGAAATACAGAAAAGCATAATGTCAGGGACAATTGTGGAGTCTCCAAACTTCCAGCCTGAGGGGCCTTAAAAGAATGGGAATGTCCAGCTTTGAGTAATTGGTAAGCATATCATAGTACATTCTCATTGTGGAGCGTCATACAGCCAATACAGAGTTTATTTGTGCTCAAACAAAAGGTTCTTCAAACTACTGAATGAAAAACGCCAGATGCAGAAGGGACGTACAGCGTGTCCTGATTTGGAGATAAAAAGAACCCACTGAATGTATAGTCATTTGTACGTGCATAGAATGTGTCTAAAGAGCTTCATGAGAAATGGACAGGAGCTGTCATCTTAGGAGGCATAGGAGGAAGAGGAGGGGAGTGGTGGCATAGGAAGAAGGAAGGGGTTTGAGCTATTCCTCCCAGGCCCTTCTCTCCTGCTTGTACTGTGTCTGAAGCATGTGTGCTTTTAATTGTATTTTTAAGAACCTACAGGCGCCCCAGAGTGCCTCAGTCCATTAAGTGTCCGACTTTGGCTCAGGTCATGATCTCACGGTTTGTTGGTTCGAGTCCCTCATTGGGCTCCGTGCTGACAGCTGGGAGCCTACTTCGGATTCTGTGTCTCCCTCTTTCTTTGTATCTCGCCCACTCACACTGTCTCTCTCTCTCTGAAAAATAAATAAAACACTTAAAAAATTAAAAAAAAAGAAACTAGAATAAGGTTTTCCAATATCAGAGGGGCAGGAAAGGGAGACAACAATAGTAATAATAGTCTTATACATTCTTCATAGCACATTACAGTTCTAAAAGTGTGACCGCTATCTCTTTTGAGATGAGTCGGGTCAGTATTTTTCCTGTTTTATAGACAAAGAAACAGAAACTCAAAGAAGTAAAGAAATAGCGAAAGAATCGGGACCAGTAAGAAGTAGGCTAGCGTTCAAGGCTCCAGACATCTAGCTTCTGACCCCAGCATTCTTTTTTCAATTCCTTACTTCAGAGCAAATTCCAGAGCGGCAGGATTCTGACGTCCCAGGAAATACTAATTTTCCTTTGCCACAGCTTTTCCTGTCCCCACCCCATACACACGGTGGAGCCCTGGGTGGCATCAAAGGGTGCCAAGGAGGTGGCTCCCAGACGAGATGGGAAGTGAAGAGCTAGGTAGCTCACCTGCCTGGACGTCAATGGCAGAGAAGAGGTCTCAGAGGCAAGCAGGACCCTCCCCTGCAGAGTCTGCTGTAATCACTCCTCTGCCTCCCAGCGTGTGGGTTGAGCTGAGGAGAGAGGCAGGAGGAGGGTGAACTGGCTGGAACTGTGTTGGGGGAGAGGAGGAAATGCCATCATCGACTATTGACAATGCAATGCCGCAGCCTGAAGCTCACTGGTAGCCCTTGCGGCAGCCAAGACCCATCAGACTTGGCAGGAAATGGTTAACTGTCAATCATCACCTGAGTGTGGGCCTGAATTCCCCCAGACCTGGGGCAGAGCCCTTCAGAGTAGGAGACAGAGAGAGAGACAGAGAGACAGAAAGAGGAGAGAGAAAGAGAGGGAGAGAGAGACAGAAAATAGCACAAACTCTGTCGGAGCCCCATAAAACACCACACCCGCAGAGAGAATCTTTTAAAGGTCATTTGTGTGCTTGGCTTCCATGCTGCATGCACCCTTTTCACCTCTACCCACTAAATCTGGAGTCCTGGGGGATGGGGAGGGGGGAATGCCTGAGGCCACGGTTCGGGGAGGGGTGGGGAGGCTTGGAATAGTTTCTCTCTCACAGCCCTCAGAAGAACCACCCTGCCCACCTCTTCACTTCAGCTTTCCACGCTCCAGAGCTGAGACAACACATTTCCGTTCTGAGCCACCCAGTTTGTGATACTCTGTTACGGCAGCCAGCCATACAAAAGTCATACACACTCCTTTTGGTGACCTGCTCCTTCCCTCTCAAGCATATGGTTCACGGAAAGTTTACTCTCTCCTGCTTCCTCCTTGTGGCTGTCACTGTAATCTGTCACTGTCACTGGTAATACTTACGGAGCCTTTCTTTGTGGTGGGCACTCTAAATGTAATCTTAATAGCAATCTGTGAGGTGGGTCCTGTTGTTATCCTATTTTACAGATAAGGAAACAGAGGAATACAGAGCTTAAGTCTCAGGCATCACACATTTTTAAATTTTTAAAAAATGATGTTTATTTATCTTTGAGAGAGAGAGAGACAGAGTGTGAGTGGGGAAGGGGCATAGAGAGGGAGACAGAACCCAAAGCAGGCTCCAGGCCCTGAGCTGTCAGCACAGAGCCCGATGTGGGGCTCAAATTCAGGAACCGTGAGATCATAATCTGAGCTGAAGTCAGAGGCTTAACCAACTGAGCCACCCAGCTGCCCCGTCACGCTGCTAATTAATAGCAGAGCCAGGTTTTAACCCAGGCAGTCTGACTCCAGAGTCTGTATTCTATCCTCTACTCGTGTCAGGCACCCCTCCCACCTGGCTCCGGAGTGACAAGACATGCCCCAAACTGGATTAATTAGAGTACACTCTAAGGATTTTCTTAAATTGGATTTTGTGGAGAAGAGCCAACCTTCTCGGGAGCCAAGATTTATCAGGTGCCATTAGTGTCCTTTAACATGTGGAAGGAGTAAGCTTACATTAGGGAAAGGAGACTCCTGGGCAGAGGTGAGAAGTGGAGAGAGGAATGACATCCAGTCCCGGTTACCCTCTGTCCAGGAGGCCTAGCCTCAGCCCTGCCCTTCCTGAAACCTGTTCATCAGAGCCACAAATTATGCTTTTGTCCACGCTAGTTATGTTGCGTGTCCATCACCTGCAAGCAGAGGATTCCTGACTCACGCACCTGCAAATTGGAAACGGGGACTGAGAGACTCCGTTCCCATTGGGGAGTGGTCTCTTGAGTGGTGGGGATAAAAATAAACCTTGTTTCCTATGAGGCACCATCCTTCTGCAAGGGGCTGAGGACCAAAAGAGCTCAGTCTGTGGGGGAGTCGAAGAAGCAGATGCCGAGAAAGGCAGAGAAGGGATGGAGAGAGAATCCTGTGGAGTCCCAAGAATTTTCCAGTTCTGAGGCTTGGCTGCATTCCTGCCCTTGGGTTCTAGGACGTCTCCCCTGTTTGGGAGTAATCAACTCCTGTTTTCAGTTTAAGCTGTCACACAATGGCTTTGCTAGGCTGCATGCAAACCGTCATAAATAATGCACGTGCAGTAGGAGCCCAATACTTCGATTATATTTGAAGCTCTTTAAGGGAGTAGGATGGGGTCTTTTCCTCAGGGATCTCTCACTTGGGGGAGAAAGGATGGAAGCAGGGAGAGCGGAGGAGAGGTGCCCGCGGAGCAGGAGTGCAGCACATGAGCTGGACCTGAGTGACTGGAGAGAGACGTGGGTGCCGAGGGAAAGGACGCGGTGGCACTCAGTAACTGAGAAGGAAAGTCAGAGAGGACAGGGAATTGGAGCCTGGTTTCCAGAAGGAAGGATGCTGCCATTAATAGAAAGAGGGAGGCAGGCGAGAAGATGAGCGGGCTTTCACATGCTGAGGAGCTCGGCTTCCAGAGACTGAGCTAACTGAAGCAACTGAACAGAAAGAAGTGTGTCCTGGCATTCGGGAGAGGGGTCGGCAGGAGAAGCAGCCCCCGGGGCACCCTCAGCTGAGAGCTGGAGCGCGGAGCAGGAGCACAGCACATGCAACGTGGGAGAAATAGAGGAAGGAGTTTCCAGGAGGCGATCTCAGTGAGCCGCATTCTAAGCTGCAGAGAGGCTGCAAAAGGACAGTTCCTAGGGGTGGGA
The DNA here is from genome assembly GCF_003009895.1 of Hyaena hyaena. Lineage (NCBI taxonomy): Eukaryota > Metazoa > Chordata > Mammalia > Carnivora > Hyaenidae > Hyaena > Hyaena hyaena. The sequence continues at coordinate 1,855,801 of NW_024080811.1, forward strand.
GACCGGGCGATTTAACTCCTGAGGGGGAGGGCATGGGAACCCCCAGGGAGCAGTGAGGCAATGATGAGTGTGGAAGACAGACGGCAAGGAGTTGGGACGGGGCGGCCTGTAAGTAGTTTACCGCCACAGCAGTCTGCATGCAACTGCTTGTACCTTCACAGGGAGGAGCGGGGCTGATTTACAGCGGCGAAGACACCTGGACAGTCTGCTTGAGGGTGAAAGGTGAAGCCTTCAGGACATGACCCGGATCTGCCGGTGAGATCATGAGAGAGCTGAGCCTGAACTATCCTGCCTGATAAAGGGGCAAGGGCAAGAGGCTGGGGCCGTGGCTGGGCGTAGAGGGAGAAGAGTTGAGGAAGTGGTACCAGCCAGTGCTCTTGGTTGCAAACAACAGAAGTGAACCCCAGCTAAGTGACACAGAAAAAGAATTTACTGGAAGGTATTTTGGTGGCTCACAGAATCCGGAAGTGCACTAGCTATTTATGCTATGTAACAAAGTGATCCCAAAAGTTAGACGCTAAAAACAACGCACACTTATTATCTTGTAGTTTGTGGGGTCAGACACCCGGGAACAGCTTCGTTGGGTGGTTCAGGTTTAGGGTCCATTAGTACATTACATCAAGATGTCGGGGGCGAGGGGCTTCAGTCATCTAAGTTTGACTAGAGCTGAAGGAGCTGCTTCCAAATTGGCTCACTCGCTTGAATGTTGGCAGGAAACCTCAATACATCATTGGCTTTTAGCAGGAGGCTCTTTTCCCTTGCATAAGGGTCTCTCCATAATGCTGCCTGAGTGTCCCTAAGGTAGCTGGCCTCTTCAAGAACGAGTGATCTAAGAAAGAGTGTAAGGAGAAAGCTGCAATGCTTTTTATGACCTAGTCTTACAAGTCACACATTGTCACTTCCACCATATTCTATCCATGAGAAGGAAGTCATAAAATCTAGCCCAATCTCAGTGGGAGGAGGATTAAGCCCCAGCTCCTGAAGAGAGGGATACCAAAGAATTTGTCGACATATTTTTAAGTGAAAACCATTCCAGGAAAGTTGGAGAACTGGAAAAACAGGCTGGAAGCTGGTATCCAGTAGCTCAGCCAGGGCGACACTAAGCAACAGCTTGTTAGCTCGTTAGCAATAGACACTGTGAGTCCTGCTGCCCAGGCACGGGTGCTCCTCTTGTAAACATTCCCTGCTTTTTTGGTAGCACTTGCTCTAAAGATAAAATCACTGGCCTAAAGAGCTGATTGGCTGAGTTGGACCATGGTACCCACACCCTGCCTGCAATATGGCCCCAGGGACTTCTGTTACATGAAGCAGGATCTTGACTCCTCTAAGATCTACATTGTGCGGATCCCCCCAAATCTCCATCCCCTTCCCCCACCAACAGAGCAATGCACATCACAGAAGGATTCGCATCACATGCACATAACAGAATCTTGTCTGATTCTTCCAAGGGCGTCCAATCGTTTAACTCTGACACTCCCGGAGTTAGCACAGACCTCATGTGTTAAGGGCCTATTCTTATAAGACTGCCCCCACTTCAGATGCAAGCCACAAATGGAGTCCCTAGATGACCCACACTTCTGCCCAGCTAAGAATAAATTTGGGGTTCCCACAATTTCTCTTGGATTTGATAACTTGCTAGAATGATACACAGAACACAGGAGAACACATCACTTGTGTTTACAGTCGTATTATAAGAGATATCACTCAGAAACGGCCAACTGAGCAAGGTACATCGTGGGGAAGTGGGGGCACACAGAGCTTCCATTCCCTCTCCAGGTGTACCACCTTCCGCACATCAACGGGTTCACCAACCCAGAGGCTTTCCAAATACTATTGTTGGAGAGTGTTTGTTATATCTCAGTCTCCAGCTCCCAATCCTTCCCTGAAAGTTAGGGTGGTGGCTGTAAATTCCCACATTCTAATCAGGTGTTGGGTCTTTTGGGTGACAGGTCCCAGCCAGAAGCTATCTAGGGGCTCCATCCTGAATCACTCTTTAGCATAAACTCAAGTATAGTCAAAAGAGGCTCTTTATGAATAACAAAATACAGTCCTGTCACCACTTGGGAAATCTCAAGGGTTTCAGAAGCTCTGTACCAGGAACCAGGAACAGAGAACAAATATATTTTGATTAAACCACAGATCCAGAGAGAGGTGAGGCAGCAACATAGTGATGGGGGTGGGGAGGAGGGCGCGGGAAGAGAAATCCCAGCCAGTGAGGAGTCCCTTGGGACAGAATGACACAGGCTTTTATTATTTATTCCATTTAGGTCATTTGCTATTTGTGGTATTCCCCATTAGCTGCATAATGCAACCCTCCTCTATAATCAGTAAAACCTTCAATAAAACTGCGGGATCCTTGTGTACGCTTGCCTCCAAGAGTCAAGGAAAAGGGGCTGCATCCTGTTTGTGTCTGTGTAGGCACAGGTAGGGAGAAACCAGCCAAAGAGATTCAAATGTGTCCCTGGAGACTGGATTTGAGTTCTTATCCCTGAGACTTCTCAGAATCCCACCCCTCCATTGTCCCCGAAACCTCAGAGGTATTTGTTAGGGAAGGTCTTGGGTTTCCCACCATAGGTGGGATGAGGTTTTGAGTCACTTAAACGTAACTATTAACAGAAGGGTGACCTCACAAGGTAGAGAATATGAGGGCATGCGGGCTTTTGACACTGGGCTTTAAATGTAAACTTGAAGTCTTCAATAATGCGAAGACCGTTGCTAAGGAAGAAAATGGTATCGTCTAAGGTCAATTCTGGATTTTAGTTTTAGCAAGCCACAGATTTTTTTTTTTTAAATGAGCTAGAGCCTGAGGCCCTGTAGTGAAGCCAGTTAGAGAGCTAAGTTCTGAAAGTAGAAAGTGAAAAACAGAGAGGTCAGGGACACAACCCTCTAGGATATTTGACCAGGACAAAGGAGTCGGGATGCAGTGTCAGGCTGCTATGGTCTCACCCAAGGTCCAGGCTTCTAAAAAGGCCTAAAAGCACAGGCTGGGAGGTGGGCGGAGGGAAGGTTGGCTGTTTCGACAAAGGCCAGCTCATCAGCCTGAGGGGCTGTGGGTTTAAGCAGCCCACAAGCTGCAGCCAGGACAGGCGGGTGGAAAGGAGGTAAGGCAGTGAGGAGAGAGGGATCAATCTCTGAGAAGACAAGCAGAAAAGTGCTCTTACCAACTTGAGGACCTGGGTTTTTTAGTGTGATATTTTCTTAATGAAATGTCAGAGGGAGAGACCCTGCAAATGAGTCTATGATGAATGTTCAGTCAACGTCCAATAATGAGTTACTAATTATTATCAATAGACAACCACACTTTTTCCAGGCCTGCCATGGAAACAAGGGGCTGACAGAGACCCTGAAGCCATCCCTCAATACCCCTGTTTTGGGAGGATACACTCTAATCCGCACCTGTGAGGATTCTTTTTTGCTCTTGACTGGTCTGTTCTCTTTGTCCAAATTAACGTTGAGAAGGTTTCCTTTCCTGTGTTGTCAAACCCTCTTGCTAATCTTCACTTTAAACATTTAATGAGCTCCTGTTCTATGCCAGACATTGGCCTGGCCATGGGGGACTAAGGTGAACATCTCTGGCCTCAAGAGATCACATCTAATGTGCATGTGTGTGCTGAGGTATGGGCGTTAGTATGGCTGACTGTAATACATTGTAAAGAAGGCTATCAAATAAGAGATAAATATGCATACAGTAGAAATGCTAGCTATATATTTTGCATATATAATCTCACTGAATCATCAGTATAGCCCTGTGAGGAAAGTACTATTATTCCCATTTTACAGAATGGGCATCTAAAATCACATGACTTCTCTAAGGTCACACAGCTCGTAAAGGACAAAGACAGGACGCAAACCCATGCCTTTCTAAGGTCACACTTCACATATATTTTTATTTTTAAATTTTTTTAATCTTTATTTTTTAGGGAGAAAGAGAGAGAGAGGTTGAGAGAGAGAGAAAGTACAAGCAGAGGAGGAACAGAGAGACAGGGAGACACAGAATCCAAAGCAGGCTCCAGGCTCCAAGCTGTCAGCACAGAGCCCAACGTGGGGCTCGAACTCATGAACTCTGAGATAATGACCTGAGCCAAAGTCAGACCCTTAACCAACTGAGCCACCCAGACACCCCCTCACATATATTTTTAAATTGTGGTAAAATATACACAACATAGAATTTACCATTTTAACCACCCTTTTAAAAAAACCTGAAAAGTCTTATTCTTTTATTTATTTTGAAAATTTCACATTTCATTTCTTTTATACTTTTGATTTAAAAACAATCATAGTAAAATATAAATATCACAAAATTTACCATCTTACCTATTTAACTATTTTTAAGTGTATGTTCTAGAGTGGTAAGTATGTTTACATTGTTGTGCAACTAACTGATCTCCAGAAAACTTCTCACCTTATAAAACTGAAACTCTTTACCTATTGAACTGCCCAGTTCCCCCTCCCCCCAACCCCCTGACAATTACCATTCTACTTTCTGTTTCTAAAAATTTGACTGCTCTGGGTACCTCATGTAAAGGGACTCACTGGTTTATTTCACTTAGCATAATGTCCTCAAGGTTCATCCACGTTGTTGCACATTTAATTTTCTTCCTTTTTAAAGGTTGAGTCATACTCCATTGTATGTACAGTTGAGTCTTGAACAACACAGGGGTTCAAGGCACTTCTGCATGGTCAAAAGTCCACATTTTATTACTAACTAACGACTGTTGACCGGAAGCCTTACTGGTAACATAGTCACTTAACACATTTCGTATATGTACTATACACTGTATTCTTACAATAAAGTAAGCTAGAGAAAAGAAAATGTTATTAAGAAAATCATAGGGAAAAGAAACACATTTTTAGTACTGTACTGTGAGTAGACCCTCGGAGTTCAAACCTGTGTTGTTCAAGGATCAACTCATTGGACCACATTTTGTTTATCCACTGATCTGTTGTGGACACTTGGATTGCTTCCACCTGGCTATTGTACTGCTATGACCAGGAATGTATCAGTATCTCTTTGAGACCCTACTTTCAATTCTTTGGGGTGTATACCCAGAAGTGGAGTTGCTGGATTATATAATTCTATTTTTAATTTTTGAGAAATCACCATACTATAATATAGCTGCTGCAACATTTTATATTCCCACCAAGAGTAGGATTCCAAATTCTCCACATCCTTGCCAACACCTATTATTTACTGTTGTTTTTTTTAATCATAGCCATCCTAATGGGTGGGAGGAGGTAGCTCACTGTGATTTTGATTTGCCTTTCCCTAATGATTAGTAATGTTGAGCATGTTTTCATGTGCTTGTTGGCCATTTGTATATCTTTTTTTTTGGAGAACTGTCTATTCAAGTTCTTGGCTTATTTAAGGAATTTTTTTAATGTTTATTTATTTTTGACCCCCCCCCCTCCCACACACACACCACGAGCAAGGGAGGGGTGGGGAGAGAGGGAGACACAGAATCTGAAGCAGGCTCCAGGCTCTGAGCTGTCAGCACAGAGCCAGAAGTGGGGTTCAGATCGTGAGACCATGATCTGAGCCAAAGTTGGCTGCCCAATCAAATGAGCCACCCAGACGCCCCTCTTTGCTTAGTTTTGAATTGTTTTCTTTGTTGTTGTTGTTACTGAGTTGTAGGAGTTCTTTAAATATCCTGGATATTTACTCCTCTCAAAAGAAACATCCAGAAAGCTTTACTTGGTATGAATATTTCATTGAACAAGAAAAAAACTGCTCAAAAACAGGGAGGCTTCAAGCCCAAAGTGGTTAGAAGCTTGTTTTCAGCATTCACAGCTTGGTTCATAAAGCATGAATGAGGGAACACCTTATTTTCTATCCTGACTGATTACTAGAATCTTACATTTCTTTTCATTGCATAAGCTTGCTTGTTTGTGGGTTTCTGGCTGGCTCAGTCTGGAGAGCATGAGACTCTTGACCTTGGAATTATGGGTTTGAGCCCCCAAGTTGGGTATAGAGATTACTTAAAAATAAAATTGTAAAGTAAATAAATAAATAAAAAGTTTGCTTGTTTGTATCTGATTGGCCAGGAAGCTATAAGATCATATGATCTGAAGAAAGCTTAAGTTTTAAGGTTGGAGTCAGTATTATGGGAAAATCAGGCAGTGTTAATTAAGTTTTGGTTTATGTGACTCTGTTGGGTCTAGGGGTATATTCAAACTGTGGCCTCTGTTTTGGTTTTCCTTTAATGCCTCTTATCGAATACATGATTTGTGGGCATTTTCTCCCATTCTGTAGCTGCCTTTTCACTCTGTGAATTATGTCCTTTGATGCAGAATTAAAGTTTTAAATTTTGATGTAGTCCAATTTATCTATTTTTACTTTCGTTGCTTGTGCTTTTGGTTTCATATTTAAGAAATCATTGCCAAATCCAATGTCATGAAGTTTTCCCCATATGTTTTCTTCTAAGCGTTTTATAGTTTTAGTTATTACATGTAGGTCCCTGATCCATTTTGAGTTAATTTTCGTATATGGTGTGAGTGAGGCTCCAGCTTTGTACTTTTGCATATGGACATCCAGTTTTCTCAATACCATTTGTTGAAAAGACTATCCTCCATTTTTAACTGTTTTTAAGTGTTCAGTTCAGCCATATTAAGCACATTCGCACTACAGGGCAAACATTATCACTCTCTGTCTCCAGGACTTGTTCATCATCCAACTGAAATTCTGTACCCATTAAACAAAAACTCCTCATTCCCCTCTCCCCTCAGCCCCTGGAAATTACAGTTCTACTGTTTTTGTCTATGAATCTGTCATAGTCCATGCTCTTAAGGACCCCATTTCACATGGGAAACTATAGGATCACAGAGAAGGGACATTTAGGCCCAGACTTGGTGAGGGTGGGGGGAGATTGGTGGGAGACTGTTGAGTTTCTTCAGAGCAGGGGATGCCCAACCTGGGTGGTACCAGCTGAGTAGGGGAGTGTGGGTAGAGCGACATACCAGCAAGTGTGATGAGCAGAGGCAAAGGCTCGTGAACAGCACCCGGGAAACCAGGTCAATAAGAATCTTCATGTTCAATCTCTCTTTGGTGGGAATAGCTGCTTACCCAGATGTAGGGATCACTGAATGGTTTCCCAGCTATGTCTTCTTCAGAATCTCTCCCCCGCTTTTCACCTTCCCTTCTCAGAGCTGACTTTTCTTTCCCTCCATCTTGTTTGTCCTCTTTTTAAATTGTAGACTTAATGAAATCTAACATATGTACAGCGTAATCCATGAAAGTGTGTGATGAATTTCCACAGGGTCAGCATACTCAGGTGCCCTGTACTCGGTCGCAGAACCCAGCACTCCAAGAGATTCCTTCCAGGGATTCCCCACATCCTTCCCTGCCCTTTCTGTACCTTATATGAGTGACATTATACAGAATATACTGTTTGTGTCTGGCTTTTTGGGCCCAACATTCCTCCTATTTTGTTCTGCCATGCTCATCCTCACTTGAGTGTCATTGTGCTAGCCCTCATCCCAGTCAAGATGATGGAGAAGAACTGGCTACACAAATATAAGGTGGTGTCACCATTCACAATAAACCGCAGGACAAGAAGTTTCTCCAGCCTGGTCCCGCGGGGCTGCTGCTGGAAAACGGATGGTTCCCATTGAGGGCTGTAATGCAGGAGGGACAGCGCTAGCCCTGTGCTGGTCTCCTAATATTTCAAGGAGAGCAGAGCTTAGAACTGTTAAACATTCCCAGAAGGGCCATAAATCTCACTTTAGTTAGTTTCAATTGCAGAATTAAATGGCTTGTTTTCTTGGCAATTTTTATTTTTCCCTCTCAGTCCCTTGCCTCTGGTTCTCTGGCTCACAGCCTCATGACTTCCTTCCTTCCTTCCTTCCTCTCCTGGGCTCTTTCCCTTTTTGGCAGTTACATTGCTGCAGAGTTCGGCCCTCCTCCCAATCCAGGAGCTTTTAGACAGCCTTGGACTCTGGAGGTATAAGACTTATAATGGATAATGAAGATTAGCAGATTCACCCCACCCTTCATTTTTTTTTTTGACTTTCAAAAAATTGAGCCTGATTTAAATAAAGTGTACAAATCTTAGAATATAGCTCCAATAATTCAGCTCAATTAGTAAGTTAGTTTTTATATATGTCGACTATTATGTAACTATAATCAAGATACAGAACATTTCTAGCACCTAGAAAGTTTGCTTATGGTTTTTCCCAGTTGATCTCTCCCCCTCCCCCTCCCCCTCTGCCCACACTCCACATTGATAATTCCTATTTTTCTTTTATCATGACAGATCACACTTGCCCATTCTTGAACTTCTAATAAACAGAATCATATAGTATGTCCTTTTTGTCTGGCTACTTTCACTCAACATCATGGTTTTGAGATTCATCCATGTTGTATATCCATAGCTTGTTCTTTTTTATTGCAGAATATGCTATCATTTAAGTATCTATTTTTCAAGGAAATTTGGACTGTTTCCTGTTTGAGCTCCTGTATTAGTTTGTTAGAGTTGCATAACAAAGTATCACAGACAGGATGGCTTAAACAACAAATTTTCATTCTCACAATTCTGGAGGCTAGAAGTAGAGGATTGAGGTGTTAGCTGGGCAGGCTTCTTTGTTGGAGTGGGAGAAGAATATTCATTTATTTTTTTAAAAAATTTTAAGAGAGGGAGAGCATGAGTGAGAGAGAGAAGCAGATGGAGAGGAAGAGAGGTAGAGAGAGAGAGAGAGAGCGAGAGAGAGCGAGAGAGGGAACGAGCTGTAAGCAGATTCCATGCTCAGCCTGGAGCCTGATGCAGGGCTCAATCCCATGACCCTGGGGTGATGACCTGAGTTGAATTCAAGAGTTGGATGTTCAACTGACTGACCCACCCAGGCACCCCCGTGTGTGTGTGTGTGTGTGTGTGTGTGTGTGTGTGTGTGTGTATTAGAGACACAAGAGTAGGGTAGAGGGGCAGAGGGAAAGAGACAATCCTAAGAAGGATCCATGCTCAGTGTGAAGCCCAATGTGGAGCTTGATCTGGACACTCAACCGCCCTTATTTATGATTTTATTGAAGTATAGTTGACATACGTTATGTTAGTTTCCAGTGATTCTATACTAAACATTATGCACTGCTCACCATGATAAGTGTAGTTACCATCTGTCACCATATAAAGTCATCACAATATTATTGACTATATTTCCTGTGCTGTACTGTTCATCATCAAGTCTTATTTTATAGCTGAAAGTTTGTGTATCTTAATCCCTTTCACCTATTTTGCCTGTATTTACTATGCTGTACTTTTTTCCCCTGTGACTTATCTGTTTTATAACTGGAAGTTTGTACTTCTGAATCCCCTTCATCTATTTTACCTCCTCTTCCCTCTGGCAACCACTGGTTTGTTCTCGGTATTTATGTTCTATGTATTTATGTTTTTGTTTGTTTTGTTTTCAAATTCCACATATAAGTGAAATCACGCGGTATTTGTCTTTTTTGTCTGACTTATTTCATTTAACGTAATACTCTCTAATTCCATTCATGTTGCCACAAATGGCAAAATCTTATTCTTTTCTATGGCTGAGTAATATTCCATTAGATACTTTGTGTGTGTGTGTGTGTACACATTTTCTTTATCTATTCATCTATCAATGGGCATTTAGATTGCTTCCATACCTTGGCTATTGTAAATAATTCTGCACTAAACATAGGGGCACATATATCTTCTCAAATTAGTGACTGTTTTCTTTGGGTAAATACGTAGGAACAGAAATACTAGATTGTGTGGTAGTTCTATTTTTAATTTTTTGAGGACCCTCCATACTGTTTTCCACAGTGGATGCACCAATTTATATTCCCACCAACAATGCATGAGTGTTCCCTTTTCTCCACAGGGCTAGTTTCTCCTGAGGATTTCTCTCCTTGGTTTGTAGACGGCTGTCTATCTCTGTGTCTTCATATCTTCATATAGACTTCCCTTCTGTGTGTAGCTTTTTTTTTTTTAGGTTTTTAATGTTTATTTTATTTTGGGGAGAGAGAAAGAAAGAGAGAGAGACCTCGCACAGGCAGAGGAGGGACAGAGAGAGAGGGAGACACAGGATTCAAAGCAGGCTCCAGGATCTGAGCTGTCAGAACAGAGCCCGATGTGGGGCTTGAACTGACTGTGAGATCATGACCTGAGCTGAAGTGGGTACTTAACCAACTGAGCCACCCAGGCTCCCTGTGTGTAGGTCTTAATGTCCCTTTTTTATAAGGGTACCAGTCATAGTGGATAAGGGACAACTCAATGACCTCATTTAACCTTAATTACTTCTTTAAAGTCCTTCCCTCCAAATAGTCACATTCTAAGGTACTGGGGGTTAAGACTCTCAATATATGAACTTTGGGGGACACAATTTAGCTCACAACAGGTACTATGAATAAAATCATTATGAGGCGCCTGGGTGGCTCAGTCGGTAAAATGTCCGACTTCAGCTCAGATCATGATCTCCCAGTTCATGGGTTTGGGCCCACGTCAGGCTCTGTGCTGACCACTCAGAGCCTGGAGTCTGCTTCAGATTCTGTGTCTCCCTCTCTCTCTGCCCCTCCCCTGCTTTCGCTCTGTCTCTCTCTCTCAAAAATAAATAAACATAAAATTTAAAAAAACCTTATGAACATCTTTCTACATACTTTGTACATGTACTGTTTCCCAAAGTAGAACCAGTGTTCACTCCCATCAGCAATGTATGAGAGTACAGTTGTTCTAACATCCTCACCAGCTGCTTCATCTTACAGATGAGAACTAGAGACCTATGGAGCTGAAAGGCCCACTTTCCCACATACAGATCACGAGCTTAACGTTGCAGAGCAGATCATGCAGAGGATGCCCTGTCCCCAACCTGCCTCAGGAACTTCTGAAAGTCCCCAACATATCACTTCATTTAATCATTAAGTCTTTCATCAAGAAGAACTCCAAGAACTACCAGAGGCTCAGGTCCTGTGTTAGGTTTGAACTTAGCTGGCAAACAAGAGGGATGTGAAACTTAGATCTCAGTTGTAGCAACAGACAAGGAACACACAAACTAAGTTAAGTACTTGCAGATTGTGGTGAGTGCCTGCCAGCAAAGAACAAACAGAAGCTGAGCTAGAGAATAAGGGGCTTGGGAGTGGGGAGGGTAAAATCTCCTATAAATGGGGAGACCCACGAAGGATTGGAAGGAGACAATCAGACCAAGGACCGGGGAAAGTGTTGAGGCAGAGGGAATAAGAAGAGTATGGGCCCTGAAGTGGGAATAGCTCTCAAGGGTTGGAGAAGGAAAATGATGATCTGTGTAACTGGTGCCAAGTGGACAAGGGAGGAGATGAGGTCTAGAGGGCTGGGACCAGACCACACTGGGTTTATGGGTCCTGAGGAGTCTGAATTTCATTCGAAGGGCAATGAGAAGCTACTAGAGGGTCAGGCAAGTGACAGGCAAGATCCAACTGACATTAACAAATGCATTGTAGAGGGTATGAAGGAAAATGCATCAGGAGATTTTACCCTTGCTTAGGTGAGACTTGTGAGGGTCTCAGTGACTTAGACTCAGAAGGTGGCAGAAGAGATAGATTGTGAGTTCTACAGAACATTTGTCCAACCTCACCGCTGTATATCTTGAACCTCAGGATGTAGTAGGTGTTCAATAAACATTAAACATTTTTTTAAATTTTAAAATGTTAATGTTTATTTATATTTGAGGGAGAAAGAGAAAGAGAGACACAGACAGACAAAACACAAGTGGGGAAGGGGCAGAGAGAGGCGGAGACAGAAACCGAAGCAGGCTCCAGGCTGAGCTGTCAGCACAGAGCCCAACATGGGGCTCAAACTCATGAGATGTGAGATCATGACCTGAGCTGGAGCTGGACACCCAACTGACTGAATCACCTAGGCGCCCCTAAATACTTTTGAATGAATAACTGCATGCAAGAATGTTTTAGCACATGAAATGAGTTCGATAAAGTTTCTTAAACATTTTTTATTGAGGTAAAATTCACATTACCATAAAAGCAACTATTTTAAAATGGGCAATTCAGTGGCATTTAGTACGTTCATAATGTGCAGCCATTACCTCCTTCCAAAATATTTTCATCACCCCCAAAGGAGATCCTATACCCACTGACCATTCATTCCACAAACCCTCTTGCCCACTAGTCCCAGACAACCAGTAATATACTTTCTGTTCCTATGGAGTTACCTATTTCTGGATATTTCATATATATGTAATAATACAATATGCAATCATTTGAGTCTGGCTTCTTTATTTGCATAATATTTCCATAGATATTTTCCAGGTGCATCTGCATTATAGCATGTATCAGTACTTCCTCCCTTTCTATGGCTGCATAATATTCCACTGTATGGATGTACTATATATATATTTTTAAAATAATGTATTAGCTAACATACAGTGTATACAGTGTAGTCTTCGCTTTGGGGGTAGATTCACATGATTCACCACTTATATACAACACCTGGTGCTCATCCCAACAGGTGTGCTCCTCAATGTCCATCTCCCATTTTCCCCGCCACCCCAAGCCCCTACCCTCATCAATTCTCAGTTTGTTTTCTGTATTTAGGTTTCTTATGGTTTGCCTCCCTCTCTGTTTTTACTTATTTTTCCTTCCCTTCCCCTATGGTCTTCTGTTAAGTTTCTCAAATTCCACATATGAGTGAAAACATGTAATATCTGTCTTTTTCTGACTGACTTATTTCACTTTGTGTGATACCCTCCAGTTCCAGCTTGCAAATGGCCAAATTTTTATTCTTTTTCTTTGCTGAGTAGTATTCCATTCTCTCTCAGTCTCTCTCTCTACATATATGTGTATACACACACACACACACACACACACACACACACATATACCACATATTCTTTACCCATTTATCAGTTGATGGACATTTGGGCTCTTTGCATAATTTGGCTATTGTTGATAGTGCTGCTATAAACATTGGGGTTCATGGGGGCCCTGAGAATCAGCACTCCTGTATCTTCTGGATAAATTCCTAGTAGTGCTATCCCTGGGTCATGGGGTAATTCTATTTTTAATTTTTTGAGGAACCTCCTCATTGTTTTTCAGAGTGGCTGCACCAGTTTGCATTCCCAACAACAGTATAAGAAGGTTCCTCTTTCTCCACATCCTGGCCCACATCTGTTGTTTCCTGAGTTGTTAATTTCAGCCACTCTGACTGATATGAGGTGGTATCTCAATGTAGTTTTGATATATATTTTCTTGATGACTAGCAATGTTGAGCATTTTTTTCATGTGTCTGTTAGCCATCTGGATGTCTTCTTTGGAAAAGTGTCTATTCACGTCTTCTGCCCATTTCTTCTTGTACTGTATTTTTTTAACCGTTAATCCCTCAGGGGAGACTTGCATTGTTCCCAACTTTTGCTATTGTGAATAAAAGTGCTAGGTCCATTTGTGTACAAATGTGTTTTAGTACATATTTTCAACTCTTTTAGGTATATGCCTAGAAGTGGAATTGCTAATTCATATAGTAATCTATGTTTAACTTTTTTTTAAAGTTTATTTATTTTGAGAAAGAAAGACAGAGAGTGCAGGAGGAGCAGAGAGAGAGAGAGAGAGAGAGAGAGAGAATCCAAACAGGATCCATACTGTCAGCATAGAGTCCAATGTGGGGCTCTAATCCACAAACCTTGAGATCATGACCAGAGCGGAAAACAAGAGTCAGATGTAACTTCTCCAATAGATCAATAAAGTTTTTCCGAATGCACAAAAGACAATGTAGGTGGGAGCCTGGGAGGTAGGGAATGAGGGCTTTTCCTACCCTTCACAAACAGTGCTGGCCTTTTGCAAACTGTGGTCTGGGTCAAATCACTTAAATTCTCTGGGTTGTCTCTTCATTCTCAAAGTAGGGAAAATAAAACTTATCTCTGTAAGCTGAATGAGATCTTGTATCTGAAACTCCAGGCACAGAGCAAGCTCTGCAAATTAACTGTCTTCCCTTACTGGCTGACCTCGCCATTTCGCACTCCACTCATGCGCCTCTGTGTCCCTAGGGCCAAATCCACGCCTGGATGCCCCCAGCCCAGCCTGGCGGCAAACTACGACTCCCAGCAAGCACCTCTTCCCGGCCGCCTCTTCCAGTCTGGTGCGCATGCATTGGCAGACGTGGCACCGGGAACTCGGAGGCGGGGAGCGGCTGGGAAGTGGCCGAGGCTGATGGACCCGGCGGAGCTGCGGGCGCGGGAGCTTGAGTGGAGAGCGGAGCCAGCCGGAGGCAGCGGCGGCGGGGGATGGCGCGAGTCGGGCCGGCATGGCTGCTGCTGCTGCTGGCAGTCTGGGTGAGGCTGTGGCGCTGGGGTCAGGGAAGGGGCGGCATGTGCTCCCCACGCTGGGGTCCGCGCTCCCTGCTCCCGGCCCTCGCGGGACGTGCGGGGAGCTGCTTCCAAGCCCCGGGGTGGGGGCATGCGTGCGGGGCAGGCGGGGACCCGGTGGCCGCCGGGGAGGCAGCGGGGAGGTCCGCATGCCCTCCCCGCGGAGCCCTCCAGGGCGCAGGAGTCCGAGGGGGCCACTCAGTGTGTGCGCCGCGGGCACAACTTTGTGGGGGTGCAAGGGGCAGCCGGCGGCGAGGGCGGGACACAGGCGGTTTGGAGGGTGCGCCGCGCCCATACTCTGGGCCCTGCACCTGTGTGAGTGCGGGATGGGAAAAGGGTGTTTTATACCTGTATTGCCGGAAGCTTTGCATTAGGGCACCTTGTTCTTGGTTTCCACCCTGAGCAGCAGAGAAAGTCCCGGTCACCACCTGGGCCCCTGCCTGCAGGCAGGGCTGGGTGGGGTCCGCGGAGGAGTACTGCTTCTACAACCAAGTGCCCTGTTTTGAACCTCAGCCACTTTCTAGCTTGTGACTTAGTCTCCTCATCCACGAAATGGGGACGGTAAAGACACCCCCTCCCCCCAAAGCCATCAGAGGGTGTCGGATGGAGGAAGTTATGTGAACTGCAAAAATCATACAGGAGTGGAGGAGGGGTGAGCCAGCATGCTGGGAGTGGTGGGCTCGCTGAGGGGAGTTTGCTACACTTGGCTGGGGCAGGGGTGGGGCGGGGGTGGCTCCAGGGCATCCCTAGAAGAGGCCAGAGCGTATGTATTTGTCCACAGTGCCCAGGGCTCTCCGGGTTTGGCCTTGGTGTTGTGGTGGGTGTGTGATGGGATAATGTGGCCTCTTTCCACATCTCTCCATAACTTCTGGTCCATCTCCCTTGTTTTGGGACAACCCTGGCTCCTGTTTTCCCCTGAAGTTCCAGGAAACTTTCTGCTGCGGGTACCCTCTCCAACCCAGATTTTTCAGTTTTTTTCTTTTGGGTGTGGCAAGGATGCTGGGCAGCAGGAGGAGAAAAACTGGGGTGTGGACTTAGTTGCTTTAAACACTTCCATCTCCCCAATATCCTGCCTTTTGGGGATCATCAGGGAGGAGTGCCCCTGTATTTTCTGGTTGTCTGGAAGTGGGTGGGAAAGGAAGCTCTCTGTTCCCCAGATCTGACCATTCTCCCTCTGGGAGAGAGGACTAGTCTGGAATGGGGCAGTGTCCCTTCACCCTGTGTCTTCTCATGGATGATCTGTTTGCATCCTGTTTTCTGAAGCCAGCTGGCCTGGGCAGGTCTCTGGGCCAGGTGGTACTGCAGGGCCGTGCAGAGGGGCCAGCTCCAGTGGGGGCCCCTATCAGCTCTTTGCATTTGAGCTGTTTTAGGGGGTCCTGCTTTCCTTTCTTCTTTTTTTTGTCTCTCAAAAAACTGAGGGCTTGGGAATCTGACTAGAAAGAAGTTTCTTTCAGCAACCATTTATTTATCAATGACATTGTTTGGCACTGGATTGGATTTTGGATGGAGAGCAAAGCACAGATTGTCCCTGCCCTCAGGTGCTGCCCAGGTTTTGGCAACGGAGCCAGTCCTCTGAGCAAATAAGACAGGGCAGTGAGCACTAATACCTGAGGTGCTGGCTGCCACCTCATTAATCTGGTGGGAAGTTCAGAGGTCGGCGTGGCTTTCCTGAGGCAGTGGGTTGTGCAGTCTGGAGGGAGTGGCGGAGGGGAGTCAGTGAGGCAGTTAAGGTCTTCTGGTGCCCTCCACCTCCAGGTGCGGAAGGGTGGGTAGGTTTGCCAGAGCACTAGAACCTGGGAATCTGCAGCGTGAAATTCACATTCTCCTTTCCCCACCCCTAGCTTGGCTCAGCAGGTGTCTGGTGCATGGCCAGTGCTGAGTGGCTGGTGGACACCAGGGTGGGCCTCTGTAAATTTAAACTGTTGGTCCATCCAATAAGGGCTTCCCAGGTCTTGGGAGTGTGTTCGGTTTCCTTGTTTGCTCAATATTTACTGAGAGCTGATATGTGCAGAGCACTGGACTGTGACCCAAGGGACATGAAACAGTGTAAAGGGATCCATAGAAATTCAGGGACTGTAATGTATACCTACAAATTTTTCATAATAGTAAAAATATAGAAATGGCTTAAATGCTCAACAATAACGGCATGGTTAAATGACTTTGGGTCCTGTCCATGCCATAGAAACTGAGGTTTATAAAGCATATTTATATTTATTAGAATGCCATGTTAACTACCAAAATATTTTATGATGCTTATGAAGAATATCTAGGGACATGGAAAAGTGCTTGATAATTAGGGGTAAATCAAGGTACAGAATGAATCCCAGAGTGGCTGAAGATAGCTTCATAAGTGGTTGAGGAATTAGCGGTGCATCAGAATGTTAACAGCGATTGTTCGGGAAGGCACGGCTGTGGGTGACTTTTGTTTATTTCTGTGTTTATGCCTTTTTCTGTTTCCCCAAGTTTTCTATACGGATGTGTATTTGTTTTTTGATAAGAAAAATTTAAGGAAAAAAGGTTCCTTTTTCCGGTCTTGCGCAAGAATACTGGGATGAGGAGTCATAGTCAACACTTGGGACAGGTTGGTTCCAGCCCCTCCCTCCCGGCTAGGTGTCTCAGCCCTTGGGCCTGGGGAGGCTGTGCTGTCCTGTCCCCACCCCTGCAGCTGATAGCCCCTTCCCCGATGCGCTTCTCAGCTCCTCCCTGCAGCTGCCCCTTCCTCAGGCCATCCGTGCTGATTTTGATGTAGTCTACATCCAGTCCTCAGAGACGTGTTGGAGCTGGAGAGGATATGAAGTCACCCAGCTTAAGTGGTTCCAATCAAGCCAAGGATTGGAGCTGGGCTGTGACAGTTTTCACAGGTCCATAGACACAGTGGAAAAGTAACAATGGTGAATCGTTTCTCCATGAATCCAGATACTTTAGTTTAAAAACTTGTCCATTTTTCTGATGTGATGTCCATATTGGAGGCAAGGGGTGGTTTTCAGTGTCCTTTAGAAAAAATTGAAGTAGTGATAGTGTATCGTGATTTTTTTTTTAAAAGAAAGTCTTTTCTAGATGAAATTTATTTATTTATTTTTAAAAAATTTTTAAATGTTTTATTTACTTCTGAGAGAGAGAGAGAGAGAGAGAGACAGAGTGAGCAGGGGAGGGGAAGAGAGAGAGGGAGACACAGAATCGGAAGCAGGCTCCAGGCTCTGAGCTGTGAGCACAGAGCCTGACGCGGGGCTCGAACCCACAAACTGTGAGATCATGACCTGAGCCGAAGTCGGACGCTTAATCGACCGAACCACCCAGACGCCCCGATGAAATTTATTTTTAAATATATATGTTATATAGTGTATTTAAAACGTCACATATTTTAAAATGTTTTAAAAGTATGTAAAATACATTTTGAGAAGTATATTTTGCCAACCTCTGAGATTCAGAAGTCTGAGAACTCCTGATATAACTCAGCTCTTTCATTTCAGAGAAGCGGGGCTTTGAGAGGGAAGGGTCTCAAGGCCACTGGGTTTGTAAAGACAGAGCTGGGATTGGTGCCAGGCTCCTGAATTATAAATCAGGTTTCTTCCTGCTCCGTCTCTGTCATCCCAGCCCCCCATCTTCCACCTGCTTCCTTCCTCCCAAGCCACCGCTAGGGCCTCTGCCCTTGACGGTGGCTTGATGCTGGCTTGACGCTCAGAACCTGGTGGGACAGTGGGCGGAGGTGCAGGAAGCAGGAGATGTTTGTCCCTGGTCTTTCCCGCAGAGCTTTTAATGTATACGTATTTAGGTTCTACACCATTATATATTTAATAGGCTTTTGTGGGCTGGCCTGGGGGCCTAATTGCCATTTATAATGCCGTTTGGAACCCAGAGTGCACTTTCCCCACAGAAATAAACACATTATAGAGGAAATTTTAAAACAGGACTGGCACTTCCATGGGAGGAATAGCCGAGTACTGTGTGGGTGGCAAACGCTGAGGGCTGTGCATTTGGGCAGGGGTGAGGCGGAGGGCCCTGAGTCACTCGAGAAGGGTCCTTATGAAGGCCGACTCCGAGCTCTGTGACAGTGGGGATCCTCCCTGTTCTGCCTCTGGTGTCCTCAGCACCTAGCCCGGGACCTGGCATTGTGGTCCTCCCCAGTCCATAGTTGGCCGGAGGAACTAGTGTTGGAAACAAAGAAAGGAAACCATCCGGGAGCGAAATACGAGCAATGAGGAATTATGGGTCAGTCTGGGGAGAGGGAATCACATTGGAAAAGTGGATTGTAAAGAATCTTAAATGCCTGGCAAAGCTTTTGGGACTTGTTTCTGTAGGTAATGGAGAGACATGATGAAAGGAACACTTTTAATAAGAAGATCATCCAGTCCACAGTGTAGGGTTGGGTTGAGATGGAAGAGATTGGATTAGTTTTCCCGAAACAACACTTTCTTCCTCTCACTTTCTTCTCTTGTATCTATAAGATAAAGTCAAGTGTGATGTAATGGACAGAACATGGGTTTTTAGCCAGCTGGACTCTCAGGAGCTGTGTGACCTTGGGCCCTGCCTCAGCTTTCTTGTTTGTCACTGGTGGTAATAATATCCATTTGCAAAGTTGAAAGCATCAGAAATAATACAGGATGTGCCCAACACAGTGCTTGGTATATGGGAGGGCTCAATAAATGGGAGCCAGGGAAGGTATCTCAAATTGGGAAGGAGAGGTGCTGGGGAAGCTCGTTAGGAGGTGAGAGGGGGTGTGAGCAGAGGCCGCAGGCTGTGAGTTGGGGGGCTTCCTGCTGAGATTCTCCCCATCACAGTTCCTCTGAGCCAGGCTCTTGACTCACTCCTTGCCTCTCCCCAGGGGGCCCTTGCAGAGCCTCTGGAGGAAGTAGAGGGGGCTGCACAGGGTCTAAAGATTTATGTTTCTCTCCCCTTTCTTCTGAAAGTGGATACTCTCTTGAGAATTATACCAACCACACTGCCTCCCTGACGGGTTTGCTCCAGCTTTGTGGTTTTGTTCTGTGGGGCTCTCGTGTCTCATTTGGTGGTGGTGGCTAAGTGACAGTGGGTCAGAGAGTGATGCATGGAGTGTAAGGAGCCTACGTTCTCATGTTACCAGGACGTCCACAGTTTCTTTGACCCCCCAGTCTCCCCTTCCTCCTTTTTTTTCACACCTAGCATCTTAGATCCCTGTGGGAGAGGGGAGAAGCAGGGGTGCCCACCCATTGCTGGGCTGCCCAGCCCACCCTGCAGTACTGGCTGGAGCCTCTGGCTACCCAGGTGATCTGTTGATGAGAGTTATCAAACACTTGGCACATTTGTAGAGGGCTTTGGAGTTTGCAAAGCATTCCCACATATTTCATTTTGGTGAAACTACTTCTAAATAATAAGCTTTGCAATCATGCGGTGGGGGGTTAAACACACTCACATGGACTGTGGGGTTAGAATAACCTTTTGGTGCCTTCTTATTCTCCAAGGTCATCGTGAGTCCCCAGTTTGATGTGTACCCAGTTCCCAGATGGCCTGATGATGACCCTATGCCTCGCTTCATTGCACTTCGCTGGGGTTGGAGTAGAGTGTCCATCTCCCGACCCCCCAAAGAATCCTACTATTTCCCTAACCCTTTGGCACGAGCAGATGTCTTTGACTCATGAGCAGATGCTTTAATCCTTGCTTTGGAAGGTATTAATGGAGATCTAGGTTGAGAGCCTTATGCTGGGGCTGAAACATAGAGGCGATCTAGTATCTGAGCTGAGAAGTGGGGTTGGCTGGAAAGTTCTGTTGTTGGGCCAAGTAGGACTGGCTAGCAAAGAACAGTGGGTTTGCTTTTGTCCAGGGGTCTGACTTTGCTAGGTCCTGGGCACAGTGTGGTACATGCTCCTATTTCTAAGGAATGTAGACCAGCATCTACATGCTACATGTGTCACAGATGTTCATTCATCCCACAGGCTTTTTAAATTTATTTTATTTAAATTTTAATTGTTTTATTTTAGAGAGCATGAGCAGGGGAGGGGCAAAGGGAGAGAGGGAGAATCTTAAGCAGGCTTCATGCTCAGCAGGGAGCCTGATGCAAGGCTCAATCTCATGACTCTAGGGTCATGACCTGAGTTGAAATCAAGAGTCAGATGCTCAACCAACTGAGCCACCCAAGTGCCCCAGTTTTCCTTTCTTTCTTTCTTTCTTTCTTTCTTTCTTTCTTTCTTTCTTTCTTTCTTTCTTTCTTTCTTTCTTTCTTTCTTTCTTTTTCTTTCTTTCTTTCTTTCTTTCTTTCTTTCTTTCTTTCTTTCCTTTCTTCAGATACTTCTTGACGGTCTTTTATGAGTCAGACATACCATGGTAAGGCACTGAGGACATAATGATAAATAAGATGGACACCATCCCCTCCTCCAGGAACTTATTATTTAATTCAGGTAGTAAAGTGCCAGGAAGAGGAACTATAAGGTGACAAGAGAATGTGTAACATGGGTCCCTAACCTAATGCAGGGAGTCAGGGAAGGCTTTTCAGGACTTTCGTAGAATAATGTTAAAGTGTATGAAACAATGCATAATATAACAAAAGAAACCAATGATATTGAAATACAGTTACCAAATCCTATACCAAATACATGACAAAATATTTATTTTTATTAATGTATCAGTTAGGAAGATCTAGTGGGTTTGATATTTTTGGTAATATTTAGTGATGAGCATAAACAGGTTTTCAAGATGTCTGCACTTACTGTAATATGAGAAAAATGTGGTTTCTGGGGGATAAGGGCTAAAAGTATGTATGATTTCTATTGGTGGCAAAGTCACAGACACTTTGTTACCTATATTCATGATAAATGTAAGGCTAAATTTCAGTTAGAGGTTAGTGAAAATAAAGATAGTATTTTTTCTCACTCAAGTTCAGAGACCCCGTGTAAAGAAGAATTATCCAGGGGCACTTGGGTGGCAAAGTCGATTAAGCGTCTGACTTTTGATTTTGGTTCAGGTCATGATCTGGCGGTCCGTGAGGTGGAGCACCATGTAGGGCTCTGTGCTGACGGCCTGGAGCCCGCTTGGGATTCTCTCCCATTCTCCCTTCCTCCTCCTGGCCCCCCCACATGTGCTCTTTCTCGTTCTCTCTCTCAAAATAAATAAGTAAATATTAATCCAGAAACGTAGAAATAAAAGATGCTTTAGTGTCTCTTTAATGTCCTATTAGAGCATTGTCTAAGAGGGCCACCTAAGGGCCATCCAGTGCTCCAGGGAATAGAACTTTGTTTATTATTCTTTAGGACCCATATTCTAAAGGTAGATAAGATGCAAATGATTTCTGCTTGGTAGAGAAGAGAGACTCAGAGGTGATTGCCATGTAGGACACTAACCAGTTTGTGATCTAATTTAGCAGTCTTACAGCAGCATTCTTTTTTTCATGAACCATACACATATTAGTTTCTTATAGCTTCTTTTTTTTTAAACCTTTTTTCCCTTATAGCCTTTTTTGATGTAGCTATTTTAGTGGGTCACTTATTAAGTGTTCAGTAACCCTGGGGCATCTGGGTGGCTCAATTGGTTGAGCATCATGATCTCATGGTTCATGAGTTCGAGCCCCGCATCAAGCTCTGTGCTATCAGCACAGTGCCTGCTTGGGATTCTCTCTCTCTTCCTCTCTCTCTGTCCCTCTCTTGCTCTTTTTCTCTCTCAAAATGAACTTAAAACAAAACAGAGTTGAGTAACCTTTCAAAATACGCTATTTGTATGAGATTTAGGTTTTTAACCTTTGAGAATTTTATGTGACCCCTGTTTAGGAACAGAGTGAGCAGGATGCGAGGGTGTAGCGCTGAGGAGAGAGGTCTGGGCTGGACATGTTAATTTAGGGGTGCTGCTCAGGAGGTGGGTGAGATCCCTGTGGAGAGTGTAGAGAGGGAAGAGAAGGTGCAACAAGGGAGCCCCGAGGAACCTCAACATGTGGAGGTTGGGGGGACAAGGGAATACAAAGAGGATAGGAAGGGTGGCTGGAGAGGTAGACGGGAGGCCAAGAGCATCCTGCTGGGGGTCAAGAGGTTGAGGCAAAGGAGAACTGGAGGCACCTGTAACGCCTCCATGTGGAAGTCATTGCGAGTCCTCACAGAGAGCCTCTGGTGGTGGGGGGTGGGGGGCAGATATGAGAGGGAAGTGACTTGGGGTCCAAAGATGGGACGGTGGCAGAGGCTTTCCTACCAGGCTGTGGATCCACCTTAAGAGGCCATGCGTACAGTTGGATTCCTGGCCTCCCCAGATCTGTGAAATGCTGTTCTTCAAGGGTAAGGCCTAGGAATCTAATTCTGAAAAGCCTATACTTAGAGCTGGTGTGCATGCTAACCAGGCAGATTTACAAGTTAACAACATTAATTCTGTGTGGTGGATAGTATTTTGCCAGCCAGGGCTGCTGCTGCTCTGGGCTGAGTGGTGGGGCCCAAGTTGTGCCCAGGTCATGATCCGTGTACCCCAGGCACAGTGTGAGGGGGCACTTGGCTCTAGTGCGCACTGCTTTGCTGTTACTGAAGGTGTGCGGGGAACTGCAGGCAAGCCGGGAGCCAGGAAAGATGGATCAGGTTGTCACTGTGGCCCTTTTCAGTTGGCTGTGCTTAATGGCTGTGTTGGAAGG
This sequence comes from Hyaena hyaena, assembly GCF_003009895.1. NCBI lineage: Eukaryota > Metazoa > Chordata > Mammalia > Carnivora > Hyaenidae > Hyaena > Hyaena hyaena. The sequence continues at coordinate 1,878,668 of NW_024080811.1, forward strand.
GAAGGCAGACTTGCCGACCTCTCCTGTCTTGTTTTGGGTGGGGAGGGCTTGAGGGGTACCACTGGGGAGCCTTCACGGTGACTCACTGTGCTCAGAAGACCTGGGCCAAGTCCTGGCTTTGCCATCTTGGGCTTTACTCGAGAGGCGTTTGTTCACTTCTGGGAGCCTCAGTGGTCATATCTCTAAAGTGGGATAAAGTGGGATAGTACGATCTCCCACACAGATTGTTTGTGACAGTTTTTCAAATATTTTTACTGCGACTCCTGCAAGCACAATTGTTCATTTTACATTATAGCCAAGTAGATATAACAGATATAAATGTTTTACTGAATGCTCAGTCTTGCTATTAGTGGTATATACTGATGTTTTCTATTTAATGTCACTTAAAAAATGTTGGTGGCAATCCACTGAATTGATTTTGTGACTCAGCTCTTGGGTTGAGTCCTAAAGGGTGGAAAACACTGGTTTAAACTTTCAGCTTTAGAGGATTGAGAGAGATAATGTGTGTAAAAGCACGGATGTACACCATGGGTCATGAGCACTTGAATTGTTATTTTCTTATCAATTAGCTGAGCTTTGAGTCAGAGTTGGATTTCCAGAGTGGGAATTTACCTGCCCTTCCTCCTTTCTGCTGCCTAATTCACTGTTCCCTCCACCAGCTCTTCCTCGTTAGCAGGCCTGACACACCAGGCTGGCAGGGGCCCAAAGCCCTCTTGGCGTTAGGAGAGGTTTTTCAAAACATTAAAAGCTTTAGGGACTTAAGTCCTGGTTAAATGCACTGCAGTTGCAATTTCAGGATAAGAAAACCTGTTTTTATAAGCTCTGGAATCAGTTGTCCTGCCCCTGAATTGCCCCTTGTTGACAGCCACATGTTGCAGGGAATATAGGGGAGGAAAACTGTACTGTGTAGACACAGGTAAGGCACAGTTTTTAACGGAAGCAAAATACAAGAAACGCAGCCAGCTTTGTATTCGGAAGAACAAATGATGAGATGTGTGTGGCTCCGGGAATCTGTGGTCTTCGTGCTCTTGCTGAGGCGCCTGTGAGACGGGGGTCTGAGTCACGGCTCTCTCACCTTCCTGCTGTGTGATGCTGAGCAAGTTTCTTAGCTCCTCTTAGTTTCAGTTTCCTTACCTATAAAATAGATGTACTACAAGTACCTGCTGCAGTCTCTTGCAAGATGATTAAATTAGGTAGGCATACGAGTTGCTCAGGTGCACACAGTAAACACTTTGTCCATGGAGCTATTATCATTATCGTGGGCTGATCCCTAGGCCCCGAATTTGGGAACTGAAGAATTCTCTCTTGGGTTCTATTCTTTGCCAAGTGCATTCCCATGTCTATCTCTTAATAATAAGCACATTTAGCTCCTTGGCTGCAGCTAGTCTGGGGTCCACATCTCAGCCAGGCCCTGTCTGTCTTACACACACACACACACACACACACACACACACACCCCTTTCAGGGATTTCTGGTGCTTGTTTTTATTTCAAAGGCTGTAGGATAGACATTGCATGTTGGGAAGTACCAGTGGTGAAATTCCCAAACTTGGTTTGAAGTTAGGTCTTCATTCCTGGTGAAGAGTGCTGTTTTGCCGTGGTGGTTGGTGACAGATGCTCAAAATTTGCCTTATTAAGGGGCATAAATTACCCATAGTTTAAAAATTAACGTTCTTTTGTATTTTTCTCTGTCTCTTGTCAAAGACCTTCTAGGTATGTGTTGCGTGTAAAGTGCTTTGCAGATTTCATATAATAGTTCCTATAAAAAACTACGCAGTGTCAGGTGAGCAAAGGAGCAGGCAGTTAGCTGGAACAGTTAGCTGGAAGTGAGGAATGGCAGATGAGCTCTTCTCTCTCCTCTTCCATGGGAAAGTACTGTGTGTGCTGGCCGGCCGGCGGAGGGTTTCAGAAGGCCTATGGAAGGGGGAGGGGGTAGACAGTATTTGGTTGTGTTCTCAGCATCTATTTTTTTTTCCTGTCTTTTTTTAGGTAAGATTTTTTTTTCTAACTAATTTCAGACTTACAGAGGAGTTGCAAGAAGAATACAAAGGATTCCCATCTGTTCTTTACCCAGATTCCACACATATTAACATTTTATCACATTCTCCCTCAATGTTTATAAAGTTCAGAGACATGATGCACCTTTGCCCCCTAAATATTTCATAAAAGGCAAGGATATTCCCTTACATAACCAGAGTACAATGATCAAAATCAGGAATGTGGCATTTGGCTCAGATCCCAGTTCAGAATGACACGTTGAATTTAATTGGCATACCTCTTCAGTCTCCTTTAATCTGGTACAGCTTCCTAGTCTTTGTCTTTTGTGACCTTGATAATTTTGAAGAATGTCCTTCAACTGGGCTTTTGATGATATTTCTGTTCAGTGCGTTATATCTGGAGGCATACGGTGTCAATTTTACCCATTCATTATTGGTGGTGCTAACTCTGGTCCCTTAGTTAAGGAGGTCTCTGCCAGGCTTCTCCTCTGTGAAGTTATATTTGCTTGTGGGGTGATGCTTTGAGATTGTGAATTATTTCCATGATGGTGGCCAAGTGGGGATAATTTTTTTTCTTTAAAGATTTAAATTGGACATACCTGTTATGGTGACTGAGAAAAACAGACAAAGGGGAAGAATGAAATCTATCTAAGGATGAAGTTTTACTTTGGTGCATTTTTTCTTCTAGTCTTTTTTTGAGCATAATTTTGTGCATAGTTGTAATCATACCATGTACATATGAACTCTGTTTTTTGAAACTTAACATTAAAACAAATATTTCTTCATTGCACAATCTTTGAAAACGTCATATAAATGGCTGTATTATTCTGTTGAATGGTTTCCTCTAAATGACCATTCCCCTGCTCTTGAATATTTAGGTTGTTTACAATTTTTGGCTCTTACGAGCAGAACCGTGTGAGTCGTCTGTCAGACCTCCTGCTAATTTCCTCAGGACAGATTCCCAAAAGTGGAATTTCCAAGTCAAGGAGCATAAACACTTTTGAGACACTTGATAAACTGTGCCAAATAGCTTTCCAAAAGAATTGTACTTTTGCCAGCACTTTGTGACATTTGGGCGCCATATTTTAAGAGATTCATTAATGATGTTCCTCAGGTTTTTTTTTTTTTTTAACTGTGACCCACCAGTCAAGATTTGTGTTGGGATTAATTTCCTCTATTTTGAATTATGAAAGCATAGATAATTATCTCCCCAAATTTTAGTAATATAGCACATCTTTTCTTTTTCAGCTCGAACACTCTGCTGCCAGCATTGGGAAAGCTCTGAGAATCATGAGCATGTCTGTGTCTAAGGTCTATCATTCAGGACAGTGAGGGATGTGAGGGCACATGTGAGGTTCACCTCCAGGGTCCTAGGAAGGAATGTGTTTACCCTCTTCAGAGTGTAGTAGGCTGATAGAGAGGCATGGGAGAAGGAGGAATTTGAGCTTTCTGATGACTGAAGCTGTAAGAGGAAATGGCAGGGCAGAGGACATGGACTTGGAAATATTTAGTTCTCTTAGCCTTGTAGGCCCACTATGTGGAGCAGCCGCAGGAGTTTTGAGTCCTTGGCTCTGGAGGGCTACCTGGAGGCCTGAGATGGCACGTGAGGAATGCTGTTTTGGGAAAACCAGCCACAGCTCAAGCCTCCTGGTCTCCTGCAGGGGTCCTCTTAGTCGTAAAGGCCTGAGGTTGCAGGGAGACTGGACAGCTGCTAACTGATTTTCCTTTCATTTGTGGGTAGTCGTCACCATGTGAGCAAGACACCTGATGAGAACAGGCATAGTGAAACTTGGGTAACTAGGAGGAGCACAGTAAACCAAATCTTTGATAGTCCCTCTGTCTCCTCCCTTACAACAATTTACCTGAAGTATAATACATGATTTAGTGCCTTAGACACTTTGAAATATCAAAGCTGGAGCAAATGTTAACATTTCTTTCTAATTTAAGCTCTTGTTCCGGTAGGGACTCAAGATGCATTTGTATATCTGCCAGAAAGCCCTGAATGATAGTACCTTACAGAGATCATGTTGTAATTCACTCATGGTGAAGCCTAGGAAGGGGTGTTCTAGGGCCAGCACATACTCCTGTGGGTCAGGGACCCAGGTACCTTTGATCTTACTACTACAGCTCTTCAACAAATCCTTTCTCCTCATTGTCTCAAGGTGGCTGCTTGAGTTCCAGCCATCTGTCTAAATTCCATCTGGCAGGAGGAGGAGGGGACTAAGAAGACCCAGATGTCTATTAGGGACAGTTCCTAACACTTCTGCTGATATTTGAGGGGCCAGAGTTTAGTTGCTCAGCCACACTTGCTGTAAGGGATATAGAGGAGTGGCTTTTAATGTGGGTGGCCACACATCCAGAGAAACTCAGCAGTTTCTGTCACAAGGTCTAATTACCTTGCAGTACTTCTCTCATGTCATGAGGATACATTTATCAAAATGTCACAATTGTGAAGGACTTCGGAAATCATTTTAAGTCCCTTCATTTTACAGAGACTTAGAGAAGAGAGAAGACTTGTCCAAGGTCACAAAACCAATAGATAAAGTCAGTATAAAACTTGGGTTTCTGGCTCTTTCCACCGAAACCTCCAGCTCTAAATTCTCAGTCAGCTTGAATTCTCTGACCTTGGGTTCAGGTCATCTGTTTTTAACATTTTTCCTGGATCCCTTTACCACCAGCTTCTTAAGAGTCTAGACTTTTAGATTCTGACATTTAAAAACTATTTTGAGCAAAATGTGGGTTACACTAAATTAAAACCGGTTTCTTCACAGCTCCCAACATAGGAAGGGTATCTGTTTTCAGGTGACAGAGCAAAAAAGGTCAAGTCCCACCTCCACCCCTTTTCCTAAATGCTAAAACTTCTGTCTTCAAATCGTTCTTAAGCAAGCTGTCTTTACATAATGGAATACCTCTGGCTTCATGATCCGCATTGAATAGTGAATCTGTAATGACAGCCAGCCTCCCCAGCTACAGAAAACAGAGAACATGAGGGTGCTGGCACGGACCCCAGAGATCTGGAGCTTTTTAAAGCAGAGGGTATAATATGGCAAGGAGTGTTACCCCTATTATTTTCCAGAAATGTACCTCTCTTTATCTCTTTAGTCTGGTGGGGCTGGTGGGTGAGGTTAAGTGAAGAGAGGAGTTTAAGTGTGCTGTGTGTTAGAGAGGGAGACAGTGAGCTGGAAAGGGGCTCAGACTCCTATACACAACTTCTGGTTAACAGCACATCTGGGCTGATTGCTCCAGGGTCCTGAGAACAGGGCACTGTAGAGGGTTATAAATCCTTTCTTGCTGTGGGATTTTGGAAGCTTGGATTTTTCCTGGCTGCTCTGAAGGGCCCTGCCTGGGAAGGAGGTGCTCTTTTTCTGCTTGGGTCCAGGGAGCTTGTGGGGTTGAGAGAAATAGACCACCTCCGTCCAAGAGCTGGGAGACCCGAGGTCCAGTCCTAGCTCTGCTGCTTACCTCCTGTGTGACCTTGGTAAGCGATTTAACCTCATTGAGCCTCAGTTTCCTCATCTGGGAGATGAGGCCAGCACCCACTTGTTAGGTTTCGTGAGGAGCAAATGGGCACAGAATCTGGAAGGAGCATTCTCCAGTACTGCGTGACCTCTCGGTCTGGGGTGCCATGCAGATGGGTGATTATTGCGGGTTTCAGATCATATCCTGAATGTTGTGTACGTGCACGCTCCTTCCTGCCTGGACGTGCTGTTTTGCCTGATTGCAGCCAGGCCCCTGGAGAGGAAGAGGTGGTTCCCATTTCACTGTTGTTCTTGCTCTGTGATTTGTCTCACTAATAGTGCTAATAAAGATAATTATGATTATTATGTACTTCTGTGTGCCAAGCATTATGTTAGGTTCTCTGTGTGCTTTCTCTCCCCTCATTTAATCCTCAGCTGTGCCCGCAAAGGAGGTATCAGTGTTATCCTTTCCACTTTACAGGTGGGGAGATGACGCTCTGGGAGGTCATGTTGTGCTAGATGATGGTGCCCGGGTTTGACCCCAGGCCTCTTTGGCTCCAGAAGCAGTGTTCTTTCTGTGCTGTCTGAGGGGTGGGGATCCCCCAAAAGGGGCAGATGAGAGTGGGCCTGTAGGCCCGCCCTGACATGGGCAGGAAGCAGTCGGGCACCTGGAGGATGAGAAGACTCCAGCTGTGGTGGAGGTGGGGTGAGGTCTTCTGCGCCCAGCAGCCTGGGGTGTTGCTGGGCCCCTGAAGACAGGCTGTGCTCCAAGTGTGGGGGGTCGGAGGTTGGAGGCCGCTGTGACTGTGATGGACGGGCATGGTGTTTTAAGAGTGGGTACATACATGGACAGGGGATGCTGGTGGGGAAGATTCCCCAGCAGCAGAAACAGAGGCAGCTGGCCCTCTCCGCAGTGTTCTGCCCTGCATGGGGGGAACGTTTCCTGGGTCTCAGCCCAGGCCGTGGGGGAAGCTTAGCCCTGATGTGAATACTGTTAAAGCTGAGGGCTGGGGAGCAGAAAGATCCAAAGCCAGTGACTTAGAATGTAAAGAGCCTGCCACACCCAGGAACAGTTGGCTGGCTGGGAAGGTGGCTGGCTGCTTCCCACATGCTGCCCTCTCCCCCCTGAGGGCTTGACAAAGCAGAGGGTTTGTGCATCATTAATGTTGTTATTATTGTTGTTATTAGGGTTTGTGGGTTGTGACTTATGAAGTCTGCAGGAAGGCACTTGGCAAGGCGATTCAAGGCTCACTGGAGCTGCATCCTAAGGAAAAGAAGGAGCATGCACACTGCAGAGGTTAAAATAGATGGAAGCAGAGAAGACAGGAGAATGTTAAGTGGCTGGAGGAGAGGCCTCTTGGGGACGGAGGGAAGGGCAGTCCTGACTGCGACATGGTTGTGAGCTGAGGTGATGGTCCACCTGAGGCGAGGCACCCAGGGGCCTTTTATACCCCCACTCCCCAGAGATGCTAAGCCTGGCGTCTTAGCTCTAGCAGCCAAGGCTTCTGGTTCCCTCAGATCTGGGTATCCTGACTTTCTTCTCTCTTGCTCCCAAATCTCCAAATCCTGCCTCTGTAGGCTAGTCCTGTTCTCCTGTGCCCATACTTGTCCACACTGGAGACAACCCATCCTTCTATGGGTGGAGTAGGGATTGGGAGAGGTGGGGAGGAGACACCTCCATAGAGAGCTCTCAACCAGCCTGGTATAGGCAGTGCCCAGTTTAAGTCCTGGCATACTGGGTGACAGTGTTCACGCAATGTCAGCTTGCTCAGTGTATTTCTTATTGGGCTTAGGTTCTTTGCTGTGTGAGGGTGAACGTTGGGTCAGAGGCTTTGAGAGCTGGCTGGAAAGTGGTTTTACTTTGAGGGTGGCTATTGGTTAGATAATCTGGGGGTTCACTGGGTTTTTTTAGAAAGGAAGTTGTGGGCATGCCATAAGACTTGACTCTTGAGGTTTCTGCGGTAGACACTTTGCTGTCACTGTGGCCCAGCAGCATGCCACTGTGCTGCCTGGCCAAGTGGGCACTGGACCCATCCTCCCTCCTTTCCCCTTTCCTTCTCACCAGTTCCAGAAGTATAGGTGCCTGCCAGTCTCAGGAGGGTTGGTCTACAGATCAAAGTGCCGAGGCACTGGGCAAGGGCAGTTGTTTATCCTGACTGGTCATATTATCTGAGGATTAAACACAGAGCAGCATCAATGTGTTTTTCCAACAGATTCTATTCTTTTTTTTTTTTTTCCCCTTTAATTATGTGCATTGAGCTATGGATTTTTTATTCTGAAGTCCATTAGCTCCCTGGGAGCAGTAGAATAACATGTAATAATATAATGGAATGACCTTTTTGACGAGCTCTCAAGGTGGACTATGTAAGGCCAGTGGGCCCTCAGGCATTATACACGGCTCTGGCAGAGCAGAACCCAGGCATTATACACGGCTCTGGCAGGGCAGAATGAGGGTGAAATAATTCCTCAACTCTTCCTCCTGGATAGTTTTACCCTAGGGAGAAGGAACCTTTGAATGCCAATGGTAGATTGTATTTAGAAACATTAGAATATGGTCACATTTCTATCTTCTACTCTGCTGAGATGGAAATTTGTATTATATACTATGGTAGCTGATACTATTGGAGTGCTTTATGATTTATAAAGCATGTTCAATAAGTTACCCCATTTCATCCTCAAAGTAGTCCCACTGGGGAGGTATCATTATCTCCATGTCAGATGCAAGACACTAAGCCGTAGAAGGTCGAGTCATGTTGGCTAAGCATCTTAGCTACTGAGTGGTAGAGCTCAGAGGCAGCTCAAGACTTCGGGCTGCAAAGAGGCAGTGGATTGACAGGGCATCAGGTTAAATAGACTAGGTTCAGGTTCTGGTCTTGTTACTTATTAACTATGTAACCTTGGTCAGAACATTTAACTGATCAATATAATCAAGCATATCAGATAATCTACAACTGTCTCATTCATCCATAACCCTTTGTCTTTGCTCCATTATGGGCTGGTTGCTTTATAGACTACAGGGTATTTGTCCTGGACTCCTCTTCACCATCAACATAGTAATTCTCCTTGCCTCTGTCTGTGGGATCCTTTGTTTCCTAGGTTCCATGTCTTTTCTCATTTTTTATTCACTTGTTTTGGTAAGGCATGAGTTCTAGTAGCTTCCTGAGAAAAGGTATATTGGTGGCTCTTAAGTCTAAGTTAAGTCTGTACTCACAGTTGAGAGAGAGTTTGGCTGGGTATAAAGTTCCAGTTGATGATCATGTTGCATGAGAGTCATGAAGGCAAGGCTTCATTATCCTCTGGTGTGCTGATGAGCAGTCTTGTGCCAGTTCTGACTCCTGGTCTTTTGTATGTGCTGGGATTTTTTTTTTTCTTTGAAATTTTCAGAATCTCCTCTTTTTCAGCAGTTTTCTGGAAGTTTTCAATGATGTACTTTAATTAAAGGTGGTTTTTTTTTTTTTTTTTCCTTTTTTACTCATTGTGTGTGGCCCTTTCAACTGGAAACTTAACATTCTTCAATTCTGGGATATTTTCTTGAATGATTTTTTTTTTGATAATTTCTTTTCCTATATTTACTTCTTCTTCTGGAGTTACAGTAAAACCTTGGTTTGGTGAACATAATTCATTCTGGAAACATGCTTGTAATCCAGAGCACTTGTATATCAAAGCAGATTTCCCCATAAGAAATAATGGAGGCGCACCTGGGTGGCTCAGTCGGTTAAGCCTCGGACTTCAGCTCAGGTCATGACCTCACAGTTAGTGAGTTTGAGCCCCACATTGGGCTCTGTGCTCACAGCTCAGAGCCTGGAGCCTGCTTCAGATTCTGTGTCTTCCTCTCTCTCTGCCCCTCCCCCACTCACGCTCTGTCTCTCTGTGTCTCTCAAAAATAAATAAACATTAAAAAATAATTAAAAAGAAATAATGGAAACTCACAAGATTTATTCCACAACCATAAAATATTCATATAAAAATGATTATAATTCTATAATATAATACAAAATAATAAAGAAAATACAAAATATAAAGAAAAATAAACAAAGTAACCTGCACTTAAATTTTGAAAGCCTTTGTTACTGGTGTGAGGGAGACAAGAGAGAAGAGGGTTATTGTGTAGGATGACTTTCACTATCACTAACGGAATCACTGCTGTCTGTTGGCTCCATGGAATCTTTTTCTGCATGGGCGCCACTGAGTACACTCACACGGATGTTGACTATAGTATGGTATTAATAAGTTCTTGTCATATACTGTATTTAATGTAACTGGCAGTAAGGCAGCAGAGGAAAGGGGTTCATATCTGTAGGCAGCCTGACCTAGAATGAAACAAAGCATTCCTAGGTTTACTATGGAAAAGCAAAGGACTGTCCATAGTTGCTTTGAAGTGACAAAAAATAAACTAGTGCCAGTTGTGGGCACCTTTCAGTGTTCTGAAAAATCACTGATTTCTCCCAAACACTGCAGCCTGGGACCAAGCATCTAAGCATGGGAGCTGGTCACCCACAATCCTGCAGCAAGAGAGAGAGAGAGAGAGAGAGAGAGAGAAGAGAGAGAGAACAATTGGCTCAGTTGTGATCATGTGATGTTTGGCATCATGAACTACTTGTATTGTAAGACATCGCTCATTTATCAAGTTAAAATTTAGTAGAAATAGGGGCGCCTGGGTGGCTTAGTCGGTTAAGCGTCCGACTTTCGCTTAGGTCATGATCTCGCGGTTCGTGGGTTCGAGCCCAGCGTCGGGCTCTGTGCTGACTGCCAGCTCAGAGCCTGGAGCCTGCTTCAGTCTGTGACTCCCTCTCTCTCTGACCCTCCGCTGCTCACGCTGTCTCTCTCTCTCTCCTAGAAATAAATAAAAATATTTAAAAAAAAAATTTAGTAGAAATATTTGCTAGCCTTATGGAACACTTGCAGAACAAGTACTCACAATCCAAGGTGTTACTGTAGTTTAATCTGGTACTTGCACTTAATGGATCTATCTTACTTTTCTGATCTTTTCTCCTGATTTTCTTCATTCCTTTTTCATGCATTCAATTCTTGTTTTATGGATGCAACATTTCATTTCTGAGACTAATAATTACAGTTTTGCTGTTTTTTTCTGTTCTTTTTCTTTTCTTCTGAGTATCATCTTTATTTCAGTTTGTTTTCATCCCTGCCTTTTGTGTTGAGGGCTTTCCTCAAATATCTGGTGAACTTGGGTTATCTGTATTGAATAGCAAGGCACTGGTATAGGCATTGGAGACTCTGTGAGTGTGAGGAGGTGAGGACACTTGTTTACTGAGAGGGCCTCACAGTGGGTATTTCAGTGGGAACTTAGTTGCTTCATTGGAGGATCTCCAAATCGCAATCTTTAGGTTGTTTTTCTTGTATTTCTCAATTTCTTCAGAGAAACATTCTCTAATGTCCTGCCTAGGGGAATAAGACTGGCGGCATTCTGGAAAAGGGAAGGGAGATGTGGGGGGAGTAGGGGCTTGAAGATGGGTGATCTCAGGGTTCAGTGTATAGACTTTCTTTTAAATCCCCTTGTTTTCTCTCAGGGCCATACTTCTACCCACCTGCCTGGTATCTCCCAGCAGAACTTTACTTACTCAGTCTCTCCACATAGCAGCCCCGTGTTTTCTGCCAGGTAGGCAAGTGGCCAGCTGTGTAGGCCGGGTGAGGGGATCTGCTGTATGACTGTTCCTTATGCGAACTTTTAACACACCTCCTCCCCCAGCCTGCTTCCGGCCACCCCTCCTTGTGCCTGCAGAGGTGCCTGGTGCCTCCAGCGCTCAGGGTTCTCAGGATTCTCTGGGAAGAATTGGCTCGTTTCTTGTTGGCTGGCTTCCTGAGATCACTGGCTGAGTGGGAAAAGCTGAAAACCTTCCATTCCCATCCTAAATGTGAGAAGTGATGTTACTTCTCTGTGGATTTGTGCGTCCGTGCTTCTAGGTGGATGGCTTTTGAACACTGCCCTGGTGTATGGTGTTGGGGTGCAGTGGGCAGTCCAGACGTCCACCTCCCAGGGAGGTCCTGATGGAGTGGGGGGAACGTACATGTGTGCAGCATGCTTATGTAGTATGCAGCCCATACAGCTTGGCAAAAGTGCCTGAAGAGGAGACTGGGAATGGGCTGGGAAGTGCCTTGGGGGAGAGGTGTTGGTGACTTGGAGAAGGGACGAGGTGGAAAGGTTGACGTAGTGTCCTGAGAAGGGTCGGTGTGCCCTTATCCGTCTGAAGTAAAATGTATTCTAGGCAGCACTGTGCGGGCGCCCGTTCTTCCTTGGGCTTGGCGGGAAGCTGGGGCTCACGGTCCTTGGCTCTTTGATCCCCAGGTGGTCCTGCCGATGTGGCTGTCCTGCACAAAGGTCTCCTCACTCATCGACAGAATTTCTGACCCCAAGGACTTGAAAAAACTTCTCAGGACCCGGAATAATGTGCTGGTGCTTTACTCCAAATCTGGTGAGTGCCCAACCTGGCCTTGGGGGGTCCTCCATCAGGGGTGGGACGGTTTGGGTTCGGGGCACAGGGGAGAGGCAGAGACCTCAGAACTAGAAGCCACTCAGGGAGGGTCCGAGGGTCATCGGGCTTGTCCGCTTTCCCTAGAAGATGAGGCAGAGGCACAGAGGGGTGTTAATTCTGTCTCTTTGGGATCCTGAGAGGTTGTTTCAGTTCCCCATAATCGGTTTTTCTTGGGAAGAGCCTCTGGAGTCCTCACTCCTTCAGGAGGGAGAGGATGTATGTGAAGGGAGATGGAAGATGGTGGTCCGTGGGGCTGGATGTTCTGGCTTCCTGGACAGGCATGGGCTGGCTTTGCCAGAGCTGTTGATTAGCTGGTTGGGTCAGCCTGTCGCCAGCTGAACTGGTCCCAGGCTCAGGAGCACGCACCCAGGCTGGCAGCCCTGGCCCTGCCTGGCCCCCATCTGTCCCGCTTTGGGGTCAGAATATGAGACTGAGATTGCAGTGGGCTCCAGCAGAGCAGTTTCAGTGCAGGAGGCAGGGACAGGGGGACTGTGGCTTACCGCTTCTGACCTTGAGGCTGGCAAGGGCATAGTGGATGGAGAGAGGTTTGCTCAGCTCTTGGCTGCGACTTTGAACATCTGACTGTTGGTATTGTTCCAGCAGAGTTAAGTGTTTTCACCGCTCCTAAGGTTACCAAGTTTTCTGTGCCCTGGAGAAGCAACAGCCAGTGGCTGGGCTGGTTCTGGGCACAGTTCTCCCTGGCAGCTCATCCTCAACACTCATTGGCACTAGGGGCTGATGGATGTTTTGGACGTGTGTCTGTCCTGAAGCCTGCATCCTCTAAGCGCCCTGGCACATGCTATGGCTTGCCCTTTTGAGAGCCTGGCACACACTTCCTGAGGTTGTTGTCGGGAGCCCAGAATGTGTCTGGCATCTCTCTTGTCAGGAATAGGGGGGAAATCGAGGCAAGGGAGAAACAGAATTGTTCCTGAGGCCTGGGGTAGAGGGCCCTGAGCTCCTTGCCTTGGATGCTCGTGGAGCCGGGTGGCTGCCAGTTGAGGAACACACGCAGTTTCCTTCTCTGGGTAAGTTCCGTCACATAAGCTCAGCATCTGACAAGGACCGCGAGGACCTTCTGTGACACACTCCCGTTTGCTCCTTTGCCTCCATGAGGCAGGCGGTTCAGCTTGTCAGATAACATCCAGTGTACGAGTGAGGAAATTGAAGCAGAGGGAGAATAGCAGAGGGAGACTGAGGTCTAGATGGTGGAGCTGGTCCTCTGTGCCTCCTCTGCTGGAGGCTAGGAGGAAGCGTGTTAATCCTGCAGTGAGGAAGGGCTCCGAGATCACAAAATGGTTATGGTTAGTTAGCGAGTGGAAAGGTGGGGTCTCTTGATAGGGGCTTGTGGGGCGGGAGGCAGGGCCCAGACTGCTCTTATTTTCTCTACTGCCCTCAGCCAACCCTTGTCTCATTTGTGGACACTGGGGCTTCCAGTGCTTCCTGCTGACCAGGCCACACTCTGCCTCCGACTGCTGGGGCAGCAGGACCCAGGTGACTACTTTACCTTCCTGCCTCTGCCCCGGCCTGCTGTGACACACGTGACCCACAGTGGGTTTTTGGAGCAGTGCAGTAACTGGATTTTTTCCACTCCTGCCATCCCAAGAAGTGCATCCCTTTCCCCTGCCTTGCTGCTGAGCCCGGCCCAGATGAGCAGTGGGGCCATGGCCTTGTCCACCTCTGCCGTGCTCCCTCCTCCGCCAGTGCCTGTGGGGGCTCCTGGGAGTGCCTCCCTCAGGTGGCTCCCTGTGCCTCCCAGAAAGGTGCTTTTTTTAAAAAAAAACTTTTTTAAATGTTTTTTATTTATTTCTGAGAGAGAGAGACAGCCTGAGCAGGGGAGGGTCAGAGAGAGAGGGAGACACAGAATCTGAAGCAGGCTCCAGGCTCTGAGCTAGCTGTCAGCACAGAGCCCGATGCAGGGCTCAAACCCACAAACCGTGAGATCATGACCTGAGCCGAAGTCGGACGTCCAACCGACTGAGCCACCCAGGCGCCCCTAGGAAGATGCTTTTTGTTCACTTGCATGAAAGGCTCAGCACGCTTTGTATTCACAAACAGCCACCATCATCCACACTAGAAGAGGACATCTGTGGAGGCGAATAATCCAGATATCAGTTTTGCTTGGCTTTGGGATGTATCTTTTGGTTTTTGGTGAGGGAGGCAGCAGACCAGTGTCTGCGTGGTGGGCTCACAGGTATGATGGGAGAAGGGGACACACTGGCCACAGCCACTCTGCAGCACACCCTTGCAAGCTGGCAGCCTTGAAATCCTGACCACAGAGGCTCCATCCCCAAGCACCTGGCCTCCTATAGTACTTTCCAGTGCTTCGCCCAGGTACCTGGACAAACGAGAAATTTCCTTTCTTGTGTTCACCCTACCTTTCCCCAAGGTTTAGTCCATGTTTTTGCAGCTGACTCCTGAGGTCCTGCCAGGGCTGGCCCTTCTGTCGCTTCTGGGGAAATGGGCTGTGAAATGTGACTTGGGTACACTTGACATTGGTCCATCTGGGACCAGTGTCCCATATAAACCTCATTTAACCACGAGGTTGTACTGAGCCCATGCCAAGTAAAGATGAAGATGTGATACACAAGTGAAGGAAGGATCTGGTCGCTGCTCTTGTCAGCTGAATTGGCAACCTTGTTCCCTACATTGGTTATAAAGTTGTAATGGGTTGATTGTAGAATTTTCAGTTTGTCCCAGAAAAGCAATGAGTCAGAGATTTTACTGAGAGTTGAGGACCTGGCTGAGAGATTCTTGGGAGAGTGATACGTGAGATGTGGCGTATCAGAGGGGTGAGTTGAGGTCTCCGTGTCTGTGGGGAGGATTCCAGAGCAGGGGTTTCTGCGAAGAGTTCTACCTGAACTACTTACTGATCACAGGGTCCGTGTTTTAACTGGCACTCAGGACCTCCCCTCTAGGATGGCTCTCCATCCTTCCTTGCCCCTAAAGGACGATGGCAGGGGTGGCCCTTGTGCACTTGGGCGCAGATGTTTAATTTTTAATTTTTTTACAGAGGCTGCAGCGGAAAGTCATCTCAGGTTATTGTCCACTGTGGCCCAGGCAGTGAAAGGACAAGGCACCATCTGCTGGGTAGACTGTGGGTATGTCCTGGGGACATGGGGCGTGGTGACTGGAGGGCAGGGCATCCTTGGGGGATTTGGAGGGTGTGTATGGGGGAGCTGTCCGTGATTAACCTGTGGGGGAGAGGCTGTGCTAGAGAGATTGCTGCAGAAAAGCCTCCGTAACCCTGCTTCAGGGCCACTTGTGGACTGGAGAAGGGCAATTCTGGCTCTCCCACCTGCTCTTTCCAGCCCCAGAACTCTTCCTCCCTTTTTACTCTCTTGCCCTGTGTGACTTGACTGTTTTCTTCCCAGTGGGTGAGAGAGGGGGGCCTTGATGACCAGAGAGACAAGGTTCTTTTTGGAGGGACCCAGTGGGCTTGCTCGTGAGGGGCAGCAAGACTATGGGCATCATCCCCAGCCCAGGGCATTGATGGAGGTCTCCACTGCCCTCGGTGCAAAGGTGGTGGAGTCAGCTGCTTGCCTTCTGACGTGGCTCCGTTAGATGTGTCAGTCCTGGACAGAGGGCTTTGTCCTTCCAGGGCTCTCTTCTGACCTGTGCCTCCCTGCCTGCCGCTGCCTGTCCTGGTGCTGGCGCTCCCAGCTTCTCCTCTTTCCCCTCCTTCCTGACCTCCCTCCTCCCAAGACTTTCTTGTCAGTGTTAAGGTGGCAGGATCACACACCAGCCCACAGGAGGGAGTCTGTAGGAAGGGGGGGCTCCTTCCTAGTATGGGGAATTCCTGGATGAAATTCCTCTGATTCTTCCGAGTGTGGGAGTTTGAGGCCAGGGTGTACTCAGCTTCCCTTTCCTTTCAGTCATTAGGAATAATTTCCACATCTCTCTGTGGTCAGTGCATTGTGCATGCAATGCACACGCACACACCCACACACCCCCTTGTTACATAATTAGCTCCCAATTTGGCCTAGATTGGCATAAATGCATTAAAGGCACTTAGATAGGAAAGGTCACTAAGAGCAGGTTTGTCCTTTGCATGTTTGAACACCTAGTGTATGCGAAGCTCTGTGTTGCACTTGGCCCTGATACCAGCATTTACGTGGACAGGAAGAGTTTCCAGAGTCACTGTGTCCAGCCACTTCTCACCTGGACTTAGGTTTATCGGGAGTATGAGCCGGGGAAGAGGAGGGGAAAGGAGGATATTGCACTCTTGCAATTATGGGGAAGAGGTGGGGCTCTGCTGGGAAAAGAGGCAGTTCTTTTCCTGGATGGCTTACAGAAGGGGCTTTTTAACCTTCACATTTGCTGTGGCTGTTCTTGCCTGGGCCACAGCCTAGCTATCACCCTGTGGGTTAAATGAGCTTTAGGGCTGTGCTGCAGTATAGTCTTTTTCCTCTTCAATCTGAGTTCTAAATTTCTGTTTTTTTAGGGCGCCTGGGTGGCTCAGTCCATTAAGCATCTGACGTCGGCTCAGCTCATGATCTTGGGGTGTGTGAGTTCGAGCCCCATGTTGGGCTCTGTGCTGACAACTCAGAGCCTGGAGCCTGCTTCAGATTCTGTGTCTGCTTCTCTCTCTGCCTCTCTCCTGCTCATGCTCTCTCTCTCTCTCTCAAAAATAAATAAACATTAAAAAAAATAAATTTCTGAGTTTTTAAATTTGTTTTCTAAGGTTTATTTATTTTTAGAGAGAGAGACTGTGTGAGAGAGAATCCCAAGCAGACTCTGTGCTATCAGGACAGAGCCCCACGTGGGGCTTGATTTCACAAACCACAAGCCAAAACCAAGAGTTGGACACTTAACCAACTGAGCCAACCAGGTGCCCCTAAAGTTGTTTTGCAAATGAACTTCTGGGATACAACTGTTTCATACGTTGATGGCCTCAAGTTTACCTTGCTCATGACTGAAGAGAATTGAAGAGATTTATATTTTGGCAAAGCACTGAATGAGACCAGGAGAAGTCGTCTTAGCTGAGTGGTGTTTGCTGTAGTGGTGTTTGTGTGTGGCTTCAGGCTCCTAGTTGGCCTCACACCTCCTGATTTATCAGACATCAACTTACTGGAAGAGACTGGTCCCCAGACATTTGATAAGATCTTGGCCATTGGTTAATTCTATTTCATAGTTAGTCTAAAAGTGTTCTTTTTTTTTTTTTTAAATGTTTTTTAAATTTATTTTTGAGAGACAGAACAAGTGAGGGAGGGGCAGAGAGAGAGAGAGGGTGACACAGAATCCGAAGCAGGCTCCAGGCTCTGAGTTGTCAGTACAGTGCCAGACATGGGGCTCGAACTTGCAAACTGTGAGATCATGACCTCAGTCAAAGTTGGACACTTTAACTGACTGAGCCACCCAGGCGCCCCTAAAAGTGTTCTTGTCTTGTAGGTATGTCTCAGTCTCCCATGTTTTACCAAGAGTGTGCTATGTAACTGGTACTTAGCCTTCATCAGTATTAGAGGGGATAGGGTACTTTGGAATCTCCATATCTGAGGATAACACCTGTTCTGCCAAGCCGACGGAGCCTTATCATGGAAAGTTCTTGGGCTTGTACGTGGCAGAAATGGGCCGAAGAGCTTTGATTTAGTTGCTGCATTCACCTCTGACATTCCCGAGCACTTACTGTGTGCCTTGAGGTACACAGATGGACAGTAGTGTCCTCAGGAGCTCAGTGTGCGAGGAGGAAGCAGACATCGAACCAGGTGATTACAATCCGTGTGAGAAGTACAGTGAATGGAGGCTGTATATGAGAGGGGTTTCACTTTATTCTGCTGGTGAAGGTTGAGAAAGCTTCACAGAGAAGGGAGAGTTCCAAGTTGGGGTAAAGACTTTGAGTACCAGGTCTTTAAAGTGCCCTGGCTCTTGCTGCAGGCAGCTCCCTGTGTACGGCCTGGAGGACTGTCCGGAGGACTGCCTGGGGTCATCTGCTGATGGGTGTGGAGGCCACAGTCCTGCTCAGCTCCGTGCACAGGCAGGACTAAATGAGGCTAGGGTTAGCGTGTGAAGGCAGACTAAGAACATTAGAATTTAGGACTCGTTTGGAGACATGATGTCTGGAGTCAATAAAAGTGCCAATGGGAGAAATAATCCTGTGACTTTCGATGTGCTAAAATGAAAATCTAGGGAGGCATCGTAGAGCCTAAAGAGGTAACCTTAAGACAGAAGAATAGACTGTTCTGTGTAGTTGCCACTCAATTCATTCCTCTAAGAGGAAGTATAAACTTAAATGTTAAATAGCTTTTAAAATAGTTTAGATAAATAGATTATGGAGCTCTAATGGATTGTGTTGGAAGCAGGGGTATCTGGGTCCAAGTTTGAAATCACAGGTACGGTGTACCGAAATCTTCCCAGGACAGCCCAAGGGACAGAACTCGGGACTCTAGTCCATGGACACCACTGCGGTGGTGGGGGTAGCAGTTCTCACCGATCACCATTACATCAGAAGCTCCCCAAGGGTGATGGGTCTGCCCTTGTGCTCGGCCACACCTGCTCCTGACCTTCGGAACATGCCTCCTAAACCATTAGGGGAGCCCACCGCGTTAACCCCGGAGCCTGGTGATGAAAGCTGTCGCCGTGTCCTAAGTGTGTTCGGTCTGCATTTATGAGTCTGAATGAGATGTTCCGGGGATGGGCAGAGGCGGTCTTGGGAACACTTTTTCTTGCTGTCTGCAGTGGAGTGAGCAGGTGAAATGGAGCCAACGTCTGCTCGCTCTTTATACTAGCGGCTGTTAAATAGCAGCTGGTCAGCCAGAGTGCGCCTCCCCTCATGTAGGCCTTCCCGAGGGTCCCCATCTCTCATCCTTTCCAGCTGTGCTTCCTGCCCTGCCAGCAAAAGGTTGGAGGCTAGAATGAGGATGCCAGGGCTTGGGAGGAGGTGACAAGAAGGTGTTGAGTGAGCAGCCCCTGCTGCTTTTCTCCCTTATAGGGCCTGTGAGGTGGTCCTGAGTGGCTCAGTCAGTTAAACCTCAGACTTCAGCTCAGGTCATGATCTCATGGTTCATGGGTTCAAGTCCCACATCAGGCTCTGTGCTGACAGTGCAGAGCCTACCTGAGATTCTCTCTCTCCCTCTCTGCCCCTCCCCCGCTTCTCAAAATAAATATGAACTTAAAAAAAATAAAGGGCAGGTGAAGGGATCAGGGGACATTCTACGGCGAGGGAAGACAGTGCTCAGGTGTGAAGTGTCTTTGAAGGTGAGCCAAATAATGGCAGAAGCCTCGGTTGAAGGGTCTGTTCTGCTACTTACTAGCCCTGTGTCCTTGGACAGGTCTGTTTACTTGTCTATAAAATGGGACAATAGTATACATTCTGCCTTCTTTCCAGGTCCCAGTAAATTGAGTGTTTTCTAGGATATAAATGTGAGATCCCTCTTTACTGTTACTTTGCATCTGGGCAGGATTATTTGGAGCATTCTCAGAAGAAGCTGAGGGGGAGAAGTGGTACGAGCATTCTTCAGTGGCTCTTTCTTGGGTGAGGATCCCTAGGTTGTTGAGAGGATGCCCCTAAACCAAGTCCTGGGCAGCAGAGCCAGCCTCAGCACGCAGGATGATTTGCTCTGACCCTTAAGAGGTTTGGAGTGCAGTGGGACTTGTAGGACTACAGGTCATGGGGCTTGGCTTTGAGTCCAGACTCTGACAGCTCATAGCTGTGGAACCTTTGGCAAGTCACTGCCCACTCTGGGCTTCAGTTTATACTTGTGTGAACTGTGGAGTTGAATCTTCTAGTTTGCTCTCATCTCTAAATAGCCTGGTTCAGAAAACCCTAGAAGCTGCCAGCCTTGGTGTGTGGTGTGTATGCACCTAAGTGTCCTCCAGTCTTTTGGGGGGTCTTTCTGTGTCTTCCCCTATTCTGGACATCTGCTTCTTATGTCTCCTGTTTTTCCCTTTGAGCCTCTGTCTTCTCTCCTGCTTTGTTCCCTCTTCCTTACTAGTTTCTGTCTCCTCTTCTCATCTTTGGGTCCCTGCCTCCCCCCATTTGTTTGGTCTTTTTCCTCCTCTTGTCTCTATACAGATATTTCTTTTCCCCTTGTTCTCAATTTCCTTGCTCTCCGCACCCTCCCCTTGCCTGTGTGGCTGCAGACCCCCCTCTCCTCCAACTATGCTGGTCCCAGGTCCCGGGCCCGGTAGCTTGTGGCTGTGAGGTGTCTGTAGGGTGTCTGGATTCTGTCCCTGGATTTGTCAGCTCTCCCTTCTCCTCCCTCCGCCTCCTGGCTCAGACCTCAGCAGCCACGCTCGGGTTGGCCGGTGGTGGTTGTCCGGCTGTTAAGCGGGTTGTGTGTGAGGGAGTTGGTATTCCCCTCGTGCCCTGCAGCTTGGCATCGGGCTCGGCCTTGGCGCCGAGTGCTGCTGTCAGGGCAGCGAGCCCAAGCCAGCAGGCGGGAGCTGTGCCTGGTATGTTAATTCCTGGGGCCCATTCTCGCTGGGCAGAGGCCACATAGCATATCGGGAGCTCACTGCTTTCTTTTCCTGGGGGTTTAAGGTCATTACCCAGCCACAGTTTCCTTCTTTCCCACTCTCTTTCTCCCATCTGCTTTAGTTTGCCCAGAGCAGTGCTGGCTTCCCACATCCAAGGCTTGGAGCCTTCCAGGGCAGGCATAACATATTTTGAAGTCTTCTGTTTTCTTCTAAGAATTACTTGAATTTAGCATTTGCTTCTTCATGTGTAAGCATGTTGAACATCACTTACCAGGGGATAAAGTGGACTCCCAGGAGAAGTGCTGTGTTTATGTTGTGGCTTCAGATGCCTCCTGACACATTGCCCTTTACTCATTCGAGTGCTCCCTACCGAGGAGCACAGCCTGAGACTCTCCAGGTGGGGGCACAGGAGGGGGGCGGAAAGGGCACACCCTTCTTTCTTACTCCCACCCCTTTTATTAACTGTGCTATGTAAGTCTTCCTTCATTCTGTGCCTTCTGGAGGTAGGGACACTAGGGACAGCCAAACCTGGGAGCATCCCTGGTGTTGCAAGTCCCTCATTAGGCGATGCTATGTGACCATCAAGGCTGGTCCAGGTTTAAGGCCCAGCTGTGCCAGGCTGTCTCCTGCCTCAAGATCCCCAGCTCTGTTCGTTCAGATTGTCCTGGATATGTGTCACCTAGCAGTTACTCTGACAGTATTTCTTGCCCACTCGCTCCTACTCCTCCCATTTTTTTTTTAATATCTTGTGGTGAGGCCCTTTCTACACTTTCTGTCTTCCCACTCTTGGAGGTCAGATTCCACCTGCTCAGAATCCCACCATGTTAGACCCTGCAGATGGGACAAAGAGGTTTACTGCTGCTTTGATGGGGCAAAGGAATCCAGAAAGGCTGGGTTAGCCAGGAGAGCACACCTTGGCCAAGACAGTGTGGTCTGCCTTCTGCCCTGCAGCAGGAGGCTGCCCACGGCTTGCGTGGATAGAAGGATGCCGGCTAGCTGAGTGAGGACCTGGTTGGGGGTGCTGGAGAGAATGCTCGAGGTTCAGCTCTTTCAGAGTCGCCATCTTCTGTCCTGGTTCTGGCTCCTGGTTCGTCCATCAGGGTATAGGCAACCCACTTTATGTTTTAGTAATACAGGACCCTGTAGAGGAATTGAAAGCTCTGTTCACCTTGTGTGGACAACTGCTGCATTTTGCAGCTCGGGAAACCAAGGGCCCCACCAGAAGTCACAGGCTGGCTGATGGCAGAGCCAGATCTAGATGTCATCAGTCACCCCAGCTGGCAGCTGGGCCTTCCTCCAGAGAGGGTCTGATACCTAGGCTGCAGTTTGTGAAAGTCACAGCTCCCTTTCCTGAGCCTCCAGCATCTCATTTCTTCTTTTCCTTCCTGCTGTCACCCCCAGCCTTTCATCCCTGGGTCTGACTTCTTGAGTGGGGTTGCCAGCCTCTTGGATGACCATGACCGCACATGAAGATCTAGAAAACACAGTACCATGCACCTGCAGCAGCCACCCCACAACAAATACAAATGAAAATGTGCATGTGCATTTGTCTCCCTGGGCTGGGGGTGGGGAGGGAAGTGTGTCCAGGCCGCTGTAATCTTTCCTCCACATTCTGTGTAAGGAAAGCCAAGGGGGCAGGGTGGGATGGGATGTAGCAGGTGCGGGTGAGTAAACAGGCAGAGGAGGGTGGGGCTGCAGCCTCCCTAGCAGATGGAGGAGAGTCGGGGTGTGCAAGTGAGGGCCTTTGCATGACAGTCCACACTCTGCTCCGTGGTGGGTTTTTCCCTCCATCTGCATTCCAATGAAGCCTCTCGTTTCCCTGATCACTGCCTTTGTCTCCCTGCCTTTTTCCCCCTAGAGCCTCAGTCACTGGCTGGGAAAGGGAGGTAGAGAGGGAGGTAACCAGTACATCAATTAATTGTGCTTAATCTATCAACCCAGATCCTTTTAAGGTCCTGAGCTTGGGTAATTTCTCTTCCCTTCTTGAACTCTGAAGACTTTTATTGTCTGTACAGAACAGTTAGCACACGTGTGTATGTGTGTGCATGCACGCACATGTGCACTCACACACACTTACATAGTCTGAGAAACAGGAGGAAGGGGAGCCAATCTGAGGAAATACTGTTAGGAATTGTCACCTGGCAGGATTCCTGGAGCTCAGTGGACAGAACCCAGAGAGCCGGAAGTGCAAGCCTCATCCCGGCAGCCACAGGACAGCATCATTCATTCATTCAGTCCTTCACTCCAGCTATTTAGAGAGTGCCTGCTAGGTGCCAGCTGCTGTTGTAACCCTGGGGACGCAGCTAGGAACAAGACAAAGCCCTCACCTTCATGGAGCAAACATTTCTGATGGAGGTGACGGTGGACACGGTCAGATGTGGAGCCGGGTGCTATGGAGAGAAAGACAGCGGGGAAGGGAGTATGGGAATGCGGGAGGTGCTTAGCTGTGGCTCTGGGGTCTGTGCCAGAGGCTCTCAAATAGGCCAGGAAGCTACCTCCCCAGTGACCCCTCTGAAAACTGTGCACTGTTGTGAGCGTGCATGTTGCACACATTTGTGTGTGTGTGTGTCTGTAGGGAGCAGGAGAGGAGAGAGAATCCTGGGGGAGTGTCATAACCGAAAGAGAGAAGTGGGGGTTGCACCAGGTCTGCAACAAGGAATCCTCTGGCAGAGACAGCTGTGACTCACTTAACCGGAGTGGGGGCTGCAGGCCAAAGGCAGGGCTGGACCCGCAGCCAGGGGTCCACGCTGAGGAACAGGTGGGAGAACCTGTGTTCCCTTCCAGCCCCACTCAGCCTTGTTGGCTGCTTTGGAGCGTTGCCCCTAAGCCTGGCCTGAGCTCCCCGGGGACCCTACCGCTGCAGGAGCGAGGCTTTTCCTTGGAGTGGGTTCTGGCAGAGCAGCAGGAATTGGGGTTAGAAGGATTCTGAGCCGTGTCCCTCCTCTCTCTGCTTTGTGAAAGTCACAGTAAGAGGCTGCCAGCCAGGCTCGAGGGAAGAGTGCCAGCATGGGGTGGTGCTTCTCCCTTCCGGGTGGCTGCCTCGCAAAGTCTGAGCATCCAGGTGTGGCAGCGTGGGCAGGTCTGTTGGGTGCCGCTGCTGGATGCCAGGATGGGGCTGAGGGAGGCCTGAGGTGCTTGAGATTGTTGTTGCAGTTGCGTGAACGGCAGGTGGTCACCCAGAAACAGTTGAGTTCGGCAGAACAAAGCTGGACAAGGCAAGTGCTAAGTGAATGGTTGTAAACATCCCAAGTGGAGTCCTCCCTCCTGGGGAATTAACCCAGGCAGGGAAAGGAGACCTTAGATGCAGCCGTTTGCAAACACATCGACCACCTGTCAGCCTGGCTTCACCACAGAGCCCCTGTGGGCTGGGGAAACCCAAACTATAATAGCCCTTGTCATTGGAGGCGGGTATGGCGTTCCCCACGGGGCTCTAGGGGACGAGTTTCCAGCAATGATTCCATGGTCAGCCCTTTCAGGAGCTTTCCGATGTATACCCTTGGCCCATCTTGATCTCCTGCTCACCTCTGCTTATCCACTTCTCTCTGGATTCCGTCTCTAAATGGCCTTGCCACCTTGGGGGAGCAGCCGCTGTAATGTCCTTAGCCTTTCCTTTTGGAATTCATCATGCATTTCTTTTGAGTTTGCAGAGTTTGCCAGGCCAGTGGCTGTAGTGTTGGCTACCACAGGCAGGACTAAATAGGGAGGGAAAAGCCTGGGCCTGAGTTGGGGTGGGGGCAGGAGTGTGGCCCCTTCTCTGACCTACACACATCTCTCTAGTAAGACAGGCTTTTTGAATTGCGAAGTGTGTATTTACACTTAAAATGAGGTCCCACAGTTTTGCTTGTCCATTGATGAGTGTTGCTTTTAGAATTGAGCCAAATGGTTGAATTAGCCTATCTGTACTGGGGCTGGTGCACAGCTGTATGCAGCTGATGGCTGTAGAAGGTAGTGAGATATGTAAACAGGTGGGAGATGAAGGGACTTCATACCTGGCAGAACCAAGTTTCTCATGTGGTGTGGTTAGCGGGAACCATTAGAGTTGGGTGGCCAAGATACCCTCTCTAAGCCCATGCAGATCTGGGGAGAGGGCCCTGCATGGGTAGGGTAGCTGGCTGCCTATGGCTGGTCATCGGGCAGACTTGGCTGAGTGTGGTGAGGTTATGGGGAAAGCTATGAGACAGGTGGGGTCTCTGAGGGGCTGGTGGAGGCCAGAGGGGAAGCCAGATTTCAGAGAGGTGAGGGAAAGGAAGATGAGCCAGGTGAGGACAGTGGCATGTATCAGGATTACCCGGAAGGCTCCTGAAGACATAGTTGCTTAAGTACCCACGGAGTTTTGATTCAGCAGGTTTGGGATGGGGCCAAGAATTTGCATTTCTAACAGGTTCCTGGGTGGTTCTGGTGCTGCTTGTGTAGGGACCACATTTTGAGGTGCATTGATCTAATAAGAAGGAAACCAAGTGGGATGAGATCAGGCGTGGGCACTCTGTAAACCATGAGTGGCACTAGACGGACGTTTCTTAGAAGAATTGTGAGAGTGTGATAGTGCAGGTCTGCACCTCGCAGAAGTGGCCTCCTCTCTCCCCGTAGCTTTTCCAGTGCCTGCTCAGACTTCATAACTTCTTCAGCCTTGTGGGACATTTTCCTCTTAATCCTGGTCAGCTGGCATACAGCAGGTGGCATATGGTCCACATTTGAGCTTTAAAAACAAAAACTTGCTTGGGCCTTAGGCAAAGAGTCTGAAGTAATGATCTGGGAAGAGCCAGGTTAATCCATATTTTTTTAAACTTCCCAGATGGTGATGATGAGCAGCCAGGACTGGGAACCACGAATCTATAGTGTAGTTTGTTTTTCTTCTTAGAATGGGCTGTCCACCCCCTATACTCGTTGGGACTTGCTTTGTCCAGAGCAGTCCGTGTTGCCCCTCTGCTTGTCTCTGTCTTTCTTGATCAGCCCATATCTTTATGGTGACTCTCCTTCTTCCAGTTCTCTGAGAGCCCATCTATAGTCAGGGCCTTCCCTGCTATTGAGAATTCCCAAGGTCCCAGGCGTTTCTTAGGCCATGAGCAGATTTTACTCTGTCAACACCTTTGTGAGGACCTCAGGTAACAAATGGTTCCCGACATTTGTGTCTTTTCAGTGATGCTGAGAGTAGAAAATTGTGCAAGAAGATGAAAGTTGACCTGAGCCCAAAGGACAAAAAGGTTGAATTATTCCATTACCAGTAAGTACACGTGGGCATTTCCAATTTCCAAGTAAGTGCTAGAAAGCTTTCATTGGTATGCCCAGTGAATGGTGGTTTTCAGTTAGGTTAATTTTATTTCAGAATGATTTTTTCTTCTGTATTTACAGTTCTTTTCTTGAAAAAAAATCTTGAACTGTGTTCAGTAGCTGAATGTTGTAAGATACTGCAGGAAACCAAAGGTATGTATCTTCATAACCATCCTTAAAGTTAACACCTCTTTCTCCTCATTTGACAGGGATGGTGCATTTCATACTGAATATAACCGAGCTATGACATTTAAGGTAAATTTACCTCCCTCATTCTCAGCAGAAGTAGAGTCTGAACAGACGCCAAAAGCCTGGCAGGTTTTCTCGGAGAGAAGGAAGGGCAGATTGCACAGATAGCTCTTTCAAATGACCTGAGGGATGCTTATCTCTAGAGCACATGTCAGCAGAATATCTGGAAAAGTTTGTAACTGTTAGGACAATGGGGATGGCCAGCCTGGCAGATAAGTGTGTGAATCTATCAGCAGTCCTCCGGTGAGGCATGTGATGTTACGCCTCTTTCCTCCAGCGGCCTGGGTCTCCCTTTGCTGTGGCTTGAAGCCCTCTCTTATCTCCGAGGTAGGGGGGGGGGGGGGGGGGGGGGGGCCGGGGGGGGGGGGGCGGTACTTGCTGTTCCCAGGTTAACACAGGGTGCAGGACACAGGCAGGTTGGCACCTGTTGGCTGATGTCCTTCGTTTCAGATGACATGCCGATGTCACCGAGTCATTCCCCCGCTCCAAGTCCAATTTAGAAGTAGATGGAAAAGCATCAATGAAAATAGGTGTGGAGGGCCTTTGACCTGCAGGTGCTGTCACCACAAAGCAGCTGCCCCCACCCTGAGTCCTTCTCTTGCCCTTGGATTCTCTTCCTTCAGATACCCATTCTCGTCCTCAGACCAGTCTTCTCTATCTCTGGTCCAGGCGGTGTGCCTCTGCCCTGGCTGGGGCCATGTGTATCTTCTGTTCTCAACATAGACTGAACTTACTTTTTCAGAATCTCCTGCTTAGTGCTTCTCTCTCTGTCTCCCTTTCTCCAACTCCTTCCATTCTTTCCTGTCCATCCATCTGTGCAGCTGTCAGTGCCCCTCTGTGCCATTCTCCCTCAGCTCCCTGGTCATTTCTTGTTTATCTGCCAGTGCTCATTCTTTTTTAAGTTGCTACAGCTTTACAGCTTATACAGAATCAGCCTGATTACTCATCTTAACACCCACTTAGATAGACACTTAGAGAAAATTCTACCAACTAAAGTTGCTTAAGCCTCTTGTTCTGTGTTAGGACGTCAGCTGAAGCCCTCGGAGAGAACACGCACTCCCCAGGAACAACGCGTAGCTGGGCAGGGCAGGGGAAGTGCTCTGCAGTGATGGAAGGGGGTGCTGGGAGCTTTCTGTTTTGTCTTTGGAGGCTGTGTTCAGTTTACATTTAGCGGCTCCCTCTGAGCAGTTTGTCCTGGGATCATGGAGCAGGAAATAGCAGAACTGTGGTAGCTGGGAAGGAGCAAGGACCCCAAGTGGTCTGAGCTTGCCTAGGTAGGGGAGGCCAAGTCCTGGCCTCTGTCTACCCACTTACAAAGACTGGGTGTGTGGCACCTGCTCACTCTTCATCCTTCCTGTAATTTCTGCATCAATAAGCTGGTGAAGCAGGCTGAATGTTGGACAGGGTCAGAATCTTTAGTGAAGAGAGGGCATCCTTAGTCCAAGGGTTCCCCCAAAGCCCCCAGGGCCATGAGGGACTAGGGTGGGGTCCCTGGAGTTCTCAGGGCAAGGGTAAGCAGCATAGTGTTTCCCATAACTGCCCTTCTGCTTGCCATTCAGCAGGAGCAGCTGAGACAGTGCCCTCCCCTGGTCACAGGTTGGTTTTCCTCTCAAGGTTCCCCCTGGGCCTCCATTTCCAAGAGATGGAGGAGTCCCTGCCAGGGTCAGGTCCCTGGTTGCAGGCTCATGCTTTGATTCTTGTTGCTGTTATCCTGTATGAGTCTGCAGGAGCCCGGTCACAGGCACCATCCTGTGGCTCCTAACAAAGCCAGAGACCAGATAAGTGAGGGCAAAGGGCAGGAAGCTCAAAGAGGGGAACTTCCTGGATGAGTGGCCTTTTGCTCGTCAGCAGTCTATCTAGCAAAATCCTTATTACATATCAACGGTGAGGACTGGAGATACCTGGAAGCCACGACTCAGATGACCCTCTGATGACCTTCTCCCAAGATCATGTAGCTATGATTGTGATTTCCCAGACACATAGATGTCCTGAAAACCAAGCTGTGGGTGTGGGGCCATTTCCCTGGGATTCCAGGGATAGGATGGCCAGGGGAGTGGGGTATTCCCAGTGCTGCTCCCTGACGAAATCTCATCGCTTACATTGACTTAAGAGAACCTATGGATGGAATCACCAGCTTCAGTTAAACAAGAATAATCTCTACCTGAAAAGCAAAAGATTGCAGTATGATTATTTCAGTTGTTCCGTTAGAAGAGGTCACCCCTTTCCTCTTTGCATCCACATTTGTCTTTTCTCCTTGCTGCTGAGCCAGGGGTGGGGGTGGGGGAATGGGAGACGGTGCTAGCCCTTTAACTCTCCTTGTGCTGGACAGGAGCCCCCCAAGAGCAGTAGTTCCTAACTGATTTTGAGTTCCGAGTCTCACTGAGAATCAACTGAAAGTCCTGAATCTTCTTCCTAGAAACAGTGTGTTTGCATAAAGTACATGTAAAATGTTGCTGTGTGAGTAAATGTAAATGTTGAGTAAAGTTACACATAAAGTAGTGCTTTCAGGGCGCCTGGTGGCTCAGTCGGTTAAGCGTCCGACTTTGCCTCAGGTCATGATCTCACGGTTCGTGGGTTCGAGCCCTGCGTCGGGCTCTGTGCTGACAGCTCAGAGCCTGGAGTCTGTTTCAGATTCTGTATCTCCCTCTCTCTCTGACCCTCCCCTGCTCATGCTGTCTCTCTCTCAGAAACAAATGGAACATTTAAAAAACTTTTTTTTAAAAAGTAGTGCTTTCATGTGAGTCTGGGGTTTCATAGACCCCTGAAGGGTGCCGTGTACCCTAGATCGAGAACCCCTGCACCAGGTATTTTCTGAAACAGGTGGGCACCTATAAGCATCTTTCTCACATGGCCCAAGTGGGCAGGCGCCTGTGCAGCTGTAGGTGAGTATGGGTTTCAGGAGGCTCCGTCAGTTCCATTTTGGCTTATACTGTCACAGGGAAGCTGTGACACGGACAGAAGAGGCAGACCTGCCTTTGCCATGTGGAAATGGCCCTTTTCTTCTTGCCAGAAGGCGTTTCACAGCCCCATTTGGAACGGCAGAGAGCATTACCTGACTAAAATTCTACGAAATCTTAGTTGTCTCCCATTTTTCCATAGTAGCTCTTCCCAAATAAGAAGCTCACAGAGGTCCTGTGTGTGTGTGTGACCAGTGGTTGGGCTGCGTGCACAGCCTTCCTAAGAAAGTGTTTCCTTTTCTCACCTCAGCCCTCCTCCCTCCCACCGCGTGGTGGACACATTCAGGTTGTCATCTGTTCTTTGGTACGTGATTGAAATGGACAGAAATCATAAAATCTTACGTCAAAATGGGGACACTGAAGGCTCAGTCTGTTGACATGGAGGCCAGCCACTCCCCTCCAGGGTTGGAGGGATGGAGGTTGGCTGGTTTCTGGTACTTGTTCTTGGCTCTCATAGACTTTGAGCACCATTTCTCAGAGTGGCTGTCTGAGGGAAGGCCACTTCTGTTCTGGACCAGTGAAATGTGGTAGGGATAGAGGGCAGTGGAGGGGCATGGCTGCCACATGGGACGATTGTGTCTTCCCCAGAGGGAGTGAGATTTGAGTCACTGTCCACATGACTAAGGCTAGGTAAGCCCTTTATCCTGAAGGTCCTTGTTATATCTTCATCCTGGGTGTCTGGAAGGGGGCTGTTCAGGGAGAGAAGTACACAACTAGAAGTACCATGGAGATGAGCACCCTGTCCCCAGGAACTTCCTGCCTTGAGCCCGACAGAGGATGATCACGATTTAATGCATTCCCAAACCAGTTTAGATCACAAAATATTGAGCAGATGACAAGTAGATGTGCTTACCTGCTTGTGCGATTGACAGTTTGGAGGCTGCATGAATGTGGAATCCTTGGGCAGCACTGAAGACCTTTATTCAAGTTGGTCAGAAAGGCTTCCTGGAGGAGATGAGACTTAGTAGAAGCATGAGTGTGTCTCTGGTTTGAATAAGCCAATGAATTGTCTCAAATCTCCTCTTTTCTGTCCACGAAGCGACACAGTAGTTATGGATCAGCTGACCAGAGTAAGGTGTCACGTGGCTGAAAAATTTTGGTGGAGGTGGTGGGGGTGCAATTTTAGGGCCCTCAGCAGTGATGTCAGTGGGCAATAGAATGACACTCCTGCCCCCACGCCGTTGCCCCTGTGCCACGTGCAGACCTTCTCCAGGCACGGGGGTCTCTGGGCAGGGAGGTGGGGCAGGTTCCTGGTTTCCCCTGGCTAAAACGACTTTTCCCTTCTTTGTTCTTTTCCTCAGTCCATAGTGGCCTTTCTGAAGGATCCAAAAGGGCCCCCACTGTGGGAGGAAGATCCTGGAGCCAAAGATGTTGTCCACATTGACAGTGAAAAGGTAACTTATTCCCCACCAATTCTGGTGGACACTGGAAGCTTCCCCCAACCAGGGTCTCCCTAGGAGAAATGCCCAAAGAAATGAGAAATGGGACTTTTCAGACACCAGTTGTGCTTTCTCCAAGGGAGCTGGGCCACCAGGCCCCTAATATTTGTTCTCCTTCCCACCTCCACAACGGGCCCCACAGGAGATCAGACTGGCTGCCTGAGACCTTCCATTCTTCACCATCTTATTTAATGTATTTCAGTGTGTTTAGACTTTTCTCATAGAAATATCCATTTAATGGCCTTTCCTTATTATGTAAGCCAGTCATTGCTGGGATTGTCTGTGTGTGTGTGTGTGTGTGTGTGTGTGTGTGTGTGTGTTTAAAAGTGAGTTTTGTTTTTTTGTTTTCCTTAAAAATTATCTCAGAAGTTGGGTTGGATTTCCAGAGACTTGGGTCAGATCTCTACAATTCTAAGTCATGTAAATTTGAGCAAATTATTTACCCTCTTAAGCTTTAATTTCTGGATTTGGCTGGGCTAGGGAGTTGGGGGGTAGAACAGTGGTTCTGATTTATAGTCTCCGTACAACCTATCCCTCCTTTCTAAGCCTGCCCCACCCAACCTGAATGTACATCTTTATCCTTGTATTGTGACATGTGCATGCCTCATTTGTTTGGCTGTGTCTTCACCTAGGGACGGGCAAGAACATCTTTGTTATATTCCAGATGGTCTGTGAGGCAAGCGGTGCTATTTTGTAGATGGAAGGAGAATGTCCTTTTTTTAATCTATGAAATACTGTTGACATACAGTGCTATATTAGTTTCAGATATATAACATAGCGATTCGGCACTTCTACATATTACCCAGTGCTCACCATGAGAAGTGTGGTTACCATCTGTCACCATACAAAGTTACTGCAGTATTATTGATGCTATTCCCTTATGTTGTACTTTTCATCCCTGTGACTTATTTATTTTATTTATTTATTTATTTATACCTCGTTTAAAAAAAAAATTTTGGGGGGGTGCCTGGGTGGCTCAGTCAGTTAAGCATCCGAGTTTGGCTCAGGTCATGATCTCACGGTTCGTGGGTTCGAGCCCCGCATCGGGCTCTGTGCTGACAGTTAGCTCAGAGCCTGGAGCCTGCTTTGGATTCTGTGTCTCCCTCTCTCTCTGATCCTCCCCTGCTCACGCTGTCTCTCTCTCTCTCTCTCAAAAATAAAACAATTAAAAAAATTTTTTTAATTTAATTTTTAATTAAATTTAATTTAATTTTAATTAAAAAATTTTTAAATGTTTTATTTTTGAGAGAGAGAGAGAGAGACAATGCAAGCAAGGGAGGGGCAGAGAGAGTGAGACACGGAATCCAAAGCAGGCTCCAGGGTCTGAGCTGTCAGGTCTGAGCTGTCAGCACAGAGCCTGATGCAGGACTTGAACCCACAGACCGCGAGATCATGAAAAAAAAAAGTTGGACGCTCAACCGACTGGGCCACCCAGGTGCCCCTAGACCTTTATACCTCTTAATCCCCTTTACCTGTTTCATCTATGCCCCCACTCTCTTCCCTCTGGCAACCACCAGTTTGTTTTCTGATTTTATCAGTCTGTTTCTGTTTGGTTGGTTTTGTTCATTTGTTTTGTTTCTTAGATTCCACATATAAGTGAAATCTTATGGTATTTGTCTTTCTCTGTGTGACTTATTTCACTTCTAGATCCATCCATGTTGCTGCAGATGGTAAGAACTCACTTTTTTATGGCCGAGTAATATTCCACTGTGTGTGTGTGTTTGTGTGTGTGTGTGTGTGTATACACACACCACATCTTTATTTATTTATCAGTCAATGAACACTTGGGTTGCTTCTATATCTATATCTTGGCTGTTGTAAATAATGCTGCAGTAAATATAGGGACATGTATATCTTTTCAAGTTAGTGTTTTCATTTTCTTTGGGTAAATACCCACTAGTGGGAATTACTGGATCATATGGAATTCCTACCCTCAATTTTTGGATGAACCTCAATACTCTTTGCATTGTGACCGCACCAATTTATATTTCCACCAAGAGTGCACAAGCATTCCTTTTTCTCTGCATCCTTGCCAACACTTGTGATTTGTTTCTGTGATAGGAGCTAGAGAATGTTTGTTATCTTGATAACATGATATGTACTTTTTATCTTCCTCTGCCTCCCCTCCCTTTTCATTTAAAATTATTGACCCTTAATGCTTATTAACCCAAAAGAAAAGGAGGCCATTTATGCTTTCTGGAGGAAGGATCATGTGTGATAATTATGGGCTGGACGATTTGAATCAAGGGGCTGGGCATCAACATTTCTCTGGGATAGAAGATGCCAGTATCATCAGAAGGTAAAAAGTATGTCGTGGGCAAGGGAAGAGGGGCAAATGTTAGGAGGTGGTAGCATTTGTGCCGGTAGTCATGTAAAAACAAGCAGCCTAAACTCACTGTTGCTCATGGGTAGATTTTGTGATAATGCGTGTTTCTAGCCTTTTTGGACAGTGATTGCCTGCCGCCTCCTTCCCCTGAGATGATCATGTCCTGAAACTTATAAGATCGTTCTGTAACTGGAAATATTAAGCAGAAAAAATTTTTTTCACACCTGTAGGCAATCCTCTTGTTATACTTGGTGCTATTTTCTCTTCTGTAGAAGTTTAGGTATAGCTGCCTTTCTCCAGGTAGAATTTCCACATAAAGCAACTAAAAGTTCCAAATTCAGGTTAATTGCCAAATGTATTTGTGAGCTCAGTATTCTGCACTGTTGAGGTAATTAAGTATCTTTGAATGTAATGTAATAGTTGTTACTACCCAAGGTATGAAATCGGATTGCTACAGGCTCAGAAAACCCTTTTCCTCTCAGATCTCCAGGGTTTTTTTCCTCCAGGGATCTCGGAAGATCATTTTCAAAGCATTTGCATTTTCTACCCATAGTCAGGGTCAAAGATCTTAGTAGCTAATTCTGTCTTACAGTAAGTAGAATTATGTAATTCTAGATATGTAAACAAGAGTGAACATTTTCGGAATTTATTATAAATGTTTTAAATCCCTACAAAACATTTGTAATTTTTTTATCTAGCTGAAAAATTATAAGTAATCCATATTCATTGTTGAAAATTTAGAAAATACAGCTGAAGTTTAAAAGAAAAAAGTTACTTTATCCCTTCCTATCGAGAGAGACCCACTCCTGGTATTTTCTGTAGCCTTTCAGGCTTTCAACATAATGCATACATAAATATTTTTACTCACAAAAGTGTCATTACATTTTATATGCTGCTTTCCAACTTGCTTTCCCCCCGCCACTTAATGTAACACGCATATCTTATTGTGACATTAAATATTCCTCTTCATCGTTTTTAATGATGCAGTAGTATTCCATAGAGCTGATGGAGCCTCATCTATTTACCTACTGCCTTGTTGCTGCCAGAAAGCTGCATTTTGCAATCTCCTTTTATTTTCCTTATTATTCAAAAGAGGAAAACCTCTAATTTTCTTCTATGGAAACTGGTTAGAGAAGCAAATTATTTTAATCAAAACATGCTCTGTCATTGCGTTTTTCTGCAGTCCTTGATAGATTTTCTTTTTCCGGAACATTGTTGACTTTCGTTGGAAGAAAGGTCTCTAACCCTGCTTTACACTGAAGTCTCTCCATTAGCGCTGTTGTGAAATGTAGAAATGTCTTTTTTTTGCATTTATTGTGTTTATTTAACAAATAATTATGGTTGCGTAATAATGTGACAGGCACGGTTCTGAGCGTTCTACAAATACAGATGGTCTGTTTGGCTTGTAACCTCGTGGGGGTAGGGGGCACGCCTCATCCGTGTGCTTCTGGGCACATGCTGGGCTCCTGGGCACATGGGCTACGACCACAGGGCTGGGGAAGGGGAGAGTGGGTGTGGGTTAGCTCTGTGTCACCTTACCCGCAGATCCCCATCTAGCCAAGTTGGGCCACCCGAAAACAACCACCCCCTTACAATAAAACCACTCCATAAATCACATGAGGGGGCAGCCTTGTTGAGCCTCAGGGGACACAAATAGCTAACAGGTTTTTAATCGTTCAGGCGGAGCTTCAAGGAAAGTTAGTAGTTTGTCCTGACCACTTCATCGCACCAGGTGGCCTTGGGAAAGCCGTGTGTCCCCTCAGGGCCTCAGTTTCCTCGTGTAATATGCAAGGGTAGTACAGATTGTCCTGACAGGCTGAAACTCTGGTTGCATGCCCCAAACCCCAAGTCAGAGCGTGGGACGTCTGAAGTGCCGGCGCACTCTTCCAGCCACGGTGGCGCCTCCCACCCCCAATGCGGGGTGGGGGGTGGGGGGGGGCATGTTGCCTCCCTGTTGAGTTATTGTGTGTGACCTGCGATGTTCTCTCTTTGTGCCTCAGGACTTCAGACGGCTCCTGAAGAAGGAAGAAAAGCCCCTCCTGATGATGTTTTATGCCCCCTGTGAGTGACCTTTCTCCTTTGGGCCAGAGTTCATTGTTCAGCCTCTTGGAACAGGCAGCTGGGGGTTGGAAGGCGGGGGAATGGGAATTAGCCCCAGGCCTCTTAGAATGTGAAGTGCGTCCCTCACCCCACCTCTCCATCTCTGCCTCTTTGCCGTTTCTTCTGGCTCTTCCCCTCATGCTGCCCACATCAGGTTTTCTGTCGCTGGAATCAGCAGCTTTCTGCCCTCTTTGCCCAGAGCTCCACCTAGCAAGAGCACAGGTCTCCTCTCCAGGAATTCTGTTGCCACCAGCTGTGTGCCTGGTTGGGCCACAGCAGTGCAGCCATGCCTCGGGCCCAGCCCACTCGCTAGGTCCACTGCTGCTCACCAGCCAGAGCCTGGCCAGCCCCTGGGGCAGCCATTCACCCAGCTCTGGCTCCTGCACACCTCTGCTGGTGCCACCTGGGAGGTGTGGGGGGATCAGGATCAGAGAGAAAAGGGCCTCATATTTTGGTTCATTCTCTCAATGAGGCATGAAGCCGTGGGAACAGCAGAAAGATCATTGAGATGACAATCAGAAGACCCAGATTCTAATTCCAGCTATGCCAACGTTGAGTTGGGTGACCTTGGTCAAATCCTTCTCCTTCAAATCCTTCACCTCCCTGCCCCTCAGTTTCCATTTCATTTTTTTTTTTTAATTTTAAAAAAATGTTTATTTTTGAGAAGGAGAGAGAGAGTGAGGAGATGAGGGGCAGTGAGAGGGAGACACGGAATCTGAAGCAGGAGCAGGTTCCAGGCTCTGAGCTGTCAGCACAGAGCCCATCATGGGGCTCGAACTCAGAAGCTGTGAGATCATGACCTGAGCCAAAATCGAATGCTTAACCAACTGAGTCACGCAGGCATCCCCTGCCCCAGCCTCAGTTTCCATTTGTATAAGAGAAGGTGTTGGATCAGAGCAGTGGCTTTCAGACTTTTTGACTGTATTTCCTAGTATTAATGTAAAAATATTTTTCATTGCAACCTAGTGCTGTAAGTATACATGTCACTTATGTATACTTATAGTAGATAAGTTGAATAAGTAAATAAGCTGAAACAACAGTTTTACAAAAACCATACTTAGCCTTACTACTTGCTATCCACTCTGCCAGATGTAGTATGCATGATTTCTCTTTTCTATTTTATGTATGTGTGTATGTATGTATGTGTGTATGTATGTATGTATGTTTATTTATATTTGAGAGAGAGACAGAGTGCAAGCTGGGGAGGGACAGAGAGAGGGGGAGACACAGGATCCAAAGCAGGCTCCAGGCTCTGAGCTATCAG
This sequence comes from Hyaena hyaena, assembly GCF_003009895.1. NCBI lineage: Eukaryota > Metazoa > Chordata > Mammalia > Carnivora > Hyaenidae > Hyaena > Hyaena hyaena. Next base: position 1,914,628 of record NW_024080811.1, read on the forward strand.
CACAGAGCCCGATGCGGGGCCCAAACTCACAAGCTGTGAGATCATGACCTGAGCTGAAGTCGGATGCTTAACTGACTGAGCCACCCAGGCATCCCAGTCTATTTTGTTTTATTCAGAAGTTTTTGGTTTTTCCTACTATTTCATAACCCTCTAATAACGGATCTGCAAACTATGGCCCATGGGCTGTCCGTCTTATTTGGTAAATTAACTTTTGTTGGAACATAAACATGTTCCTTTGTTTACACATTGTGGCTGCTCTCAAAAGCTAAGCAGAATTGAGTAGTTGACAGTATATTGTGCAAAGCCTCAAATATGCTGCCTGGGCCACCCTATAGTCTAACAGGTCCCAGCCCACAGATTGAAAAACCCTGGAATAGAGCCTGTATGAGGCCCCCAGAGCTATGGCTCTGTGATCTACCTATGCCCTTCAGAAAACCAAAGACTGGAGAGAGAGGGGCTCTGCGTGGTGGGATGTGCATGTGCCCTGGCCTGTCCCTGGCTTGGAGGAGTATCAGCGGCTATCATCCATCACCCTGCAGTGGCCCTCCTTCACACACCCCAGGTCCTGTTCCCCTGTGGTAACCACTGACCTGTTCTCTGTATCTATGAGTTTCTTTTTGTTTTGTTTTGTTTTAGTTTTTAGATTCCACATGGAAGTAAAATGATATGGTTTTTGTCCTTTCTCCTTCTGACTTATTTCACTTCGCATAATTCCCCTCAGGGTCCATCCATGTTGTTGCAGGTGGCAAGAGTTCATGCTTTTTTATGGCTGAGTAGTATTCTGGTGTGTGTGTGTGTGTGTGTGTGTGTGTGTGTGTGTGTGTGTGTGTGTGTGTACATCACAGCTCTTTATCCATTTATCTATTGATGGACATATAGGTTGTTTCCATATATTGGCTATTGTAAATAATCCTGCAATAAACATAGGAGTGCATATATCTTTTCAAATTAATGTTCTTATATTCTTCAGATGAATACCCAGTAGTCAAACAGCTGGGTCATATGGTAGTTCTATTCTTAATTTTTTGAGGAATCCCCATACTGTGTTTCACAGTGGCTGTACCAATTTACCTTCCTACCAACAGTGCACAAGGTTCCTTTTTCTCCACATCCTTGCCAATACTTGTTATTTCTTTTTGATAAAAGCCATTCTGACAGGTGTGGCATGATATATCAGTGTGGTTTTGATTTGCATTTCCCTGATAATGAGTAATGTTGAGCATCTTTTCATGTGTCTGTTGGTATCTGTAGGTCTTCTTTGAAGAAATGTCTATTCAGATTCTCTACTCATTTTTTAATCGGGTTGTTTGGTTTGTTGTTGAGCTGTATGTATTCTTTATGTATTTTAGATATTAACCTCTTATCAGATATATGATCCGCACATATCTTCTCCCATTCAGTTGGTTGCTTTTTCATTTTGATGATAGCTTCTTTCACTGCGCAGAAGCTTTTTAGTTTGAAGTAGTCCCATTTGTCTATTTTTGCTTTGGTTTTTCTTGCCTTTGGAGTCTGAGCCACAAAAACATAGCTAAGACTGATGTTAAGGAGCTTATTGCCTACATTTTCTTCTAAGAATTTTATGGTTTCAGGTCTTATATTCAAGTCTCTGACCTATTTTGAGTTAATTTTTGCATATGGGGTAAGATAGTGGTCTAGTTTCATTCTTTTGCATGTGGCTGACCAGTTTTCTCAGTACTGTTTATTGAAGGGCCTGTTCTTTCTCTGTTGTATGTTCTTGACTTCTTTGTTATAAATTGATTAGCTATGTATATGTTTAATTCTGAGCTCTCAGTTCTTTTCCATTAATCTGGGTGTCTGGTTTTTTTTTTTTTTTTTTTTTTTTTTTTTTTTTTTTTTTTTTTTTTTTTTTTTTTTTTTTTTTTTTTTTTTTTTTTTTTTTTGCCAGCACTATATTGTTTTGATTATTATAGCTTTGCAGTATAGTTTGAAATCAAGGAGCATGATACTTCCAGCTTTGTTCTTTCTCATGATTGCTTTGACTCTTTGGGATCTTTTGTGGTACATACAAATTAGAGAATTATTTGTTTTAATTCTGTGAAATATGCCATTGGAGTTTTGATAAGGATTGCTTTGAATCTGTAGTTTGCTTTGAGTAGTATGGACATTTTAATAATTTTAATTCTTCTAATTCATGAGTATGGAATATTTTTTCAGTTGTGTTATCTTCAGTTTCTCTTATCAGTGTCTTATAGTTTTCAGTATACAAATCTTTCACCTCCTTGGTTAAATTTATTCCTAGATATATTATTCTTTCTGATGTAATGTTAATGGGATTGTTTTCTTTATTGTTCTTTCTGCTAGTTTGTTATTAGTGTGTAGAAATGCCACAGGTTTCTGTATATTCATTTTGTATCCTGTGATTTTACTGAATTCATTTATTAGTTCTAACAGTTTTTTGGTGGAATTGTTAAGGTTTTCTATATATAGTATCATGTCATCTCCAAATAGTAATTGTTTTACTTCTTCCTTTCTTATTTGCATGCTTTTCATTTCTTTTTCTCTCTTAATTGATGTGGCTAGGAATACTGTGTTGAATAAAAGTGGCAGAAGTGGACATCCTTGTCTTATTCCTGATCTTAGAAGAAAAAAGCTTTTAGCTTTTTCCTGTTGACTATGATGTTAGGTGTGGGTTTGTCATATATGACCTTTATTATGTTGAGATATGCCCTCTCTCTACCCACTTTGTTGAGAGTTTTTATCATAAATAGAGGTTGAATTTTATTGAGTTTTTATTCCGCATCTATTGAGATGAACTTAGGATTTTTATCCTTCATTTTGCTGACGTGGTGTCTAATGTTGATTGATGTGCAGGTATTGAACTATCCTTGCATCCCTCACTTGATTGTGTTAATGATCCTTTCAATGTCTTGTTGAATTTGGTTTGTTAATATTTTGTTGAGGATATTTGTAGCTATGTTCATCAAGGATGTTGACTTATAATTCTCTCTTTTTGTGGTATTCTTGTCTGGTTTTGGTATCAGGGTACCTGGCCTTATAAGATGTATTGGAAGTATTCCCCTCCTTTTCAATGTTTTGAAAGAGTTAGAGGAGAATATATATTGAATCTTTGAATGTTTGGAAGAATTCATCAGTGAAGCCATCTGGTCCTGGACTTTTGTTTGTTGGCAGGTTTTTGATGACTGATTCAATCTCCTTGCTAGTAATTGGTCTGTTCAGGTTTTCTGTTTCTTACTGATTTAGTCCTAGAAGATTGTATGTTTCTAGGAATTTGCATATTTCTTCTAAATTATCCAACTTTTTGGTGACTAATTGTCCATACTAATCTTTTATGATCCTTTATATTTCTGTGATATGAGTTGTAACTTCTCATTTCATTTCTGTTTACTCTTTTAAGCCTGGCTTGAATCCCCCTTCTTGAGAAGTTCTTTGAACAAAGCCCCCTCCCATTTCCACCTGAATGATCATACCTTCTTGGATAGCTGCCCTTTTATGAGGTTCTGGTGGTTCTGCCTGACTTAGGTAGGCCTGTAGTTTGTTCACCATGACAATAGCCTCTCCCCAGCCCCTGTTGATTGCTGGGTGTCCCCCTAACCCAGCCTCCTCTCAGACACCTCGCTGGCCTTGGGGGTGTGCCTGCCTATAGAAAGGAGGCCCTGGTGTCCTACTTCTTGTTAGATTAGGCTTTGCTCAGAATAGTCACTTTGGTCAGAATGCACTTTAACCTTGGGTCATTATCTTCATTAATGTTCACTAGTTGGTTTCACCCTTTTTGTTTCTCCTTGGAGGGCTCTTATTAACTGCTCAGCTGTGAGTTGCTTCAGGAATTGTCCTGCCTACCCAGCCCCTTGAGGAGGGGGCCCCCGTTGGTTCATCTCAGAACCCTTCAGGATTCAGAGTATTGGTTAGATGAGATGAAAACCAAGTATATGTCTGTATATAGTTCATGACACAAGGCAGGATCATGGTATAGCCGTGTGGGTTTCATTATAATGACACTAGTCCATCACTTACAAAGAGTGGTTCCCTAGCAGTTTGCACTAGAATGTGTGTGCCTTCTCCTCCTACCCCTTTCCCAGGCTGTCTGGGAGGGTGTCCTTCCTCCTCATCATAGCAGGCAGAGAGGCAAGCATAGTTATTACCTTTATATAATGGAGAGCTGGGATAGAAGTTAGGTCTGTTGTTGATGTCACAGAGCAATTAATAGTCGAGAAGGGAGGGAGAAAACTCAGAGATATTAAGTTTAAATTTGTGGAGGGGTCAGATTGGATGGCCTCCTGGGTCCCAGGTAACCCCAGGACTCTTGTTGTTTTTTTATTGAAACAAACTTGTGCTTTTATTATATACTAGTCCACTCAAGCCTTCATGGCCTCATAATTCAGCTTATTCCTGGAAACACACCAGTTCCATAATTGGCAAGTCTTTTAGGACTCTGATCCTTTGATCATGTTTGGGGTGAATGAACCCAAAGGCAGTGGGAGGCTTTACTTGTGACAAGGAATCTGGGTCCCTAGGACCTATTGTTTATTCAGTAAATGTTGACAGAATTAATGAGAAAATGAAAGGGTGACTGCTGTAACTTTAGGGGTTTGAGAGTAACAATTAGTCTTCTCTCTTCCTGTGCCTCCCAGGTGAATCCGTTGAAAGATGGATTCAGATAGGGATCACAGTACCAGCTCTATTTTTGGTCAAGTTAAATTGGAAACTGGTTTGGCCTGTAGCTTCCTATTACTCTTCCATCACCTCTTCACCTCACTAACTTCTTCTCCCAGAGCTGCTGGGCTCTACCCATGGGGGTCTGGGGGGACATGAGGGTAATGTTGCTGCAGGCTGCAGACAGGCACAGCTGAAAGAGAGACATTACCTTTGTGGGGACAGTTCATAAATTAAGCCCCTGACTGATGACTATGGCCCAGTGGGTGTCAGACTCCATGCCCCATCTCATCAAGCCACTGAGTAAAGAGTGGATGAACTCCAAGTGTACTCCCCCTCCCCACTTATTTTCCTTCCTGGGAGTGACATCCTCTGTTGCCTGTGGAGTATCGTTCCCCCCATCCCTGCCCCCGCAGACCTAGTAGGAGCAGACACTCAGGTCTTATACTGATGGTGCCTCCCCTGCTGAGTGTCCGGTTCTGTCCTCCCAAGTGTTGGCTCTGCCCCTCAGCAGGGCAGACACTGTGTCCAGTCCACAGATGGGAAAACTGAGGCTCACACCACTTGCTCAGGCTTAACACAGGCAGCAGCCAGTCAAAGGGAGACCTGGGTCTCATACTTCCCAGAGCTGAGAGTCTTGTCTGCTGTGTGCACCACCCCCCACCCTGTTGTCCCTACTGTGTGGCATCCACCGTGGAGCATGGGGGCCTGGCCAGGTTGGCCTTGTTGTACCTGTTTACCTCCTCTGCAAGTGCCCCACAGTAGGAAGTGTCCCCCAACAAATGTCCTGTTCTTTTCTTCATGACACCTGTGGGGATGGGGCTGCATGTGGCAGCTGCCGGAGAGAGGTACGTCTTGTCTTCTGCGGGCAGATGCCGTGGGCTGACCATGCAACCGCCCTCACTGTCCCGAGTCTCCCTGAGGCTGAGCCTGAACTAATGGCACAGACCCAAGCCCAGGCCGGCGTGTATACAGTGTGTGTCCCTCTGTCTGCTGGGCAGGAATGTCACAGAGGGACCATGGAGCTGGGGAGGTACCAGTGGAACCCTGGTCCTGCTCACGGTTCTCCAGCGTGTGTATCTGCCCCGTGGATGAGAGCACCCCTCCGATCTGTATTACTCTGCCCACAGTCTGCCAGGGTGTTAGCTAGACATGGGTTAGCACTTGTCCGCCTGCTGCTGCGTGGCCCTGCCCCCCGTCACATTGGGATGAGATCCAGCCTGACACGGAAGTCCAGTCAGCTTTGGTGTCTACAGTCTTCAGGTGCATCTCAAAGCCTTTTTGCAGCAGAGTGGCTGTCAGAAAGAATAACAACCTGACATGTCCGAATTCCTTGTGTCTGAAGAAACTGGTGCACATGTCCTGTGGGGTCACTGCCGAAATGTGGCCTGCTCTGATTGATGCAGGGGCAGGGTGGGGGAGCAGAGGTTTTAAATCAAGGTCACTCTGAAGTAATAGTGGGTGTTTGGGGCCTGGCTGTGTCAGCCCTGTGTCCCCCAAGGCTTGGGGGGCCTTCATCCTCCCAGGAGAAGAGTGACCACAGAATCCCACAGAGGGTTGAGCCAGAGACATCACAGAATCCTTGATGTCAGAGCTGGAGGGGGCCTGAGGTGATCTGCTCCAACACTCCACATTTGCCAGAAGGAGCTCTCGCCCAGAGAGAAGAGGTGACCCGTCCAGGGCCATGCAGCGCCTCCAGAGAGGACAGGCACTCAGATGTGCCGACCCTGGCCTGGTGTGCTCCTCCCGCGAGGCCAGAGCCAGTATTTCACACTCAACCCGTCTCCACTCACTGCCCACTTATTCTTGTTGATGTAAGAAAAGGGGCTTTGAAATCCCAAAACTCATTGTTCCTGTGGTTGTACATTTTTCTTCCTAATGGCATCTGATTCAAGTTCATTTGTAGTTCCTGACTGTGCTTCCCTGTCACCTATTTGGGTTCCCTGAATTCCTGTTGAACTCATTATCAGCCCTCAACTATTCCACGCTTTTGCCCACGCTTTTGCCCTTCTCCAGCTATGTCACATTTGCTTAGTCAGCCCCACGTTTATCGAGGGACTGCTGGGCTGTGTCCTGATCTACGCCATCAAGATTGTACGCTCTTTGGAGGGCGGGGCCTCCTGTTCCTTCCGTGTCCCCAGGGCCAGCGTGTCCCCAGGGCCAGCGGCAGTTCTGCCCTCTGCAGGCTGGGTAAATGTTTGCTGGTAAATGTTAGCCTGAGGGGAGGGAAGCCAGGGCGCAAGGGCCGGGCACCCACTCTAACCAAGTTTGTTCCTCTCCTATCTGTGACCAGGGTGCAGCGTGTGCAAGAGGATAATGCCACATTTCCAGAAGGCCGCGACCCAGCTGCGAGGCCACATTGTGAGTGAGGCCCCCGGGCCTGGCAGGGCTGGCTGGGTCCCAGACTTCTCCCTCTCACCTGGAGAGGCAGTGGGAGGAAGGGGCCCAGGGTGCGGGGAGAGGGCAGCTCTGAAAATCTCGAGGAGTCACCCTCCCACTACTGACCTGAGCCCTGGGCATGTGATTCACACCTGTTCTTGGTGGATGGTAAGAACTCCAGACAGTTGCTGGGACCAGGAGAGTTCAGTGCTTGTCCAAGTGAGGCCAGTGATGAAATAGCCAGGAAACAAGTGAGAAGCAAAGGTGGTCTTGCTGGGCGGCCAGGGTCTGTGAACAGACCATCAGGGCCAGTCTCCAGATTGGGCCTAAGCTCCTGGTGCTGGGCAACCCGGTGGCAGCAAAAGGGGCCTGGTGACTGGTGGTGGGCCCAGAGCACAAGCAGATTTACAAGGCAGTTTCCTGCCAGGTTTGCCATGGATCTGGTTCCTCTGGGGCCAGAGGAGCCATGGAAACGACAGCAGAAAGAGGCAGTCCAGGTGGGGCGCAGGAGACTGAGCTCGCAGGTACTCTCTGAAGGAGAGTGTGCAGTGTGTCGGGGCAGGAAGCAGACAGGAGGCAGGGTTGTCTCGGGGATGCCCATCTCTCAGGGACAGGAGGGGGAAAAGGAGCCCCTGAGGAAATGGGCCTCAGGAAAGAACAACAACCAGGATTGTGCAGCAAGGGCAGGGAAGACGGGACTCAGGGCCACACACTGATGGTCCAGGTCATCTCTGTGCAGCCTCCACCTGCCAGCCTCGTCTCTTCTGTGCTGTGTGTCTATCCAGTTTTGCATGTACCCTGAGCCACACAGATATTGAGGGTTTTTTGTTTTGTTTTTGTTGCTGGTGACAGAAAAATAGCTGTTGGCTCCTCTAGGGAGCATGGAAAAATCCATACACTCTTTATGAAAGGTGGTGGGGAGGAGGGCTGTCACCATTCGGGGCTGGTCAAAGTCCCACTAAGGGAGTTCTGAGGTCTTAAAACTGAATCATGAGGGGCGCCTTGGTGGCTCAGTTGGTTAAGCGTCCGACTTCGGCTCAGGTCACGATCACACAGTTTGTGAGTTCGAGCCCTGCATTGGGCTCTGTGCTGACAGCTCAGAGCCTGGAGCTTGCTTTGGATTTTGTGTCTCCCTCTTTCTCTCTGCCCCTCCTCTGCTCGTGCTCTGTCTCTCTCAGTCTCTCAGAAATAAGTAAATGTTAAAAAAAATAAAAATGAAAAAAAAAACTTAATCATGATCTTTACAGATCAAATGAAGTTGGTGATTAATTCAGTCAATTTAAAAAGTTTCCATGGCAGCACCTGGGCATGGTGACAGCCCTGCTAGCCTAGCTGGCTACAAGACTGGGTTGCAAAGAACCAGTGCTTTCTCTTTTGACCTCATTCTGGGGCAGTACCAAGGTCCTGCTTGTTTCTCACTAATGAATTTTTAGCAACTCGCCTGGAGATGTTTGGCCTTGGGGCACACATACATCACTCGGGGGAAGTTTCACTTTGCACTTTGGGGCCTCAATAGATAGCATATATCATGATTATTTTGCCTGGAGAAAAGACTTAATTACCCAGTGTTCTCCCTACCCATACTCGCATACCCTTAGAAAACTCCCAACTCAACTTCCTAACTCTGCGGTGCATTGGAAGTTAAATAGCTCCAGCCCCAGTCAGATCACAAATACCTGGCCAGCTCCACCAAAGCAGAGGAGGCCTTGGTGCTGGTCTTGTGCACCTTCTGGAAGATTCTCAGCCAATGGTGCATCAGTGTTCCAGTCCCTTCCATGCTCCCATAGTTTGTCCTTGCTGTGCATGGCCAGGTCTGCCATCTTTGCTTTCATTCCAGATCATTTTCTTCACTAATTGATACTTATTATAGTATGATTTTCTCACTGTAGTGTGAGCTTCCTGGGCGCTGGGGCACTGTTTGGTTCACATCTATTTCTTCACCACAGAGCACAGGGCCACGCTTGTGGTACCCCATACATACTGATAAGTGAATGAATGAACATGTGGCTTATCACTCCCAAGCATGTCTAATTTAGGCTCTGTATTTACATTAAAAATGTTCCTCTTTTTAAAGGAATTCAGAGCATTAGTTATGAAAGGACAGAAATAAAGCGAGAAGGATGCTTGTGAGTTGAGGGCTTGCCCTTTGCCCTGGGCTCATACTAGGCTCTTTCTCAAGATTATCCTTGAAGATTATTTGTTTTAAGGGTTACTTACTTCCAAAAAAGGAAACAACAACAACAGTGCCTGCTTTTCCTGCCTGCACCCAAGTGAAGACATGTACAAAATGACTGTCCCAGTTCCCTAGACAACGTTACAGAAAACTCAGTGGGATTGTCTGGGTACCTGGAGAGCTTGGCTGGTCAAGCCCAGCTTTGCCTGGGTATTAGTTCCTTTGGCCTAAGGCATCTGTGTTGTGTGAATGCATTCATTTCCTTCTGCACTGGGGAAGGAACATGCGTGGGGTACGTTTTGTCTTTCTTAGGAAAACACCTTTTGAAAGTTCTCACCCTTTCCCAGCTCCATAAATAGGGAAAGGTCCGGCCACATGGGCACCAGCTGCTGTGGGAGGCCTCTGGAGGCCACGGCTCCTGGTACAGCCGCAGCTCCCCGGAGAGGAGGACACCAGAAGCGTGCTTCTTTTCCGTCCTCCCACGCAGGGCAGAGATGTGCTTCGAGTCCCCAGAAATCAGAAGCCTACCTCCTCACCACTGCTGAGACCCAGCCGGACTGGCACCTCCAGTCTCCTTGTCGTCTCTGTCATCCGCGAGCCCTTTTTGGCTTGTCCATGTCTGTGGCAAGGGTCAGAAACCTCCCTTCTCTACAGATTTCTTGGGAGGTGTCCAAATTGATGATGTTAAGATGGGAGCCAGGCCAGATCAGGGGTGCTCAGCCTTTGCCATTTTCCAAACTCAGTTCTGCCTCTCTTTGCTGTCATTGATGTCTGGTGAATCATTGGTGTCTGTCCCATCTATTCTTGCTAATTGCCATCTTCGTCAGCAGCCGTTGCTGCTCCCTGTTTCAGAGCAGCCATCAGAGCGAACCTGTCCCTATCTGCCTCCTCTTCCCAGCTTTGCTAGTTACCAAGGTCCACACCGAGGCTTTTGTTAATCTTGGCCATGATGGGCCATCTAGGTGTAAACGCCATGACATGGGCTGGTCATGGTGACAGACTTGTGCAGACCAGACCCTGGACCTGGCTCTTAACTAACCAGCAAGGAGATCTTGGGCAAATAGCCTCGGAGTCTCTGTTTCCCTGTCTGTAAAATGGGATGATAATGCAAACCCTGCCCACCTCACTAGGTTGCTGTGAAGAGCAAGTGCCTGGCATGTGGAAACAGTCCTGTGAGCTGCAGACACTTCATAGACACACATGATTGACCCCCCTCTACTGCTCTGTACTTCCTGTTCCTCCCATTCACTAAATGAGGGTGCTCCCAAGATTCTTCTTTTCAGCCTCTTTTCTTATTAGCACAGTAGAGTAACGGCTTGACACTGCTTTTCTTGTTGTCTCTTCCTCAGTGATTTTATCTACGTCCATAGTTTCAACAAAATGTAGCTCCATGGGGCCTCAACAAAATGTAGCTCCATGGGGCCTGAGTCCTTGAGCTCCAGTACCATGTATCAGATTCCCTGCTTGACATCTTGGTCTGGAGTTTTCTCCCTGTGTCTCAAATGCAGTGTCTAAAATAAAATTCAGTACCTTTCCATCTAGCAAACTGCCAGCTTTCTTTCATGACTCTTCCCAAGTACCCCAGGCTCCTCTCACAGCATGCCTTTTTCCTAGGGCGTCCTCACACATGTCTCTTCCTCATGCCCTCTGCCCTCTCCCTGCCTGCCATCCTGGGTCAGGCCCTGGTTAGCCCACACAGGGTGGTTGCCGAATACTGCTTACTTCTCTCCCTGACCCACGACTTGCCCCTTACAGCCTGACTTGTTTATATTTAAAGAGAGAAAGGAAAGGAAAAGAAGAGAAAAGAAAAGAAACGAATGCAGCAGGAAAACCCTCCATCACCTCTTCACTAAAGTCCTGGTTTCTTAGGCATTAACAGCTTTTCCAGAGTGAGCTCATGAACCTGTCCAGCCTTCTCTTCCTGCCCCCTTCTGTGTCCTACAGTCTAGTTAAACTAGCATATTCCTGTGTCTTGGGTTGCATCTTGTCTTGCCTTGCTTCCACATTTTCTTTCTGGAATGTCTGTGGAAGTCTTCCTCTCCCTCGAGCACCAGTACACGTGTTGTCTGCTCTGCTAGGCATCCAGGATTGTTCCTTCAGGACACGGGCTGAACATGAGGCGGAGAGGGTCCCACTAACTGGACGGCACTGGCACGTGTGGCTCCGGGTCAGGCATTGTGGCCTTAACTTTTAGGCTGAGGCCACTTTTGCCTCATTTGGCTTTCCAGACTCCAAAGAGTATACATCGTTGTTCAAAAAATATTTATCACATTAATAAATGCCTCCAAGTGGTACAAGAGTGCTCCAGAAACTCAGAGAGTTGAAAGCTCATCACAAGGAAAGGTGGCTTGGAAAGGCTGTCCGGGAAGGTGGGATTTGATTTGCCTTCAAGGATGAATAAGCTTTTGGTAGTGACTGAGAGACGGGAAGTGGGCATCCTAAGCAGAGGGACGAGAAGCATGTGCTCTGGAAATTTGGGTAGAGTTCAGAGCTGCTTCGTAGTATTGGTGAAAACAGCTAGCATATTCTGAAGTGCTGTAGATCCTTCACCTATACTATCTCATTCAGTCTTCACAGCAGTCACAAAAGGTGGCTGTTCATGAGGAAATAGGCACAGAGGCACCTGACTTATTCAAAGAAATGTGTCTACTAAGTGGGGAGTTAGGACTTGAACCCAGCATCCTGATGCCTGAGACTGGGCTCCTGGCCACTGTGGTACATTACCCATCTGCAAGGTGCCTTAGACAGCAAGCAGTCCAACTTCCTCCCTGTGCAGAAGTCTCAGGCTATTCAATTCCTGGGAGAATCAAAAACCTAGACTCTGGCAGGTATACAATTAAGGGTTTTGTAAGAAAGAAGAATTCAGAAATGAGATAGGGACAGTATGATCTTTGAGCGTGGAGTTAGATTCTAGCCCATATTTAGTGGAATTGAAAGGTTTTGTGCAGGGAAGTGATGTAATGAAAGAGGAGGATGTGGAAGATTAATCTCATGGTGGATGTGCACTGACACTAGGGAGATCAATTAGAATAAAAAAAAGAACTTTAAAGTAGGCAATTATTACTGGAACAGACTGCTGAATCAGTCTGGGAAATGAACAGAATGGCTTTTAGAGGGTTCCAGGGCTTCTAGTAAGTTCTATTTCAGGCCAATTCTCCCTGTATTCCTTGCAGCATCCCACAAATGATGGGGGATGGGGGGGCGTGGAAATCAGTGATTTAGTAAACATTTATTGTGTGTCTAAGGCATTGTGCTAGGTACATAAAACAATTTAATGTTTAATGTTTTTTACTTATTGAGAGAGTGCAAGCACACTTATACGTACACACAGAGGGAGAGGGAGAGAGAATCCCAAGCAGGCCCCATGCTCAGTGCAGAGCCCGACTCAGGGCTTGATCCCACAACCACGAGATCATGACCTGAGCTGAAATCAAGAGTTGGACACTCAACCAACTGAGTCACCCAGGTGCCCCAGAAAGACCTGTTTAGATGCCTCTTGGGGATGGTGCTGCCAGAGGCTTTCATCACCAGGAGGATTTGGTAGGAAATCAAGAACTTGATGATTACTGAACATCAGTTCTGTGCTGGTTCAGTTCTCTTAAGAGCCCTATGATATTCTCAACACCCCACGTCTTCCACACAGGGAGCCTCAGTGAAGGTAAGTGACTTGCTCAGAGTCCCACGATTCCTCAGTGGATGCAGTCTTCTGAATCAAGTTTGTTGTCCACTGAAGCTGTTATCCTTTTCCTCTTCCTATGTTTCCTTCTATGTTGTTCAGCAAAATGAGCTTCCCGGGTTTCTTCTCTCTGCTTCTATAACTGCTCCTGGGTTTTTGAAGTTCCTTTCCCCTCTCCTCCATGCTGCCCTGCTTTGTGGAACAGCCTTCCTATATCTGGCCACTCTATCTTCATTCTCTTGTAGGAACAGATTCAAAGTCCTCTTTCCGGGCACCTGATCCTGCCCTAGAAAAGACTGCTGCTTCAGGGAAGGAGTTTTAGAGGACTCTGCGTTGTTCTTAGTATTTAGCCCTGTTGTCAGTCACACAGCTACTAAAATTCTCCTTTCCCAGTTAGGGGTGTTGGATATGGGAACCCCTGAAGTCAGAACATTTTCAGACTTCGGAGATGGTGCAGTCAGGCTGTAGGTGATGGTTACAAACAGGAGGAGAGGGGTGGGGGATCTGGGAGTCTGGAGGGAGGAGAGTCCAGCATATGGACCGTCACAAGAGCCACACTCTTCCCTGGCCACGTGCAAGCTGGGAGGTTCAAGAACACTGCACACAAAACCTGGGTGGACAGACTGAGGACAGGCCATGAGGACGTTGTGGGGAGGCTGAGCAGTGGTTGTAACTTAAGAGAGGAATGCAACTTTAGTTGACAGGGGCAGGGAGGAGGCATAAAATATATTTGGATGGCAGCGGCCCCACTCTAGGACCTGCTTGAACTTGGTGGCAAAGCCAAGTGCCTTCTTCAGCCCTCAGAACTTTGGTTTCACTCTGGGATAGCACCCCTGCAGGCAAGTAAAAGGAATGCCTGTACAGAGGGTAACACCTGGCCCGGACCCTGCGTCTTCCAGAGCTCTCAGCCCTCATTCCCGGCTGGGTTAGCTTGCCGTGCTCCCCCCACTGCCCAGGGCTGCACGTCAGTTTGTGAGGCTCTGTCCCCTTCATCTATTTCTGGTGGGATAGACGGATAGGCTGTGCATGGACAAGGCGGGGTGGGAGGGGGCGAGGATTGTCGTCTGTGGGGCAGTGGACCCATAGGCCTGTTCTCCCTTTGCTCCTAGGTGCTGGCTGGGATGAACGTCTACCCCTCAGAATTTGAAAACATCAAGGAGGAGTATAACGTGCGAGGCTACCCCACCATCTGCTATTTCGAGTAAGTCTGCTTCTCTTCGGACGCTCGCTTCCCCCTCCCCTGCCCCCCGCCCTGGGATGGCATTTGCACCCCTGGCTGAGCCCATGTTGTCTGTCCACATTTCACAGGAAAGGACGGTTTCTGTTCCAGTATGACAACTATGGGTCCACAGCAGAGGACATTGTGCAGTGGCTGAAAAAGTAAGTGGGGTGGTTGCCTCAGGTGTGCCTGGAGGGAGGGTGCCGCAGGTATACCCCAGGGCGGTCCCTGGTCACAGGGCTGCGGCTGGACCTGGAGAAGAGAAGCAGGAAGGCAAAGGGCCCATTGTGCTGCCCGTGCAGTGGTTTCTGGGTTGCTTCTAGGGGGAGGATGGGGTCTTTGCAGGGTTAGGGTATGGGAGCCGGGAGGATTTGGTGTGACTGGCCACGGTGACAGTGTTTCAAACAGCGTTTTCCCCTTACTATCTGCCGGCCAAGGGTGTTTCTCGCCTCGGATGTCAGTTTTGAGAGAGCCACTGCAGGTCTCTCTGAAAATTGAATTGTCAACTGAACACTTATTTCAAACATAATTCTGTGTTAGGTGCTGTGAAGCACCTGGGAAATACTCTCGTACCTTCGATTTGCAGAGTGTTTGCCATTCATGTGCACTCCCCACAGACGCTGCTTCATGGCCACCTTGTGATTCCTGTTTGTAACGGGATAGATCCTTGTGACCCAGAGTACCCCTCACCTGGACCCTCACCATGCTAGGCGTGTGGCTTTGGCACGACCTTGACTGGTGTGTTGAAGGAGGAGTCTGTCCCCCCTCCCACCCCTTCCCATCACAGGAGCAAGGGAGAGGCCACCTCTTCTGGCAGCGTCCTCAGGCCATCCCCAGCTGAACACTTAACCCTGCTTGCTCTGGCTCTACCTGTCATCGGTTTGGGGCTTACTAGTCACTGCGGGTGCATGGCAGTTTGTGCATAATTATTGGAATAATAATCAGCTAACATTTCTGGGGACTCTGCTTTGTGACTGACCCTGTTCTAAAGACTCTCTGTGGATTCTCATGTAATCCTCAGAACAGCCTTGTAAGGACGACGTTGTCGTTAGCCTTATTTAATGAAAAAGGTAGCAGAGCACAGCGATAAGGAGCTTGTCCAGGCCCCTGCAGGTGACAGGGAGCAGGGCCAGGTTTGCCCCTGGGCAGCGGCAGCTCCCCTGAGTTCTGGCCGGAGCCCCTACCCCTTCTTTATTGACACCATTCCCCGAGGGCAGAAGGTTAAAAGATCAGTTATCCAAAGATATGGAGGTGGAAAATGTGCATTTTCAGAATGGGAAAGGAGGGTGAATTTTGTACCCTTCCCCCCCAAAACAACAACAAACTGTCAGATTCTAACGGTTGAATCTCAGTCTTCTGTTGTGTCAGTCCCCAGGAGATAAAACACAGCGGCAGCACTGTGTTTGCATAGCATCTTTTGTTTCTTGGAAGCATTCCCACATGTCTGTCCCCATCTATCACTCATTTCCAGTCTCTGCGCGGGAAGGTGCCCCCCCCCGCCCCCCATCTTGTGTATTCATTGTCTTAACCTGGGGCTTCACCCCCCTGGTATCCTTTCTCATTTGATAATAAGCATGTCCTCTCCTCCAGCCAGACACAGCTCACTCTGCTTTGGGAGAAGGTTTCAACAAATAGCCATCTCTTTTGTCACCAGAGCACAAAATCTGTCTGCTTCCTTTCCCCTTCTGTAACCTTTTCTGGTTTCAAAATACACTCCTATCTTCTTGGAAGGATAAGGTTTAGTTTTCTTTTAAGAAGTGTTCAGACCTGGCTTGCTAACCCTGCACAAGGGGGCACCTCAGTGGAGTTTCTGAGACAGGTGATCAGCTCCCCACTGGAGCCTGGCACTCTGTTCCCCACCCCACACCCTCTGCCCGCTGCCACCCCACCTCCTCCACCACACTCTGCTCTGGACTGAGACCCTGAGGCAGCCCTGGGCTAGCGCCTCCCCACTTCCCACCCCCTCCTTCCGCCCTCTCCTCACCCTGTGTCAGAATGTGGGAAGAAAATCTTGTTGGCAGCTCCTGGTTCAGCGCTGGTCTCCAGGCTGAGAAGGTTGGTGGGGTGACTCCAGGGTAGGGGGGTGCAGCATCGGGGTCTCCCTGAGCAGCCCTGCCCAGTTGCCCAACTACTCCTGATCACTGAGTCAGGGGCACTCGTGGGGGCAGCTCCTCCAAAGGCATGGCTGCAGCTCACCCCCACCAGCACAGCTAGAGTAGGTCCTGAAGGACCCCCAGTGAGCTGCCTCCTCTCATACCCCAGCGCGAGCTAGCGATGTCACTGTGCTGCCAGCTGCCTTAATTTTTTAAAAATCTTTCCTCATTTCAACACTCTCCAAGTGAGATAGGTTATTACAGAAAAACTTAAAAATATATTTAAGCAAAAGGAAAAGTCCTTTCTTCCCCCACTGTCAGATACTGTGGTGATGTTTTTGTGAATTTCTTCTCAGATTTCCCCCTACAGGTACCCAGCTCTGTGTGTGATTTTTCCCTGTGCCGAGTGATTTTTTAAAAAATTTTTAATGTTTTATTTATTTTTGAAAGAGAGAGGGATACAGAGTGTGAGTAGAGAAGGGGCAGAGAGAGAGAGGGAGACACAGAATAGGAAGCAGTCTTCAGGCTCTAAGCTGTCAGCACAGAGCCCCATGTGGGGCTTAACCTCACAGACTACAAGATCATGATCTGAGCTGAAGTCGGATGCGTAACTGATTGAGTCACCCAGGCGTGCCCCTCTTCCCCCACCATGCCAGGTGTTTTATGTCTTTACCGGTTTTGTCCCACATCTTAGTGGGTAGCAGTGTTCTCACCTTTCCTGCTTCCTTGCCCTTCTTCCCTGGGCCTCCCTCTTGGCTGCTCAGGGCTTATGTGTGGCCAAGTAGAGAAGGATGAGAATGGATCTGGCCTTGCTAATTCTCTGGATGACTTTCAGAAGTCCAGGAGAGAGGAATCCATATCTCCTTTCCCCACTGCCCCCAAGGAGTGGCTGGCCACTGGGCACTGAGTGAGACCAGGTGAAGACCTTGGGGTCTGAGTGTGCAAGGGCCCTGGGGTAGGTGTGTTGATCATGGCAGGTATTCCCCCTTGGGCTCCCACTGGCTATGTTTCTCATTCTCCTCTCTGTAGGTTTCATGCTGCTGAGTGGGTTTGGCACATACAGGGTATATATGTGGCAGTCCATTTTGACTTAGCCACCCGTTTCTGCCTGTGTATTTTTATTCCAACCAGCAGTGAACCGCAAGCATTCACAAAGTTTTATTGACTTCTCATGCTTATTGCACCTTCTCATCTGTGGCATAGGCACCTGCCTCAGATAGGGATCTGATCTGTGTGAACTTCCCAGTCTGGAGAGCACAGGAAATCAGAGTCGCAGTATTGGAAGGGAATGGAAACATCAGTGAATCTGCCCCTAGAGTTTCCCTTATAATGTGTGCATTACCTCTAGAACAGGTATGGTTACCTACCTCAGTCCCACTCAAACACCTTAGAAAACTGGGCCTTGCCTCATGTTGAGGTCACCCACTCATGTTTTAATGATTTCTGTGATTTCAGTTATGAATGATATCTAGGAACATTCAGGTAGTACTTTATAAATTTGTAAAATGTCTCACTCTGGAGCATTATCTGTCTAGGTGTACCTAGGAAGTAAGGAAAGGTCTCCAAATTATCCATCTTGTAGATGTCTGAGGTCAGGCTGGTGGCCTAAGCCGCAGACCTGGTAAATGGAGGAAATAGGACTCAAACCAGCTCTTGTGACTCCCAGTATGGCTCTCTCCCTCTCATCTCTTGAAGGTAGAAGCTTCTACTTCTATTGACTGAAGGTTCTTTCTTTGGAGCTTCCACTTGCTGGTTCTCCCCTTCAGAGCCATAGACAATAAATGTTATTTCCTCTTCCTGATGCAATCTGAAACATTTGAGGATAGCTACTGTGTCCCCCACGTCTTCTCCAGATTAACACTCCAGTTCCTTCAGCCATTCTTCTGCTCTCATTCCATCATTTATTCAGAAAGCATCTCCTGGGCGTGTGTGTGGTAGGTGTGGGAGGTACAGCGGTAAGTGGGAGCCCAGTCTTCAGGGAGACAGACGGTAAAGGGCATTATTTAGTGATTGTGTCAGACGGTAAAGGGCATTATTTAGTGATTGTTTTTGGCCTCAGACTTCTCCTCAGCCCTTCTCTGTCCGGGGAGTGCTCTTGCCACTGTGCCCAGCCCTGGCAATGTCTCCAGAGAGTCCGCTATTGTCTACCGGGTGGGAGAGGGGTGTTCACCTGGCTGCTAGCGTGGGCACCGGGGTCTGAGGGCCTGGCCACTCCGGCTTCCCGTGTGCCCTTGTTTACAGCCCCCACCACAGCCCTACTTTCAGGGCTGATGCCTCTGGGTCCATCAGAGCCTTCACTATGGGTGTGGTTGTCTGGCCCCCGCCCCCTGTCCACACCCAGCACCTCAGGCCTCTGCCTTCTGTTTTGCTAGGTCGGTTTCCTAGCTTCTAAAATCACATCTCTTTTTCTGTCTTCGCCATTGTGTTCTTTCCTGTTCTTTTTCCTTCTGTGTGTTCTTACTTTCTTCTTTTTAAGTCTTGTACTGTTATTTTGGTGGTTTTAGAGTGTGTTCTCTGTGCTTAACTAGAAGTTTCTCAGGCACTTTCGTACATTTGTACAGCAGCTAAGCCGCGGCTTCTCCATTCCGTGCTGTCACAGGATATTTAAAAGTTATTTTAATTTTTGAATAGATTCCATTTACGTAATAAAAATGATTCTTTAGAAAGATACTTAAAAATCCTACATTGATAAGTCTTGCTTCCATGTGTTTCCTTCTTCCTGCTCCCCCCCCAGCCCCCTAGAGGCAACAACTTTGATTAGTTTCTTTAAGCAGATACAAGCAAATGCAGACTACTAATTTCTTTTATCTCTCCCTTTTTTTTGTAAAAATTAGTACATTATGGCCTGTTCAGTATGTCCCGTGGTCTATCCATGTCCATGCATAAAGAGCTTTTTTGTTCTTCATTATGCTGAACCTCCATAGTGTGGATGGACTGCAGTTCATGTAACCATTTCCTACCAACCAACACAGGTTGTTTCTAGTCTTTGCCATGACAGATCACTCTACAGTGAATACCTCACACATACATGGCTTTGCATGTGTGCAGGTATACTGGAAAGATACATTCCCTGAAGTGGAATTGGTGGTATTTGAAGCCCCCAAGTATGGGAGCCTAGGTCTCCTGGTGTCGGTCTGGGACCGCTGTCTGGCTAGTGACTCATTCTAAAGCTCGATTTTATCCCCAGCCCCATCTGACGTTGCCGTGCATGGGCTGGAAGTGGTTTGCCCTCTCACTACTGTTTCCCATTGCTTGGGTCCAGGGTGGCTGAGGCCACCAGGAGGGAGCGCTTCTGAAGATGACATCAAACCCAGGCCCTCTGTGGGGCGGGAGGGGCAGGTTCCGCTCTGCTAGTGCAGGGCGTGCTCGGCAGATTCCATTGTGTCGGCCACATTCTCTCTCGTCATTTCTAGCTCTGGCTGCTGGAACTGTACACTCTTTTCCTTCTGTAGTCTCTCAAAGGCAGGAAACAATGGTTGTCTTTTCACATTTGTCATCCTAAAGGGTTTTTTTAGAGGGGCAATTAGGGCGCTCTGGCAAAGGTGCGTGTGGCAGCAAAGCAGCCAGAGCTCTGTGTCACCAGCAGTCTTGTCCTCATCTCTGGAGCAGTAGGGGGCCCCTGCGAGCCTGTCCCCAGAACAACTGGTGACGCAGATACTGGCATGCCGTCATCTCAGGTGGAAGCAGGCTCCTGGGGGCTTCGACAGCTTCCCTGGGTTTTCAGCCAGCAGGTGGGGAACAGGGATCTGGACTGACCTGCAAGCCTGGCTCCCTGTCACAGCTCTCTGCTTCCGAGAGAACTGGCTAACTTCCTTCCAGTTATCCAGTTGTCTCTAGGAAGGATTAGTGACATAGTGTAGACGCCATCAAGGTTAGGGTGCCCCCGACCTTGCTTCCCTTGGCCGTACTCTTCCTCATCATGACCTTCCTCCCACACTGGTCATTGAACACCTCCTCTTCCTGGCCCTTTCCCCGGCCCAGACTTGGTCTTTCTCAGACACTCGGCCTCTTTCCTTCCTCCATATGACTGCACATACCCCCACCGCCCCAGTCTTTCCTCTCCCCGCTCTCTGCCCTTGCCTGTGGGGAGCTACCAAGCACAACAAAGAGCTTTTCCAAAGGTCACTTTTTATTGTTGCTATTTATTCTTGCCAGTTTGCTGAAAATTTGGAAGAGCTTGAGATGCTATAGAACCTTGAGATTCCTGGGAGGAAGTGGGGTTTCTTGAGCTGACTAGAGAGCTCTAGCTGAAAGCACCGTTTATAAGAAGACATCAGCTCAGCACCTCTGGGGCTCTGAGGGGACGGCAGGGCGGGCAGGGCCAGGTCGCTCACCCCTGCTTTTCCACTGAGGGGTTTCTGGTGAGCCCCTGCAGCAGGCCACGCCAGGCGGTGGGGGCTTTCGCCTGGGGGCTGGATTTCGTAAGGGCTGCTCAGGCCCCGGGCTTGCTCTGAGCTCTGCCTGTTTTTGGTCTTCCAGTCCGCAGCCGCCACAGCCCCAGGTCCCCGAGACTCCCTGGGCAGATGAGGGCGGCTCCGTTTATCACCTGACCGACGAAGACTTTGACCAGTTTGTGAAGGAACACTCCTCTGTTCTCGCCATGTTCCACGCCCCATGTGAGTGGAACCTTGCTCCTGCCACAGCCTTTACTCTCTCAGCATAGGACAGGCACTGCTCTGGGACGCGAGTCCAGTGAGCACTGGCCTGTCAGATGCCTCCTCTATGCCAGGACGCGTTGGCGCCAGGCGAGGCTCCCCACCCCCACGGCGCACGCAGCCCACTCTGCATCACCATTGGAACAGCACCCAGGTCCTCATCGGGCTCTGGTGTTTCTCAGCTCAACCTAGTGGCCCTGAGTACCTTCCTCTAAGTCAGCATAAATGGGGAAATGCAAACAAATTTCCCAGAATTGGAGGAATTAGGACTGGAGGGGTCCTGAAATACCACCTGGAATAGTAATCGCCTCTAATCTAGGTGGGGGGAATTGAGGCCCCAACAGAGCTTGTATCTTGCCCAGGAGCCGGGAGGGCCCAGGGAGGCCAGGTCTGGAGCCTCAGATCCCCTAGAATCTAAAATGCCTTCCTCCTGCTTCACCTGAAAGTTTCATGGCCCTGAAGTGGCCACAGCAGATCAAGGAAGGGAAATGTGTGAGTGCTGTAAAAGGTGTTTGCGATAATGGCTGGGAGACCTGTAGCTCAGGAGTTTTCTACACCAGGATCCTCCCCATTCTCATGGAGAATGGAAAATTGGTTGTAATTTGTTTCCAAGAGGGAGAAGGTTGCTCCTGGAGAGGTGAGCAAGGGGATGACAGCCCTGGGACTCAGAGTTCTTAGGAAAGGCGGGCCCACCGCTGTGAGTGAACAAGGTGGGTCCTCAGCACCCTGGGGCAGGTGGGAGTTGAGGGTGTGTGCTCTTGCTTCTTGCCAGATCTTTGGTCCAGTGATGGCAGGGAAGAAATTGTGAAGAAAAACAAGTAAGGAATAACTACTTTGGGTTTATTTTTTAAAGTTTATTTATTTATTTTGAGAGAGAGGAGACAGAGATTCCCAAGCAAGCTCTGCACTATCAGCATGCAGCCTGACACAGGCTCGAATCCACAAAACCCTGAGGTCATGACCTAAGCCGAAACCAAGAGTTGGATGTTTCACTGACTGAGCCACCCAGGTGCCCCTGGAAATAACTACTTTATAGATCAGTGTCATAAGCGTCCTGTCCGTGGAGACATAACCAGTGAGGAGAATGCAGTACTAATCGTCGAAAGTGTAGGGATCTTTATGCCAACAGCTCTGTATCCTCCTATGGTGATAAAGTGGCTCCCCCCAGGGTCATCTTTCACCTTCCCCACAGCGCCAAAAGGCGCGTATGATTAGCCCCACTTTACAGAGAAGGAGACTGTCTCACAGAGAAATGGCACAAATTGTTCATTGCTCTGTAAGTCCCGTACTGCTGAGCCCTGGACTCCCTGCCCTCCCCTTCCTCTGCTGTATCACTTGGGTTTGGTTAGTTGGGAGCTGTTTATAAGCAGATCACTACTGGGATTTCCCCAGCTCCCTTCTTTCTAATAAGTGTCAAATTTTTAAGAGAATCCAAATGAAAATATTTCTACACCACTTTTTCTGAATTTCTAGAAAACTGACAAAACACCCAAAAAATTCAGTTTCATAGAGCTTCCTGCTTAAGGGTGATGATGGAGCCTTGGGGGCACTTCACCCCCAGCCCTGCCAGGGCCTTAGTGAGCGTGTCCCTGTGGTTGGCGGGAACTGAAAGGCTACCCGCCATCGAGCCCTGCAGCGCCTTCCTGGCTGAGATGTGCTCTCCTGGCCCCTGTCTGAGCTGCTGATGGAAGCAAGTCTGGCAGGAAGTTACATTGCCTCTAGAGTTGGGATCACCCCGCCTGCATCCCTGTCCCAGCAGTACTGGCTGACTGTGTTTAGTTCCCCCCTGGGAACTTCACCCCTGCATGTTGGTCCTTGCAGCCTGCATCAAGAGAGCCTACCCAGCTCCTGACACAGTACAGAGTGGTATGAGCTGTGGTTTGTGGTATATGGGTGTCAGCCTGAAGAGTGTGGATCCCCTTTGGTGAATCCTGTATATTATGCCAAAACAATTTGTACCAGATACAATGGAGTTGTTTTTTGGGAGGGGGGGGGTATAAGTGAGCGAGGGGCAGAAAGAGAGAGAGAGAGAAAGAGGTGGGGCTCACCTGAAGCGGGGCTTGAGCTCACAAACCACAAGATCATGACCTGAGCCGAAGTCAGATGCTTAATTGACTGAGCCATCCAGACGCCCCATATTGGAATTGTTTAATAATTGTTTATTAAGCCCTTTCTTTTTAAGAACCCGAGCTGCACACTGGTAATTTTTGTCTGTGTTCTTTCTTGTAGTCTTCAGTTGTGAGCAATCCATTGTAGTAGCTGGTGCTTACAGGGTCTGGGGCCTGAAGCCTGTCTGTCTGTCCGTTACTCTCATAACCCATCCTCTTCCCTCCCAGAACCAAAAGGGTCTTGTTCATTACTTCAGCCCTCCCCCACCCAAGGTCATCTGTGGGCATAGAGTAAGGGCTTAAGAAATGAGAAAACAAACCAATAAAGTTGTAAAGCTAATTTAGAAAAAGAGAACTAGAAACCAGATGGCTCTTGTTTTCCCCATTAGTCATTGTTATTAATAAATATTTTGAAAGCCACCCCACTCTGTGTAGAGCCCTGTTGAAGGAGCTTTGATTTCAAACTTATCAAACAGGAGACATCTGTGGCTTCTGCTGGTAGGTGTCTGCCTGTGAGGGTCCCTGCATTCTCAGACGAGGTACTGATAGGCCCCTGGCTGTGCATGTGTGTGCGTGTGTGGGTTTACTTCTGCTGGACTGGGAGTGATAGGGATCAGGGCAGTAGCATGAGGGGAAACTTCCTGATGAGCTGCCTGTTCAAGTTCCCATCAGAGGGAATGGCTCTCCATTGAATAATCTCTCTGCACAGTACTATCCTATCCAGGAGCATGGTCTGTCACTAGGGGAGGGAGAGAAGGCACGCAGTTTGGAGAGAATTCAGAACCCAGGAGGGGAGAGCTGCAGGCACAGAGCCCTTGGCTGCCAGGCTATGCGTCTGATGCTGGAGTGCCCCACAGAACCCACAGTGCTTGGGAAACCTCTTTTGTGGCGTCTGACCCGGAGAAAAGGACAAATGCCAGGAGGCCAGAGACTGGCAGTGCTGTCCTAGGTTTCCCAAGCGCATACAAGGTGAATTCTGGAAATCAGTAGTATTACAGGTTTCTATCCCAGAGCAAACAGGAAGTGGTTTAGAAGTAGACCATTTTGGAGGCTTAGAAGAACAAGTTGGGATCTTTCAACACATGAGACCATAGCTTCTACTAAGGATTGCTGGATGTGCTTCATCTGTTTCTTGGGACACGATTACTGGGTTCACGAATTAGCATGTCTTTCTTTTATCAAAAGCAAATCTCTGTTTTCCTGACTGCATGGATAAGAGGGGCGGGATGGGGCTGCCCTGACGGGAGCACCTCCTTGGGGCTGAATGACTGTGAGTCCAGCGTGTTCCTCTCTAGAGGGTGGTACTTGTTTTTTATTCAGCAGTTTTGTTAACACTCTAAAAACAAAGCATACTTCTAAATCTGCAAGGGTTAGAGCAGGAAGAAGGATAGCTAGCTAAAATATCAGACAATTGCATTTAAGGTTTTTAAGGATGCCAACCGACTGAAATAGGGCTCAAACTAAAAAGCCAAATTTATTTTTATGACTTTCTGGTAATTAAAAAGGAGCACACATATATTTTATAAAAGGATAATATGAGAAGATATAGAGAAGAAAATTAACTTTCTTGATACTGATTCCCAGAAAGAGCCATGGCCCCTCTTTGCAGTGTTCTTTCTATGCAAAGAGCATGTGCTCAGTGTCCGATGCTTCCCGGATTCCACTCTGAAAGGCCAGGAAGGGAAAGGGTCTTTGGCTTTCCACCTGACTGGTGCCTGCCCCAGGTGGGTGCACCTGTAAGTTCCAGAGGCGAATCACTTGGTTCTGTGCCTGGAACTTCCACAGGGTGCCTATGGAGCTGCCCCCCTGGGTTCCTGGCAGGAAGGGCATCTGTTGTCGCTATTATCAAACCTCCAGCGGCTTCCTGTTTCTTTACTCTCTTTTCCAACTTTGCTGCCACTTACTTCCCGCCTCAGCAGCTCCTCTTGCTCACCATCTTTCCCTTCCTCTTCCCTGCTGGCTGGAGTGGGATAGAAACCTCACACAGATCCTTCTGCAGCCTCTACATCTGATGCCTAAGTTGTCAGAGCAAATAAGCACAGGCTCAGCCCGGTGCAGGGTCCTCCACATACGTTAGCTCCAGTCCTGGCCCGCGTCACACCACAGTGACAGGAGCTGAGATTTACAAGCAGCTTTGCCCCATGAACCTTGCCTTCCAGTTTGGGCTGAGCCTCCTGGGGATGACCATCTGAGTGTGAGCAGTGCGCTATGAGAGGAGGGTGTGCACTGCGCAGGGCAGGGATAGAGTGGGGGCCTCATTCGTGGCCCTGGGGCAGCCCTCCATGGCTCAGCACTTCCCCCTTGCATCCGTCTGGCCTTCGGTGTGAGGCCTGGCATGGTTGGGGGAGGCTGCAGCGCCAGGCCCAGCTCTCTGACCCCACAGAGGACAGTGTCCAAAAGGGGTGTGGTGGCAGGACACTGACTACTGCCGCTCCTGGAGCCTTTTGTTTCTTTCTGCAACGTCCTGAAGGAGAAAAGTCACAATGAGTTGTCCTCACCTTGTCACTGTGTGTTTGGCTGCAGTAACACCCACCAGCTCCCCGCTCTCCGTGTGTCCACAGCCCTGCATTGGGCCACAGAAGGACACTGCCTGAGTGGGCGTCACCCTCGTGGGGATGGGAGAAGGAGCAAAGGGGGCTCCCAGGGAGAGTGTCCCCGGGGAGTAGCTTGTCTCTCCCGTGCACCCCTGCCGCATCCACCTGCTTTCCCTGACAGCAGGTCCGGGGGTTTTCTTAGAAGTGTGTGCTGGAGGCCACTGGGCCTGGCCTGCCTTCCAGGAGCTGGGCTGTCTCCCTGGGCTGGGTAGCAGAGCCCTGTCAGGCCCCAGATTTTCTATTTCTTACTTTCTGTCTTATTGATATTTGTAGAAAATCTAGAAGGGACAGAGAAGTATAAATGATCAAGGGGAAAAAACTACCTACAATCCCATTAATCCAGAAGCAACCACTTTTCACTTTTTGTCGTCATTCTTTCCAGTTTCTTTTTCCCCCTTGTTTTTAGTTTTTTAAAATTTTTTAAATTAACATATAGGTAAATAGAGTGTTTTCTGACTTGTGGATTTATGTAACTATCATGCTGTAAAACTCCTTCATGCTATCACTTTTATTTTTTAATTGCACAAATAACGTAAGAACAATATCAACAATGTTTTTATTATTGGCAGTGCAAGGTTTAAGGGATACACAAGAATCTAGTGGGAACAGCGAAAGTCCCCGCTCCCTACCCTGGCCCCCTCCCAGGGTTGACCACTGCTACCAGTTGGAACATCTTTCTCCTTCTTTTGTGCTTCTTCCTTTGACCTGTGTTTTGAGTTTGGGTTTTTTATGTAAATAGGATCGTTTCCTGTCTGTTTTTCTGTGGCTTGCTTTTTTTTTTCACTTACCAGTGGGTCTTGAAGCTGTTTTTGTGTACATGTAAATGTTGGCATATAAATGTACATCAATCTTCGCAACCACTGAATAGTATTTAATAATTGAGGTATAGATTTTAAACCGTTCCCTAGTGATAGATGTTGGTCACCAGTCTTTGATTAGTCAGACAGTGCGGTGAACATCTGTAAACATAGGTACTTGGGAACATGTCTAAATATTCATGACTCACTCCTGAAACTGAAGTTCTGGACCGCATGATGAGTGTGCTTGGGCTTCGACAGATACTGCCAGCTTCCTTCCAGAAAGGCTTCACCACACCTGGCAGTGTGTGACAGTCTGCGTCCTCGCAAGCCATGGATACTGTCAGCCTTTTCTGTTCCTGCCGCACTGGGCAAAAGGGCAACTTGTCCACAGCTCCTTGGCCTCTGGAGAAATTGAGCATCCTTTCATGTGCTAGTCAGCCTTCCATAGGTCTTCTGTGAACCACCTATTCGTATCTTTTGCCCATTTTTCTGCTTGGATTTTTTCTTCTCGACCTGGAACTCTGTACTTACAGATAGTGTTCTTGATATGTTTTCTGTGTGCCACATGTTCTCTTTGTAGTCTGTTACTAGCTCTAACTTTCTTTATGGTGCCTTTCATTGTATAAGAGCTTCCTTTTTTTAATCAAATAGTGAGTAGAATATTTATGGAGCACTTACTATGGATCAGGAACTTCGCATCTACTAACTCATTTGATATTTACAACAGATCTTAAGAGGTAGTAGCTATCATGATTATCCCTAATTTACAGGTTAGGACAGAAAGGCACCAGAAGGTTGAGAAACGGGCCAAAGGTCACTTAGCCAGAAAGGTAGAGCCAGGATTTAAACCTGCACCCCTGAGCCTTCTGCAAGCCTGCCTTTCCCCATCCTGACCTCTGGGATTCATGGATCGTTTGGGAATTCCACCACTAGGGTAAAAAACCAGTGCCCTGCATTTTGTTCTAATAGTTTTGGGTTTTTTTCATCTTCTTCTTTAATTCACCTGTATTCTTAATCTTGTTGTGCCAGATGGGAAGGATTTAATTTTATTTCCTTAAGTCCTTTTTTCCATGCATGGTTTTCCTTTAAATTTTTCTTAAAATTATCTTGTATTTTCTTATGTTATTAAAAATGCTTTTCTGTACATGCTTTTTGTGGTCACATAATATTCCATTGTATAATGGCACCATAAATTACTTAGCCGGCACCATAATGTTGAAGGTTCGAGTTGTTTACCGTATTTCCCCATGATAAATCACACTGCAGAGAACAGTTTCATGCATAAATATTTGTCCACATGTCAGATTATTTCCTTAGGATAGAAGCCTGGAAGAAAAAATTTTAAAAACTTGTTATCTACATTTTCCAGTAATGTAAAGGAAGAGAAAAAAAAAACTCCACTCTCTTTTTCCACAAGAAGAGGGCTGTGTGATGGATAGAGACATCCATCAGTGTGTGAGCTGCCCCAGAGTATCTGTGAGTATCTACGAGTCAGCTCTGTTGTGTATACAGCTAGAAGCTTTGAAAGAGCCCTGAGGTCTCTGGGGGGGGGGGGGGGGCTCATCACAGTGTTAAAACGTGAGTGTTTCTGCTGGCATCTGTAGGTGCCCCACTTCCCTGACATGCCCTCAGCCAAGTTCCAGGCAAGGCAGCAGGAATGTGGATAGGAAAACTCAGGCTCCTATAGAGTCCCAGTTACATGAGACCTTTGCAGATTTATCTGGTCCCCTGGAAAATCCTGGTCCCAGGATCGAGGAAAGTCTCCATAGCTGGTCTGTAATAAAATCATAGGTATAATTAAAGTTAATATAATCCAGAGGAATTGGAAAGCTTGGGGTTGACGGGAGGCTAACATTCCCTGAAGCCAGAAAAGAATGTGCTTGAGGAGTCAACACACAGCCCCTGTGCCAGGTCATGAAAATCAGTGTAAGCGCACTTATACAGATGATAAAAACCCAACAAGGAAGTTTGGCAATAAAGCTTAATGGCCTGTCAAATCACAATCAGGACACTAAAACGCAGTGGGCTGGAGCCCTGCTCCCACTCTATAACCTCCTCCTCTGGCTCTCACGCAGCCCCCATGGCCAGGACATCCTGAAGGCCAGGCTGGGGTCAAGGCAGGCACTGCCCATGACCCACAGGGCTCCAGAACAGGTGGGTGCCAGCAAGCGAGATGTTCGCTTGGCCAGACCTTTCTCCTCTGTGGGGCCTGGTCAGTCTCCTTGTCATAAACTCTCTTTACAGAAGTTTATTGCCTAGCCTTAGTATCTTATTCAGGGAGCAGGGGGAATTAATGCTACAAGCAAAGGGAAGAGTACTCTAGGGTATGAATGAGAAGCTGTAGAACAAAATCCATAGATGTTGGAGATTTCCAGAGATGTTTTCCAGACCTTGTAAGGAGCAGAAGTGAATAAATGGTGGTGGGGAAGGGAGAGTATGTGCACAGTAACTGGCTTGGCTGCTGGTTATACTAAATAGTCAAACTAGCAGCTATTCGGGTACAAGCATGACTCTTGCCCCAAAAGAATTTAGTCCAGTTAAACCTTGTGTGCACAGGTGTAAACCTGAACAGTGTGGGCATGAGGTTAGCTCATCCAGAAAGTGTGTGGACTGGATGAAAGTGTGTGGACGATAGTCAGTACCAGGGATGTGCTGGTGAGCTAGACACACAGCCAAGTCTGTACAGAGCTTGCATTCCAGTTGGAATGGACAGGTTCCAAAAAGAAGATGACTCCAGTTGTTGTCGTTTTTTTTAAGTTTATTGATTTATTTTGAGAGAGACAGAACACAACCTGGGGAGGGGCAGAGAGACAGGAAGACAGAGAATCCCAAGGAGGTTTCACACTCTCAGTGCAAAGCCTGAAGCCGGGCTTTAACTCACGAACCGCAAGATCATGACCCGAGCCGAAATCAAGAGTCGGACGCTTAACTGACTGAGCCACCCAGATGCCTCCCGATTACTGCATTTTTTTTTTTTTTTAGTACAGTTAAGAAAGTAAACAGGATACTGGAAGAGAACATGATGGTGTGAGGCTACTCTGGGTTAGATGGTCAGGGAATTTTCTCTGTGGAAGTGACATTTGAGCTAATACCTGAATGATGTGAAGTGGTTAGCCATGCATGCATATGGGGGAAAGATGATGTTCCAGATGAGAGAACATAAAGAGCCATGTGGTAGAGGTGAGCTTGGTGTGATAGAACAGAAAGAAGGCCACAGGCTGCAGAGCAGAGGACAGGAGAGAGGTGACTGGAGCTGAGGTTGGTGGGTAGGAGAGTCAGATGGTGTGTAGCTTATGGCCATGGTAGAGTTTGGATTTTGATCTATCCGTGATGGGCAGCCATTGCAAAGTTATAACCAAGGGAGTTTGATCTGATTTATGTCTTGAAAAGATGTTCTGGCGGCTCCTAAATATCAGAAGACAGAGATATAACAGTCACAAGGCAGTACAAAATTAAATGCCATGGAAATATATGAATAAGTACTTTGTGAGTAGAAGAGAAATGGTTGGTTTGGTGGGAGTGGAATGAACTAAGGACTCAAGGTAGGGGCCAGAGCCTGGTAGGCACTGTGTAAAGATGCCTGGTCTACCAGGGCAGGGGCTGTGATGATGAGGAGTGGGTGCTGGTGGACAGAAGAACTTTGGGGGGAAGGTGGGCTCATGTGGACACAGTGATGGGAACTCCAACCAGAAGATCCACCTCAGTCCCATGTTGGGGCCCATCTCTGACTCTAATGAGCTTATGTCTCATTGGGCATTCCGCATATCTCATTGGGCTGGCAAAGCCCAGTACAGTGAGCAAGTACTTTTATTATTGTAAGGAGAGTCCTGGGAGACAGGGCTGGAAGTTCAGGAGAGAGGCATGAGTGCAAGCTAAAGAGGCTGGACATTTCCTGGCATATCTTCCACGTGTCCCTCCCGTGTCTGTGATAGACCCTTCCTCCCAGTGAGCCAGTTCGCAGGCTCAGAGTCCATCCCTGGCCCACCACTGATAGAAGCTGGCTGGTGATAATGGAAGTCTGTTTGCTGCCCCAGCAGGGCAGTGGCATCAAAGGGCTGGAACTTGATAAAGGTATGAAGGTGAATCCTCTCATCTTCAGGGCTCCTGCCACATTGACTAGGACATTTTGGAAAGAAACAGTGGTTTTCTGTTGGTGGCAGTGGCTGGCTTTTCTTTGTCTTCCCTCCCCCAATCCCCACTCCATCCCACTGCCAACCTTGGCCATGTGCCCTGCTGGCACTGGCCTGAAGATACCACTCATATCCTGTTTACGGGAGAGGGTGGTCGGGTGAGTCTCCCTGCCTCTTCTGCCTTTTTTAGAGGCCAGTTGGCGTCTTGAGCGCAGGTATTTGTAGGCCTGCCCTGGTGTCTCCCTTGTGCCTCCTGGACTGAGTGGGTGGCCCTGTCCACTCATTCCCTTGTTTCCAAGGCAGGCTGAATTCTTGGGTGACAGATCAGCATTAGGAGTTCATCTGAGCTTCCTTTTCTCGACTTCTCTTCATGCAAGGTGAGCCTCCATCACCCCAGTCCGGGAGGGTCTGGGAACAGGAAAATGGGGCGGTCCCTTGGGGCAGGCTGCCAGGAGCTGTCAGCCTGGAGGCAGGCCGGTGGAGTGGGGGTCCACTTTAAGAGTTCTAGAACCCCTTCATCTTGACCATAAGCTCCAGAGAATGGCTTACTATGAGAACAATAACAAAGAGTTCATTTTAATATATTCCATATTAAGCACCCTCCTACACTGTTGGTGGGACTGTAAACTGGTACAGCCCCTCTGGAAAACAGTGTGGAGGTTCCTCAGGCAACTAACAATAGAACTCCCCTATGACCCAGCAATAGCACTGCTAGGAATTTACCCAAGGGATACAGAAATGCTGAGGCATAGGAGCACATGTACCCCAATGTTCATAGCAGCACTCTCCACAATAGCTAAAACATGGAAAGAGCCTAAGTGTCCATC